>NW_026734311.1:205000-508786 GCF_949786415.1 Peromyscus eremicus
TGGACGTGCCAGGTAATGGTGGATGAGAGCATTGTGTAGGAACCATCGGAAAGGTGACAGGACCATCCTTTAGAGTGGCCTGCCAGGCAGGTCTAGGAAGTCAGGGCCTCCAAACCCAGCAGTGTGAAGCTCCCTTTTTAGCCTCATCAAATGTCTCCAGGAGGTTTTGTGGAGAGGGAGATTTGGAAGAGCATAGACAGGCTTGTCTCCAGGTGGCAGGGAGAGTGATTTTCTTCTAGGCTCCATCATGGAAGATGTCAGCAGTTTGGAGGAGGACCTCTGGAGACTTTCACTGCTCATTGAAGGAAGACTTCCTGTTGGGAGTGCAAAGCATTTCCCAACTGAACATGGCCTAGCTACCCTGGATACCAGGGATGGGACTGTACATAGGAGAGGGACAGAGAAAGACAGAGATAGAGGTGGAGGTGGAGGTAGAGGAGGATAGCTAAATGAGAGAAGGAAAGTAAGGCGAGAGCAAATGAGAATCTGCCTGTGGGGTGTTGGGTGTTTTCGTGATTGTTGGTGTTTTTTTTTTTTTTCATGCAGGCTGGTGGGCAGACCCACTCTGTCTATGAACACTTTTTTCTGTTCCATGGGTCTGGGCCCCTGGAGGGAATTTTGGTGATGACACCTGGAATGTTTAGGGAAATCCATAAGGACAGACAGGGTGGGTGGGTGCTGCAGGTATCCTGGTGTTAAGAGTGAGAATTGCTTCTTGTCCCTCAGCTTTTATGTTGCCTGCCCTCGGTCCACTTGAATCTCTTGAGAGAGCTGAATCCTGTGTGTACCTAGGCCCTGCCACAGGTAGGTGGGTGTCCACAGAGGATACAGAGAGTTCCATGCCTGACAGGGTCTTGAGGAAGTTAGAGAACGGAAAGAGAAGTTTCCTGAGTGGTGCCTGGTATTTGGTGTAGGGTAGGGTCGGGAGGTGGGAGGTTAGGGGTGGGAGGTGGAGGGCTGTGCAGAGGAGAGGGATTGTAACAGAGCTGGAGGTAGGTCAGAATGGTTGCCTGGTGCTGCCCAGGAGACAGTTAATGTAGGGGCCTGAGCCCAGGGTTTGGTAGGCAAGAGGGCAGGTGAGTGCAATGTTTCTTCTTTTGATGTATCCTTGTCTCCACCTCAGGGCCCTGGCTGGCCTGCCTGTTGAAGCGAGGTTGTGGATGTCCCCGACCTCCAGTGGTCCCTGCTCCTGGTGATGTGGGGCAGCATCCACCTGCATGCACTTCACCTTGGAGGCCAAGGTTTTGGAAGGAAGCCCTTCTCCTCTCCTATCTCAATATTACACCATCGTACCATGGGACACGAAGCTCTGGCCCCCCACCCTGGAGTCGTGACCAGTGTACACAGCTGCCTGCCCTTTTCCCTTGTGTCTATCCGGGAGTGGCTTTCTGCCAGGTGGGAACCTGGTGCTGGGCCTAGGGTCCCATTGAGTTGGGCCGTAATCTCCCCTGGTGACACAATTTCCCGTGTGCTCTTGGTTTTGGGACACCACCACCCCACTGCTCTAGCAAGTCCGGGGTCAGCCTGGGATGCCCCTTCTTTGCTGGACCCTTGACCTGGAAGCTTGGGTCAGTAGACCCAAGGAGTTGTAAGGGTCACTCTGGTGGGTAGAGTCATGTAGACAGCTGCTGAATCTCTAAAAGCAGCTGTGTGTGTGTGTATATGTGTGTGTGTTTGTGTGTGTGTGTGTGTTTCTTGGGTGATGGCTGGAAAAGGACAGAGATGCAGCTGTGAGAATACCTTGGTTTGGCTGCTAGGGGGCTACGATCCTGAACCCCAACCCCATGATTATGTTTGTGAGGCTCCTCCCCTAGAATCCAGATGTGGTTTGTGGAGGACTCCCTTAGGGTCTGGTTCAGGCTCTCAAATGCGCCTGCTCCCACATCCACACATTCCCCCCTGGCCCCCTCCATGACAACCTACACCAACAGTCCCTTCTCCCCACACCCCACCATACCCACAGGCAGGGTCTTTAGGGGCTCGCACAAAGCCAAGTATGTCAGGGA
Source organism: Peromyscus eremicus (assembly GCF_949786415.1). Lineage (NCBI taxonomy): Eukaryota > Metazoa > Chordata > Mammalia > Rodentia > Cricetidae > Peromyscus > Peromyscus eremicus. The sequence goes on from NW_026734311.1 coordinate 207,007, forward strand.
AAGTGCAGTGCTTAAAGGTTAAAATGGAGGAACCACTTAAGGTCTGTGACCCCCATCTACACACCACACCCTCACATTCTGCACACCCTCAGATCCCTAGCAGCAGCCCTAGAACACAATGTCTGGACAGTCCTAGCCTAGATAAATGGCTTCCATCTTGGAGCTTTTGCTTTTTTTTGCTTTCCGTAGGTTGGAGGGAGAGCACCCTTCGCTCTTGGCCCTTGGCATTCTCGGTGCACTGCTGCCATCACGAATTTTCAGTTTGCCGATTCCGCCAGCAAGTCCCTGAGCTTCCCTGGAAATGGAGGCTGTCTGGCTATGGAAGGGCTCCCGCCTGGGTCCCCTAGGACCAAAGACGTTCTCTTGCCTGCTCCGTGACCCAGGACAGCTGGAGGAGGAAGCAGGGTCCAGGTGACCAGCCATGTCTGGGAGCAGGAAAGGACCTCTCCACAGGGGATTGTGCAGCCTGGGCTGCATGGGGGTGGTTGTGTGCAACTTTTCCTGCCTGCGTGCCAGCTCGCCTACCCATACCATGGTGCACAAGGCCACCCCGGGACCCCCTAGCTTTTGTCTGAGCCTCCCTAGCAGTATCCACAGCTCACTTCCGGAGACCACACAAACTCTGCCCTGCTTCTCTGGGAGGTGCTCAGGGTCTCAGGCCTGGTTGCTAGCCCCTGTGCCCAAATGTCTGTCATCCATTTAACTCCCTTCTTTACATCCCCTCTCCTCTCTGGCTGCCAGGCCTTCTCTCTGGCTTGCATTTTGTTTCTTTTACAACTGACTTTTCTCTTGAGCTGTGCTACAGGTGGAATTCAGGGACTGGGACCTGTTAGAAAAGGTTCCAGCTCTAGAGCCACATCACCAGATCCCTGTAAGGGGTCTGGACCCCTCAACCCTCCATCATCATCCTATCCAACCTGATTGTTCGTACCCAGTATGGCTGTGTGGTGGCTCAAGGTGAATTCCAGTAGAAGCAGGCAGAACAGGGTTTGGACTCAGGTGTGCTCACAAAGAGGCCAGGCAGGACTTTAGGTAACATAGTGGCCAGGTTTTATGGCTCCTGCCTCCCCTGACAAGCCTCCTCTGTTTCATGCAGGACACACATAGTCCTGTCTTCTCCTGCCTAGCTGGACTTATCTTATACCCGGGGAGAACCCCCAGAGTGAAAGTCGAAAACCTCTTGTCCTGAACTCACATGTCCAGACATCATCTCAGCATGAAGAATACTTAGAGAAGGCTCTGAAATTAACAGAGGGCACTATCTGGAGTCCTAGAACTGCTGAGCATGCAGGAGCGCTTTTGTGTATGTGTGTGTGTGTGTGTGTGTGTGTGTGTGTGTGTGTGTGTGTGCATGTATACCTGGGATTATTGTGGCCTAGTCCTGAGAGAAGACATAGCAGTGCCTGAGATGCTCAGTATGTAAGAGTTGTGGTGGTCAGCTTTAGGACGTAGGGGAAGGACCGGTTTGCACGTAGGGGAAGTCTTTTAAGGCTCTTTCCTTCAGCTGCAGCTCAGGTGAGCACAAGGTTTGAAGTGGTACATCCTGTGTGTAGTTTGGGGCTCAGGGGGGTGCCAGGGCATCGTGGATGAGAGCATTGTGTAGGAACCATCAGAAAGGTGGCAGGACTGTTGTTTGGAGTGGCCTGCCAGGCAGGTCTAGGAATTCAGGGCCTCCACTCCCACCAGCTGAACATGGCCTAGCTACCCTGGATACCAGGAATGGGACTGTACATAGGAGTGAGGGATAGAGGGAGACAGATATAGAGGTGGAGGTGGAGGTGGAGGATGATAGATAAATGAGAGAGGGGGGTGACAGCAAGAGAGAGGGAGGGAGAGCAAATGAGAATCTGCCTGTGGGGTGTTGGGTGTTTTCATGATTGTTGGTGTTATTTTCATGCAGGCTGTTGGGCAGACCCACTCTGTCTATGGACACATTTTTCTGTTCCATGGGTCTGGGCCCCTGGAGGGAATTTTGTGTGAGGACACCTGGAATGTTTAGGGAAATCCATAAGGACAGACAGGGTGGGTGTGTGCTGCAGGCATCCTGGTGTTAAGAGTGAGAATTGCTTCTTGTCCCTCAGATTCTATGTTGCCTGTCCTCGGTCCACTTGAATCTCTTGAGAGAGCTGAATCCTGTGTGAACCTAGGCCCTGCCACAGGTAGGTGGGTGTCCACAGAGGATACAGAAATTTCCTTGCCTTACATGGGCCCCCTGCCGAGGCTTGTAAACTTACTTCATCTGAATAAACCTTGCTTTTTGCATTCTGTACCTAAGTCTCTCAATGGCTTCTTTGGGGGAGATCTGGGCATAACAATGGGTTTTGGTCATTTGAGTTCAATGGGTTACAAATACTTGCCATCATTTAAGAGAATTGGTTTCAAATTATTGTTGGTTAAGATAAAAAATAATGTTTTTTATAAAAAATGACTTGAGATATATATAAAAAAATGAAACATGTTTCAGATTTCTTTGTCTTGCTATTCTGCTGTTACATTGAGACTCCAAAGGGTCATAGTTGTAAAAATGTCTGTCTACTCTACAGGTATGAATGAAAAATGTGGCCACATGTATGTTTGGTTTTGAATGTCTGAGTTTGCATGTCTTTTGTGTTAAGGAATACAAGTTAATACTAGTCATCTGGCTATTCAGATACTAGTTTAAAACATAAACTGTTCTATGTAAATAAAAAACTGAGAGGTATATTTGACTAATATATCTATAGGAGAACAAATTGGCCTGGTTATTGTTACCAAACTTAGAGATATTTTCAAGATTAGGCCTAGATTTGTTTGGCTCAGATACATTTAATAGATAATAGTCCTCAAACCTGTCAAAGATCTGATGAATATGGCATTTACATTATTTGATAAAAAGCTTACTATAGCAAACAGAGACTCTGAGCTCCCCAGCTCCTAGCAATGACTCCCAAGGTCTCCAAAAAAGATATGGAACAACGACAAGAAGATGCCACCTGAATTGTGGACAATGCTGTCCTGACACCTGTCCTGCCAACACTATGAAGACTATAGGAGCCTGGGATGATGGCAGTCTGGGTAATGGATAATCTATGTTGTTTTTTTTAAAATAGACTTAAAAGTCTGCACTCAGGTAAAGTTTATCCTTCTCAGATCTTTGATGACATTTATGACTGGACTAGCTATAGTTTTCTCAGCTTAGTAATTGATTGATCAATGGATTAATTAATTAAAGCTTATAAGTCTCTTTAAAAAAGATAAACAGGTTCTAAATATAGACTTACAGATGCTTTTCATTGGGCCAAGGAAATTTCAGTCTAATCTATACTTGGTTCTCTAGATAGAAAAGACACTATGGATTTCAGGGCAAATTGATAATACTATAATTACTAAGACTATGGGTCTAAAAGTTCCAAATAAGTTCATAAGTTTTAACTCCTGTTCCTAGTTTATATCTATCTCAACAGGTTTCCACTTGGCTGACAGATACATCCAAGCATCATTTGCTGGTGACAACCTACTGCAAATGACTATGAGCCCTGAACTTGCTGAAAGCTGATATGGACCAATTCAGCCGATATGTATACCATCTCTTCAGCAGGTCAATAAAATGTTCCCTCTTGTCTTTGACTAACATTCTGGCTTTCCAGGACCTTGATAACAACGTCCCAATGTCAGCAGGAAGTAATTATAGAAGAGAAAACATCGTCCCTGTTTCCCTCCCACCCTGGAATGTTAGATCAAAAGGGAATTTCTTGTCATAGGGAACCTGAGATAAAGTTCCAAGTTGCTTGAGGATAAGGAACTCTGTCAGCCATCACAAGGCTTTTGGCCCTGTACTTCTGCTAATTAATGTTGGCTCTTATATCACTGATGTCTTAACTAAATGATGATTCATGTCTGGGTACCACTAAACTGAGGATGCTAGAATTCCAATATCCACCTCGGAACCCATGACACACTTGCAGACGGCAAAAACTACATAAGGGGAAGCTCGCTTTGCCATTGATAATGGGAAAACTCTTATGTTCTGGTCCAATTAGTCTCCGATATGGAATTCTTTGAGCAGAGAGGCAGATACACTCGAGAACCTGTGTCTATGACTATTGCCCTCTTGTTAGGTATTGGGGCATCACTGCAGGAATTGGTACAGGAACTACTGCTCTCATCCAGAGCAAACACCTTATGCAGTTACAAATGGCTATGACTACTGACCTAGAGGCCATAGAAAGATCCATTTCTGCTCTGGAGAAATCTTTAACCTCGCTTATAAGAGGTCTGGATTTACTATTTTTTAAAGGAGGGGGGATTATGTGCAGCCTTGAAGGGAGAATGCTGCTTTTATGCCGACCATACTGGTATTGTCAGGGAATCGATGGAAAAATTAAGGGAAAGGCTGGCTCAAAGAAAAAGGGAGTTTGAAAATCAGCACGGGTGGTTTGACCTTTGGTCCCTGGGCCTTTCAGCGGTTGACTTGGTTTATCAAAAATCAGATTGATTCGACCTTACCACGACATGTCTCGATTCATTATCACAGAGTAGATTCCGAGGAGGCCGGCCAGGAGCCCAATCAAGGACTCAAATTCAGTGTCCTAAGTCCCCACGGTCCTGCTAGAGGGTACTCAATGACGGGAATAGTACAGGGCCCACGCCGGAGACAACAGCGTACAGAGGTCACCCGAGACCGGCTCAACACGGCACGCTGCCGAGCGTGGGAAGCCCCCTGTGTAGCCTAAGACAGGGACTCTCTCGGACCACCCCAATCACATGGACTTGGTCCATTTTTGAGAAAAGAGGGGGAACTGTTGGGGACCGATTCCAGACAGTGGTGTCCTTACTTTATCAAACCTTACAAAGGCAGGAAGTTCCTGGCCTAACCTCGGGCTGTACAACTTCCTGGAGTAGCCTGCTAATCAGCCAGCTGCATGGGCCTGGGACCAAAGCGACCTCACCCTCCCTTAGGAATTTTCCATTCTTCTCTCCATGCTTTCCCTGTTCCCCCACCCTGCCTGAAGCCCTGTTTATATGCCTCAACACCCAGTCAATAAACGAGACCTCAACGCAACTCAGACTGACTCTGTCTTCCTTTACGCGCCTGGTCTCCTTTCTCTCTCGCCCCCATTGATCTTTCAGGAGGTGCCTCCTCGGGTCTCATCAAATAACCTGGCCCGCAGGACCGGGCATTTGTAGAGAGGGAGATTTGGAAGAGCATAGACAGGCTTGTCTCCAGGTGGCAGGGAGAGTGATTTTCTTCTAGGCTTCTTCATGGAAGATGTCAGCAGTGTGGAGGAGAGCCTCTGGAGACTTTCAGTGCTCATTGAAGGAAGGCTTCCTGTTGAGGAGTGAAAAGCATTTCCCTACTGAACATGGCCTAGCTAACCTGGATACCAGGGATGGGACTGTACATAGGAGTGAGGGACAGAGAAAGACAGAGATAGAGGTGGAGGTGGAGGTAGAGGAGGATAGATAAATGAGAGAGAGAGAAAGTAAGGCGAGAGCAAATGAGAATCTGCCTGTGGGGTGTTGGGTGTTCTCTAGTTGGTTGGTGTTTATTTCTTTTTTTTTTTTTTTTTCATGCAGGCTGTTGGGCAGACCCACTCTGTCTGTGGACACTTTTTTCTGTTCCATGGGTCTGGGCCCGTGGAGAGAAATTTGTGTGAGGACACCTGGAATGTTTAGGGAAATCCATAAGAACACACAGGGTGGGTGTGTGCTGTAGGCATCCTGGTGTTAAGAGTGAGAATTGCTTCTTGTCCCTCAGATTCTATGTTACCTGTCCTCGGTCCACTTGGAATCTGTTGAGAGAGCCGAGTCCTGTGTGTTCCTAGGCCCTGCCACAGGTAGGTGGGTGTCCCCAGAGGATACAGAGAGTTCCATGCCTAACAGGGTCTTAGGGAAGTTAGAGAACGGAAAGAGAAGTTTCCTGAGTGGTGCCTGGTATTTGGTGTAGGGTAGGGTCGGGAGGTGGGAGGTTAGGGGTGGGAGGTGGAGGGCTGTGCAGAGGAGAGAGATTGTGACAGAGGTGGACTTAGGTCAGAATGGTTGCCTGGTGCTGCCTAGGAGACGGTTAAGGTGGGGGCCTGGGCCCAGGGTTTGGTAGGGCAAGAGGGCAGGTGGGTGCAATGTTTCTTCTTTTGATGTGTTCTTGTCTTCACCTCAGGGACCTGGACGCCCTGCCTGTTGAGGCAAGGTTGTGGATGTCCCGGGCCTTATGGTCCCTGCTTCGCATGATGTGGGGCAGCATCCATCTGAACGCTCATCACTACCAAGGCCAAGGTTTTGGAAGGAAGTCTTTCTTCTCCCATCTTAGTATTAGACCATCGGATTTGGGACACGGGACTAAGGCCGCTGACTCTGCATCCCTTACAAGCATACACAGCTGCCTGCCCTTTTGCCTCGTGTCCATCCTGGAGCGGCCTTCTGCAAGGTGGGAAGCCCGAGCTGGGTCTAGGGTCCCATTGAGTTGGGTGGTCGTCTCCCTTGGTGTAACACCTTCCATCCCACTGCCTTAGAAGAACCGGGTACAGCCTTGGAGGCCCCTCTTGCCGGGCCACCTTGACCTGGAAGCTTGGGTCAGCAGACCCAAGGCCATGCTGGAAGCTGTACTGGTCACCCTGGTGGGTGGAGTCATGTAGACAGCCACTGGATCTCTGAAAGTTGCTGTGTGTGTGTGTGTGTGTATGTGTGTGTGTGTGTGTGTGTGTGTGTGTGTGTGTGTGTGTGTCTGTGTGTCTGGGGTGAAGGCTGGGCTAGGGCAGGGATGCAGCTGTTAGAATACCCTGGTTTGGCAGCTAGGGGGCGATGCTCTGCCCCTGAACCCCAACCCCATTATTATGTTTCTTTGGCTCCTCCCCTATAGTCCAGATGTGGTTTGTGGAGGACTTCCTTAGGGTGTGGCTCAGACTCTCAAGTGAGCCTGCCCCCACATCCACACACTCACCACTTGGCCCCCTCCTTGACACCCTCCACCACCTGCCCTCTCTCCCTGCACCCCACCATACCCTCAGGCAGGGCCTTCAGGGGCTGGCACAAAGCCGAGTGTGTCAGGGAAGTGCAGTGCATGGAGGTTACAATGGAGGAACCAGTTAAAGTCTGTTACCCCCATCTACACACCACACCCTCACCTTCTGCACACCACTGAATCCCTAGCAGCAGCCCTAGAGTGGCATGTCTGTCCAGTCCTAGCCTAGAAGGTTGTCCTCCATCTTGGAGCTTTGGCTTTTTTTTTTCTTTGTGAAGGGCGGAGAGAGAGCACCCTTCGCCCTTGGCCCTTGTCATTCTCGGTGCCCTGCTGCCATCCCGCGGATTCAGTTTGCCAATTCCGCCAGCAGGTCCCTGTGCTACCCTGGAAATGGAGGCGTGCCGCCTAGGGAAGGGCTCCCGCCTGGGTCCCCCAGGACCAAAGCGGTTCTCTGGCCTGCTCCATGACCCAGGAGAGCTGGAGCAGGAAGCAGGGTCCAGATGACCGGCTCCGGGCGGGCGACACGTGGCTGGCTTGGGGTTCACAGAAGCACAGCCTCCTGGGTCCTGTGGCCGCCATGTCTGGGAGCAGGAGAGGACCTCTCCGCAGGGGATTGTGCAGCCTGGGCTGCATGGGGGTGGTTGTGTGGAACTTTTCCTGCCTCCGTGCCAGCCCGCCTGCCCTTACGGTGGTGCACAAGGCCACCCCGGGACCCCCTAGCTTTTGTCTGAGCCTCCCTAGCAGTATCCACAGCTCACTTCCGGAGACCACACAAAGTCTGCCCTGCATCTCTGGGAGGTGCTCAGGGTCTCAGGCCTGGTTGCTAGCCACCTTGGTCAAATGTCTGTCATCCATTTATCTCCTCCTGCCATCCCCTCTCCTCTCTGGCTGCCTGGACTTCTCTCTGGCTTGCCTTTTGTTTCTTTTACAACTGGATTTTCTCTTGAGTTGTGCTACAGGTTGAATTTAGGCACTGGGACCTGTTAGAAAAGGTTCCAGCTCCAGAGCTACATCCCCAGATCCCTGTAAGGGATCTAGAACCCTCAACTCCCCAATCATCATCCTATTCAACCTGATTGTTCATACCCAGTATGGCAGTGTGGTGGCTCAAGGTGAATTCCAGTAGAAGCATCCAGAACAGTGTTTGGACTCAGGGGTGCTCACAAAGAGGCCAGGCAGGACTTAGGTACCATAGTGGCCAGGTTTCACAGCCCGTGCTTCCCCTGACAAGCCTCCTCTGTGTCATTCAGGATACACATAGTCCTGCCTTCTCCTGCCTAGCTTCATTTGCATTAAACCCAGGAAGAACTCCCACCATCAAAGGTCCAAAAGTCCCCTGTCCTGCATTCTCATGTCCAGACATCATCTCAGCAGGAAGAATACTTAGAGAAGGCTCTGAAATTAACAGAGGGCACTATCTGGAGTCCTACAACTGCTAAGCATGCAGGAGCGCTTTTGTGTATGTGTGTGTGTGTGTGTGTGTGTGTGTGTGTGTGTGTGTGTGTGTGTACCTGGGATTATTGTGGCCCAGTACTGTGAGAAGTCATAGCAGTGCCTGAGAGGCACAGTATGTACGAGTTATGGTCCTCAGCTCTGGGATGTAGAGGAAGGACAGGTTTGCATGTAGGGAAGCCTTTTAGGGCTCCATCCTTCAGATCCAGCTCAGGTGAGTACAAGGTTTGGAGTGGTGCTTCGTGTGTGGATTAGGGCTCCGGGGCATGCCTGAGCGTGGTTGGTAAGAGCATTGTGTAGGAACCATTGGGAAGGTGGCAGTACCGTCCTTTAAAGTGGCCTGACAGGCAGGTCCATGAAATCAGTTCCTCCACACCCACCCCCATCACCAGGGAGCTCCCTTTTCAGCCACAGCAAAGGTCTCCAGGAAGCTTTGTAGAGAGGGAGATTTGGAAGAGCATAGACAGGCTTGTCTCCAGGTGGCAGGGAGAGTGATTTTCTTCTAGGCTTCATCATGGAAGATGTCAGCAGTGTGGAGGAGAGCCTCTGGAGACTTTCAGTGCTCATTGAAGGAAGGCTTCTTGTTGAGGAGTGAAAAGCATTTCCCTACTGAACATGGCCTAGCTAACCTGGATACCAGGGATGGGACTGTACATAGGAGCGAGGGACAGAGAAAGACAGAGATAGAGGTGGAGGTGGAGGTAGAGGAGGATAGATAAATGAGAGAGAGAGAAAGTAAGGCGAGAGCAAATGAGAATCTGCCTGTGGGGTGTTGGGTGTTCTCTAGTTGGTTGGTGTTTTTTTCTTTTTTTTTTTTTTCATGCAGGCTGTTGGGCAGACCCACTCTGTCTGTGGACACTTTTTTCTGTTCCATGGGTCTGGGCCCGTGGAGAGAAATTTGTGTGAGGACACCTGGAATGTTTAGGGAAATCCATAAGGACACACAGGGTGGGTGTGTGCTGTAGGCATCCTGGTGTTAAGAGTGAGAATTGCTTCTTGTCCCTCAGATTCTATGTTACCTGTCCTCGGTCCACTTGGAATCTGTTGAGAGAGCCGAGTCCTGTGTGTTCCTAGGCCCTGCCACAGGTAGGTGGTTGTACACAGAGGATACAGAGAGTTCCATGCCTGACAGGGTCTTGGGGAAGTTAGAGAACGGAAAGAGAAGTTTCCTGAGTGGTGCCTGGTATTTGGTGTAGGGTAGGGTCGGGAGGTGGGAGGTTAGGGGTGGGAGGTGGAGGGCTGTGCAGAGGAGGGAGATTGTGACAGAGGTGGACTTAGGTCAGAATGGTTGCCTGGTGCTGCCTAGGCGACAGTTAAGGTGGGGGCCTGGGCCCAGGGTTTGGTAGGGCAAGAGGGCAGGTGGGTGCAATGTTTCTTCTTTTGATGTGTTCTTGTCTTCACCTCAGGGACCTGGACGCCCTGCCTGTTGAGGCAAGGTTGTGGATGTCCCGGGCTTTATGGTCCCTGCTTCGCATGATGTGGGGCAGCATCCATCTGAACGCTCATCAAGACCAAGGCCAAGGTTTTGGAAGGAAGTCCTTCTTCTCCCATCTTAGTATTAGACCATCGGATTTGGGACACGGGACTAAGGCCGCTGACTCTGCATCCCTTACAAGCATACACAGCTGCCTGCCCTTTTGCCTCGTGTCCATCCTGGAGCGGCCTTCTGCAAGGTGGGAAGCCCGAGCTGGGTCTAGGGTCCCATTGAGTTGGGTGGTCGTCTCCCTTGGTGTAACACCTTCCATCCCACTGCCTTAGAAGAACCGGGTACAGCCTTGGAGGCCCCTCTTGCCGGGCCACCTTGACCTGGAAGCTTGGGTCAGCAGACCCAAGGCCATGCTGGAAGCTGTACTGGTCACCCTGGTGGGTGGAGTCATGTAGACAGCCACTGGATCTCTGAAAGTTGCTGTGTGTGTGTGTGTGTGTATGTGTGTGTGTGTGTGTGTGTGTGTGTGTGTGTGTGTGTGTGTGTCTGTGTCTGTGTGTCTGGGGTGAAGGCTGGGCTAGGGCAGGGATGCAGCTGTTAGAATACCCTGGTTTGGCAGCTAGGGGGCGATGCTCTGCCCCTGAACCCCAACCCCATTATTATGTTTCTTTGGCTCCTCCCCTATAGTCCAGATGTGGTTTGTGGAGGACTTCCTTAGGGTGTGGCTCAGACTCTCAAGTGAGCCTGCCCCCACATCCACACACTCACCACTTGGCCCCCTCCTTGACACCCTCCACCACCTGCCCTCTCTCCCTGCACCCCACCATACCCTCAGGCAGGGCCTTCAGGGGCTGGCACAAAGCCGAGTGTGTCAGGGAAGTGCAGTGCATGGAGGTTACAATGGAGGAACCAGTTAAAGTCTGTTACCCCCATCTACACACCACACCCTCACCTTCTGCACACCACTGAATCCCTAGCAGCAGCCCTAGAGTGGCATGTCTGTCCAGTCCTAGCCTAGAAGGTTGTCCTCCATCTTGGAGCTTTGGCTTTTTTTTTTCTTTGTGAAGGGCGGAGAGAGAGCACCCTTCGCCCTTGGCCCTTGTCATTCTCGGTGCCCTGCTGCCATCCCGCGGATTCAGTTTGCCAATTCCGCCAGCAGGTCCCTGTGCTACCCTGGAAATGGAGGCGTGCCGCCTAGGGAAGGGCTCCCGCCTGGGTCCCCCAGGACCAAAGCGGTTCTCTGGCCTGCTCCATGACCCAGGAGAGCTGGAGCAGGAAGCAGGGTCCAGATGACCGGCTCCGGGCGGGCGACACGTGGCTGGCTTGGGGTTCACAGAAGCACAGCCTCCTGGGTCCTGTGGCCGCCATGTCTGGGAGCAGGAGAGGACCTCTCCGCAGGGGATTGTGCAGCCTGGGCTGCATGGGGGTGGTTGTGTGGAACTTTTCCTGCCTCCGTGCCAGCCCGCCTGCCCTTACGGTGGTGCACAAGGCCACCCCGGGACCCCCTAGCTTTTGTCTGAGCCTCCCTAGCAGTATCCACAGCTCACTTCCGGAGACCACACAAAGTCTGCCCTGCATCTCTGGGAGGTGCTCAGGGTCTCAGGCCTGGTTGCTAGCCACCTTGGTCAAATGTCTGTCATCCATTTATCTCCTCCTGCCATCCCCTCTCCTCTCTGGCTGCCTGGACTTCTCTCTGGCTTGCCTTTTGTTTCTTTTACAACTGGATTTTCTCTTGAGTTGTGCTACAGGTTGAATTTAGGCACTGGGACCTGTTAGAAAAGGTTCCAGCTCCAGAGCTACATCCCCAGATCCCTGTAAGGGATCTAGAACCCTCAACTCCCCAATCATCATCCTATTCAACCTGATTGTTCATACCCAGTATGGCAGTGTGGTGGCTCAAGGTGAATTCCAGTAGAAGCATCCAGAACAGTGTTTGGACTCAGGGGTGCTCACAAAGAGGCCAGGCAGGACTTAGGTACCATAGTGGCCAGGTTTCACAGCCCGTGCTTCCCCTGACAAGCCTCCTCTGTGTCATTCAGGATACACATAGTCCTGCCTTCTCCTGCCTAGCTTCATTTGCATTAAACCCAGGAAGAACTCCCACCATCAAAGGTCCAAAAGTCCCCTGTCCTGCATTCTCATGTCCAGACATCATCTCAGCAGGAAGAATACTTAGAGAAGGCTCTGAAATTAACAGAGGGCACTATCTGGAGTCCTACAACTGCTAAGCATGCAGGAGCGCTTTTGTGTATGTGTGTGTGTGTGTGTGTGTGTGTGTGTGTGTGTGTGTGTGTGTGTACCTGGGATTATTGTGGCCCAGTACTGTGAGAAGTCATAGCAGTGCCTGAGAGGCACAGTATGTACGAGTTATGGTCCTCAGCTCTGGGATGTAGAGGAAGGACAGGTTTGCATGTAGGGAAGCCTTTTAGGGCTCCATCCTTCAGATCCAGCTCAGGTGAGTACAAGGTTTGGAGTGGTGCTTCGTGTGTGGATTAGGGCTCCGGGGCATGCCTGAGCGTGGTTGGTAAGAGCATTGTGTAGGAACCATTGGGAAGGTGGCAGTACCGTCCTTTAAAGTGGCCTGACAGGCAGGTCCATGAAATCAGTTCCTCCACACCCACCCCCATCACCAGGGAGCTCCCTTTTCAGCCACAGCAAAGGTCTCCAGGAAGCTTTGTAGAGAGGGAGATTTGGAAGAGCATAGACAGGCTTGTCTCCAGGTGGCAGGGAGAGTGATTTTCTTCTAGGCTTCATCATGGAAGATGTCAGCAGTGTGGAGGAGAGCCTCTGGAGACTTTCAGTGCTCATTGAAGGAAGGCTTCTTGTTGAGGAGTGAAAAGCATTTCCCTACTGAACATGGCCTAGCTAACCTGGATACCAGGGATGGGACTGTACATAGGAGCGAGGGACAGAGAAAGACAGAGATAGAGGTGGAGGTGGAGGTAGAGGAGGATAGATAAATGAGAGAGAGAGAAAGTAAGGCGAGAGCAAATGAGAATCTGCCTGTGGGGTGTTGGGTGTTCTCTAGTTGGTTGGTGTTTTTTTCTTTTTTTTTTTTTTCATGCAGGCTGTTGGGCAGACCCACTCTGTCTGTGGACACTTTTTTCTGTTCCATGGGTCTGGGCCCGTGGAGAGAAATTTGTGTGAGGACACCTGGAATGTTTAGGGAAATCCATAAGGACACACAGGGTGGGTGTGTGCTGTAGGCATCCTGGTGTTAAGAGTGAGAATTGCTTCTTGTCCCTCAGATTCTATGTTACCTGTCCTCGGTCCACTTGGAATCTGTTGAGAGAGCCGAGTCCTGTGTGTTCCTAGGCCCTGCCACAGGTAGGTGGTTGTACACAGAGGATACAGAGAGTTCCATGCCTGACAGGGTCTTGGGGAAGTTAGAGAACGGAAAGAGAAGTTTCCTGAGTGGTGCCTGGTATTTGGTGTAGGGTAGGGTCGGGAGGTGGGAGGTTAGGGGTGGGAGGTGGAGGGCTGTGCAGAGGAGGGAGATTGTGACAGAGGTGGACTTAGGTCAGAATGGTTGCCTGGTGCTGCCTAGGCGACAGTTAAGGTGGGGGCCTGGGCCCAGGGTTTGGTAGGGCAAGAGGGCAGGTGGGTGCAATGTTTCTTCTTTTGATGTGTTCTTGTCTTCACCTCAGGGACCTAGATGCCCTGCCTGTTGAGGCAAGGTTGTGGATGTCCCGGGCTTTATGGTCCCTGCTTCGCATGATGTGGGGCAGCATCCATCTGAACGCTCATCAAGACCAAGGCCAAGGTTTTGGAAGGAAGTCCTTCTTCTCCCATCTTAGTATTAGACCATCGGATTTGGGACACGGGACTAAGGCCGCTGACTCTGCATCCCTTACAAGCATACACAGCTGCCTGCCCTTTTGCCTCGTGTCCATCCTGGAGCGGCCTTCTGCAAGGTGGGAAGCCCGAGCTGGGTCTAGGGTCCCATTGAGTTGGGTGGTCGTCTCCCTTGGTGTAACACCTTCCATCCCACTGCCTTAGAAGAACCGGGTACAGCCTTGGAGGCCCCTCTTGCCGGGCCACCTTGACCTGGAAGCTTGGGTCAGCAGACCCAAGGCCATGCTGGAAGCTGTACTGGTCACCCTGGTGGGTGGAGTCATGTAGACAGCCACTGGATCTCTGAAAGTTGCTGTGTGTGTGTGTGTGTGTATGTGTGTGTGTGTGTGTGTGTGTGTGTGTGTGTGTGTGTGTCTGTGTGTCTGTGTGTCTGGGGTGAAGGCTGGGCTAGGGCAGGGATGCAGCTGTTAGAATACCCTGGTTTGGCAGCTAGGGGGCGATGCTCTGCCCCTGAACCCCAACCCCATTATTATGTTTCTTTGGCTCCTCCCCTATAGTCCAGATGTGGTTTGTGGAGGACTTCCTTAGGGTGTGGCTCAGACTCTCAAGTGAGCCTGCCCCCACATCCACACACTCACCACTTGGCCCCCTCCTTGACACCCTCCACCACCTGCCCTCTCTCCCTGCACCCCACCATACCCTCAGGCAGGGCCTTCAGGGGCTGGCACAAAGCCGAGTGTGTCAGGGAAGTGCAGTGCATGGAGGTTACAATGGAGGAACCAGTTAAAGTCTGTTACCCCCATCTACACACCACACCCTCACCTTCTGCACACCACTGAATCCCTAGCAGCAGCCCTAGAGTGGCATGTCTGTCCAGTCCTAGCCTAGAAGGTTGTCCTCCATCTTGGAGCTTTGGCTTTTTTTTTTCTTTGTGAAGGGCGGAGAGAGAGCACCCTTCGCCCTTGGCCCTTGTCATTCTCGGTGCCCTGCTGCCATCCCGCGGATTCAGTTTGCCAATTCCGCCAGCAGGTCCCTGTGCTACCCTGGAAATGGAGGCGTGCCGCCTAGGGAAGGGCTCCCGCCTGGGTCCCCCAGGACCAAAGCGGTTCTCTGGCCTGCTCCATGACCCAGGAGAGCTGGAGCAGGAAGCAGGGTCCAGATGACCGGCTCCGGGCGGGCGACACGTGGCTGGCTTGGGGTTCACAGAAGCACAGCCTCCTGGGTCCTGTGGCCGCCATGTCTGGGAGCAGGAGAGGACCTCTCCGCAGGGGATTGTGCAGCCTGGGCTGCATGGGGGTGGTTGTGTGGAACTTTTCCTGCCTCCGTGCCAGCCCGCCTGCCCTTACGGTGGTGCACAAGGCCACCCCGGGACCCCCTAGCTTTTGTCTGAGCCTCCCTAGCAGTATCCACAGCTCACTTCCGGAGACCACACAAAGTCTGCCCTGCATCTCTGGGAGGTGCTCAGGGTCTCAGGCCTGGTTGCTAGCCACCTTGGTCAAATGTCTGTCATCCATTTATCTCCTCCTGCCATCCCCTCTCCTCTCTGGCTGCCTGGACTTCTCTCTGGCTTGCCTTTTGTTTCTTTTACAACTGGATTTTCTCTTGAGTTGTGCTACAGGTTGAATTTAGGCACTGGGACCTGTTAGAAAAGGTTCCAGCTCCAGAGCTACATCCCCAGATCCCTGTAAGGGATCTAGAACCCTCAACTCCCCCAATCATCATCCTATTCAACCTGATTGTTCATACCCAGTATGGCAGTGTGGTGGCTCAAGGTGAATTCCAGTAGAAGCATCCAGAACAGTGTTTGGACTCAGGGGTGCTCACAAAGAGGCCAGGCAGGACTTAGGTACCATAGTGGCCAGGTTTCACAGCCCGTGCTTCCCCTGACAAGCCTCCTCTGTGTCATTCAGGATACACATAGTCCTGCCTTCTCCTGCCTAGCTTCATTTGCATTAAACCCAGGAAGAACTCCCACCATCAAAGGTCCAAAAGTCCCCTGTCCTGCATTCTCATGTCCAGACATCATCTCAGCAGGAAGAATACTTAGAGAAGGCTCTGAAATTAACAGAGGGCACTATCTGGAGTCCTACAACTGCTAAGCATGCAGGAGCGCTTTTGTGTATGTGTGTGTGTGTGTGTGTGTGTGTGTGTGTGTGTGTGTGTGTGTGTACCTGGGATTATTGTGGCCCAGTACTGTGAGAAGTCATAGCAGTGCCTGAGAGGCACAGTATGTACGAGTTATGGTCCTCAGCTCTGGGATGTAGAGGAAGGACAGGTTTGCATGTAGGGAAGCCTTTTAGGGCTCCATCCTTCAGATCCAGCTCAGGTGAGTACAAGGTTTGGAGTGGTGCTTCGTGTGTGGATTAGGGCTCCGGGGCATGCCTGAGCGTGGTTGGTAAGAGCATTGTGTAGGAACCATTGGGAAGGTGGCAGTACCGTCCTTTAAAGTGGCCTGACAGGCAGGTCCATGAAATCAGTTCCTCCACACCCACCCCCATCACCAGGGAGCTCCCTTTTCAGCCACAGCAAAGGTCTCCAGGAAGCTTTGTAGAGAGGGAGATTTGGAAGAGCATAGACAGGCTTGTCTCCAGGTGGCAGGGAGAGTGATTTTCTTCTAGGCTTCATCATGGAAGATGTCAGCAGTGTGGAGGAGAGCCTCTGGAGACTTTCAGTGCTCATTGAAGGAAGGCTTCTTGTTGAGGAGTGAAAAGCATTTCCCTACTGAACATGGCCTAGCTAACCTGGATACCAGGGATGGGACTGTACATAGGAGCGAGGGACAGAGAAAGACAGAGATAGAGGTGGAGGTGGAGGTAGAGGAGGATAGATAAATGAGAGAGAGAGAAAGTAAGGCGAGAGCAAATGAGAATCTGCCTGTGGGGTGTTGGGTGTTCTCTAGTTGGTTGGTGTTTTTTTCTTATTTTTTTTTCATGCAGGCTGTTGGGCAGACCCACTCTGTCTGTGGACACTTTTTTCTGTTCCATGGGTCGGGGCCCGTGGAGAGAAATTTGTGTGAGGACACCTGGAATGTTTAGGGAAATCCATAAGGACACACAGGGTGGGTGTGTGCTGTAGGCATCCTGGTGTTAAGAGTGAGAATTGCTTCTTGTCCCTCAGATTCTATGTTACCTGTCCTCGGTCCACTTGGAATCTGTTGAGAGAGCCGAGTCCTGTGTGTTCCTAGGCCCTGCCACAGGTAGGTGGTTGTACACAGAGGATACAGAGAGTTCCATGCCTGACAGGGTCTTGGGGAAGTTAGAGAACGGAAAGAGAAGTTTCCTGAGTGGTGCCTGGTATTTGGTGTAGGGTAGGGTCGGGAGGTGGGAGGTTAGGGGTGGGAGGTGGAGGGCTGTGCAGAGGAGGGAGATTGTGACAGAGGTGGACTTAGGTCAGAATGGTTGCCTGGTGCTGCCTAGGCGACAGTTAAGGTGGGGGCCTGGGCCCAGGGTTTGGTAGGGCAAGAGGGCAGGTGGGTGCAATGTTTCTTCTTTTGATGTGTTCTTGTCTTCACCTCAGGGACCTAGACGCCCTGCCTGTTGAGGCAAGGTTGTGGATGTCCCGGGCTTTATGGTCCCTGCTTCGCATGATGTGGGGCAGCATCCATCTGAACGCTCATCAAGACCAAGGCCAAGGTTTTGGAAGGAAGTCCTTCTTCTCCCATCTTAGTATTAGACCATCGGATTTGGGACACGGGACTAAGGCCGCTGACTCTGCATCCCTTACAAGCATACACAGCTGCCTGCCCTTTTGCCTCGTGTCCATCCTGGAGCGGCCTTCTGCAAGGTGGGAAGCCCGAGCTGGGTCTAGGGTCCCATTGAGTTGGGTGGTCGTCTCCCTTGGTGTAACACCTTCCATCCCACTGCCTTAGAAGAACCGGGTACAGCCTTGGAGGCCCCTCTTGCCGGGCCACCTTGACCTGGAAGCTTGGGTCAGCAGACCCAAGGCCATGCTGGAAGCTGTACTGGTCACCCTGGTGGGTGGAGTCATGTAGACAGCCACTGGATCTCTGAAAGTTGCTGTGTGTGTGTGTGTGTGTATGTGTGTGTGTGTGTGTGTGTGTGTGTGTGTGTGTGTGTGTGTGTGTGTGTGTCTGTGTGTCTGGGGTGAAGGCTGGGCTAGGGCAGGGATGCAGCTGTTAGAATACCCTGGTTTGGCAGCTAGGGGGCGATGCTCTGCCCCTGAACCCCAACCCCATTATTATGTTTCTTTGGCTCCTCCCCTATAGTCCAGATGTGGTTTGTGGAGGACTTCCTTAGGGTGTGGCTCAGACTCTCAAGTGAGCCTGCCCCCACATCCACACACTCACCACTTGGCCCCCTCCTTGACACCCTCCACCACCTGCCCTCTCTCCCTGCACCCCACCATACCCTCAGGCAGGGCCTTCAGGGGCTGGCACAAAGCCGAGTGTGTCAGGGAAGTGCAGTGCATGGAGGTTACAATGGAGGAACCAGTTAAAGTCTGTTACCCCCATCTACACACCACACCCTCACCTTCTGCACACCACTGAATCCCTAGCAGCAGCCCTAGAGTGGCATGTCTGTCCAGTCCTAGCCTAGAAGGTTGTCCTCCATCTTGGAGCTTTGGCTTTTTTTTTTCTTTGTGAAGGGCGGAGAGAGAGCACCCTTCGCCCTTGGCCCTTGTCATTCTCGGTGCCCTGCTGCCATCCCGCGGATTCAGTTTGCCAATTCCGCCAGCAGGTCCCTGTGCTACCCTGGAAATGGAGGCGTGCCGCCTAGGGAAGGGCTCCCGCCTGGGTCCCCCAGGACCAAAGCGGTTCTCTGGCCTGCTCCATGACCCAGGAGAGCTGGAGCAGGAAGCAGGGTCCAGATGACCGGCTCCGGGCGGGCGACACGTGGCTGGCTTGGGGTTCACAGAAGCACAGCCTCCTGGGTCCTGTGGCCGCCATGTCTGGGAGCAGGAGAGGACCTCTCCGCAGGGGATTGTGCAGCCTGGGCTGCATGGGGGTGGTTGTGTGGAACTTTTCCTGCCTCCGTGCCAGCCCGCCTGCCCTTACGGTGGTGCACAAGGCCACCCCGGGACCCCCTAGCTTTTGTCTGAGCCTCCCTAGCAGTATCCACAGCTCACTTCCGGAGACCACACAAAGTCTGCCCTGCATCTCTGGGAGGTGCTCAGGGTCTCAGGCCTGGTTGCTAGCCACCTTGGTCAAATGTCTGTCATCCATTTATCTCCTCCTGCCATCCCCTCTCCTCTCTGGCTGCCTGGACTTCTCTCTGGCTTGCCTTTTGTTTCTTTTACAACTGGATTTTCTCTTGAGTTGTGCTACAGGTTGAATTTAGGCACTGGGACCTGTTAGAAAAGGTTCCAGCTCCAGAGCTACATCCCCAGATCCCTGTAAGGGATCTAGAACCCTCAACTCCCCAATCATCATCCTATTCAACCTGATTGTTCATACCCAGTATGGCAGTGTGGTGGCTCAAGGTGAATTCCAGTAGAAGCATCCAGAACAGTGTTTGGACTCAGGGGTGCTCACAAAGAGGCCAGGCAGGACTTAGGTACCATAGTGGCCAGGTTTCACAGCCCGTGCTTCCCCTGACAAGCCTCCTCTGTGTCATTCAGGATACACATAGTCCTGCCTTCTCCTGCCTAGCTTCATTTGCATTAAACCCAGGAAGAACTCCCACCATCAAAGGTCCAAAAGTCCCCTGTCCTGCATTCTCATGTCCAGACATCATCTCAGCAGGAAGAATACTTAGAGAAGGCTCTGAAATTAACAGAGGGCACTATCTGGAGTCCTACAACTGCTAAGCATGCAGGAGCGCTTTTGTGTATGTGTGTGTGTGTGTGTGTGTGTGTGTGTGTGTGTGTGTGTGTGTACCTGGGATTATTGTGGCCCAGTACTGTGAGAAGTCATAGCAGTGCCTGAGAGGCACAGTATGTACGAGTTATGGTCCTCAGCTCTGGGATGTAGAGGAAGGACAGGTTTGCATGTAGGGAAGCCTTTTAGGGCTCCATCCTTCAGATCCAGCTCAGGTGAGTACAAGGTTTGGAGTGGTGCTTCGTGTGTGGATTAGGGCTCCGGGGCATGCCTGAGCGTGGTTGGTAAGAGCATTGTGTAGGAACCATTGGGAAGGTGGCAGTACCGTCCTTTAAAGTGGCCTGACAGGCAGGTCCATGAAATCAGTTCCTCCACACCCACCCCCATCACCAGGGAGCTCCCTTTTCAGCGCCACAGCAAAGGTCTCCAGGAAGCTTTGTAGAGAGGGAGATTTGGAAGAGCATAGACAGGCTTGTCTCCAGGTGGCAGGGAGAGTGATTTTCTTCTAGGCTTCATCATGGAAGATGTCAGCAGTGTGGAGGAGAGCCTCTGGAGACTTTCAGTGCTCATTGAAGGAAGGCTTCTTGTTGAGGAGTGAAAAGCATTTCCCTACTGAACATGGCCTAGCTAACCTGGATACCAGGGATGGGACTGTACATAGGAGCGAGGGACAGAGAAAGACAGAGATAGAGGTGGAGGTGGAGGTAGAGGAGGATAGATAAATGAGAGAGAGAGAAAGTAAGGCGAGAGCAAATGAGAATCTGCCTGTGGGGTGTTGGGTGTTCTCTAGTTGGTTGGTGTTTTTTTCTTTTTTTTTTTTTCATGCAGGCTGGTGGGCAGACCCACTCTGTCTGTGGACACTTTTTTCTGTTCCATGGGTCTGGGCCCGTGGAGAGAAATTTGTGTGAGGACACCTGGAATGTTTAGGGAAATCCATAAGGACACACAGGGTGGGTGTGTGCTGTAGGCATCCTGGTGTTAAGAGTGAGAATTGCTTCTTGTCCCTCAGATTCTATGTTACCTGTCCTCGGTCCACTTGGAATCTGTTGAGAGAGCCGAGTCCTGTGTGTTCCTAGGCCCTGCCACAGGTAGGTGGTTGTACACAGAGGATACAGAGAGTTCCATGCCTGACAGGGTCTTGGGGAAGTTAGAGAACGGAAAGAGAAGTTTCCTGAGTGGTGCCTGGTATTTGGTGTAGGGTAGGGTCGGGAGGTGGGAGGTTAGGGGTGGGAGGTGGAGGGCTGTGCAGAGGAGGGAGATTGTGACAGAGGTGGACTTAGGTCAGAATGGTTGCCTGGTGCTGCCTAGGCGACAGTTAAGGTGGGGGCCTGGGCCCAGGGTTTGGTAGGGCAAGAGGGCAGGTGGGTGCAATGTTTCTTCTTTTGATGTGTTCTTGTCTTCACCTCAGGGACCTAGACGCCCTGCCTGTTGAGGCAAGGTTGTGGATGTCCCGGGCTTTATGGTCCCTGCTTCGCATGATGTGGGGCAGCATCCATCTGAACGCTCATCAAGACCAAGGCCAAGGTTTTGGAAGGAAGTCCTTCTTCTCCCATCTTAGTATTAGACCATCGGATTTGGGACACGGGACTAAGGCCGCTGACTCTGCATCCCTTACAAGCATACACAGCTGCCTGCCCTTTTGCCTCGTGTCCATCCTGGAGCGGCCTTCTGCAAGGTGGGAAGCCCGAGCTGGGTCTAGGGTCCCATTGAGTTGGGTGGTCGTCTCCCTTGGTGTAACACCTTCCATCCCACTGCCTTAGAAGAACCGGGTACAGCCTTGGAGGCCCCTCTTGCCGGGCCACCTTGACCTGGAAGCTTGGGTCAGCAGACCCAAGGCCATGCTGGAAGCTGTACTGGTCACCCTGGTGGGTGGAGTCATGTAGACAGCCACTGGATCTCTGAAAGTTGCTGTGTGTGTGTGTGTGTGTGTATGTGTGTGTGTGTGTGTGTGTGTGTGTGTGTGTGTGTCTGTGTGTGTCTGTGTGTCTGGGGTGAAGGCTGGGCTAGGGCAGGGATGC
This sequence comes from Peromyscus eremicus, assembly GCF_949786415.1. Taxonomy (NCBI): domain Eukaryota; kingdom Metazoa; phylum Chordata; class Mammalia; order Rodentia; family Cricetidae; genus Peromyscus; species Peromyscus eremicus. The sequence goes on from NW_026734311.1 coordinate 228,411, forward strand.
AGCTGTTAGAATACCCTGGTTTGGCAGCTAGGGGGCGATGCTCTGTCCCTGAACCCCAACCCCATTATTATGTTTCTTTGGCTCCTCCCCTATAGTCCAGATGTGGTTTGTGGAGGACTTCCTTAGGGTGTGGCTCAGACTCTCAAGTGAGCCTGCCCCCACATCCACACACTCCCCACTTCGCCCCCTCCATGACACCCTCCACTACCTGCCCTCTCTCCCTGCACCCCACCATACCCTCAGGCAGGGCCTTCAGGGGCTGGCACAAAGCCGAGTGTGTCAGGGAAGTGCAGTGCATGGAGGTTACAATGGAGGAACCAGTTAAAGTCTGTTACCCCCATCTACACACCACACCCTCACCTTCTGCACACCACTGAATCCCTAGCAGCAGCCCTAGAGTGGCATGTCTGTCCAGTCCTAGCCTAGAAGGTTGTCCTCCATCTTGGAGCTTTGGCTTTTTTTATTTTTTTTTTTTTTGCTTTGTGAAGGGCTGAGAGAGAGCACCCTTCGCCCTTGGCCCTTGGCATTCTCGGTGCCCTGCTGCCATCCCGCGGATTCAGTTTGCCAATTCCGCCAGCAGGTCCCTGTGCTACCCTGGAAATGGAGGCGTGCCGCCTAGGGAAGGGCTCCCGCCTGGGTCCCCCAGGACCAAAGCGGTTCTCTGGCCTGCTCCATGACCCAGGAGAGCTGGAGCAGGAAGCAGGGTCCAGGTGACCGGCTCCGGGCGGGCGACACGTGGCTGGCTTGGGGTTCATGGAAGCACAGCCTCCTGGGTCCTGTGGCCGGCCATGTCTGGGAGCAGGAGAGGACCTCTCCGCAGGGGATTGTGCAGCCTGGGCTGCATGGGGGTGGTTGTGTGGAACTTTTCCTGCCTCCGTGCCAGCCCGCCTGCCCTTACGGTGGTGCACAAGGCCACCCCGGGACCCCCTAGCTTTTGTCTGAGCCTCCCTAGCAGTATCCACAGCTCACTTCCGGAGACCACACAAAGTCTGCCCTGCATCTCTGGGAGGTGCTCAGGGTCTCAGGCCTGGTTGCTAGCCACCTTGGTCAAATGTCTGTCATCCATTTATCTCCTCCTGCCATCCCCTCTCCTCTCTGGCTGCCTGGACTTCTCTCTGGCTTGCCTTTTGTTTCTTTTACAACTGGATTTTCTCTTGAGTTGTGCTACAGGTTGAATTTAGGCACTGGGACCTGTTAGAAAAGGTTCCAGCTCCAGAGCTACATCCCCAGATCCCTGTAAGGGATCTAGAACCCTCAACTCCCCAATCATCATCCTATTCAACCTGATTGTTCATACCCAGTATGGCAGTGTGGTGGCTCAAGGTGAATTCCAGTAGAAGCATCCAGAACAGTGTTTGGACTCAGGGGTGCTCACAAAGAGGCCAGGCAGGACTTAGGTACCATAGTGGCCAGGTTTCACAGCCCGTGCTTCCCCTGACAAGCCTCCTCTGTGTCATTCAGGATACACATAGTCCTGCCTTCTCCTGCCTAGCTTCATTTGCATTAAACCCAGGAAGAACTCCCACCATCAAAGGTCCAAAAGTCCCCTGTCCTGCATTCTCATGTCCAGACATCATCTCAGCAGGAAGAATACTTAGAGAAGGCTCTGAAATTAACAGAGGGCACTATCTGGAGTCCTACAACTGCTAAGCATGCAGGAGCGCTTTTGTGTATGTGTGTGTGTGTGTGTGTGTGTGTGTGTGTGTGTGTGTGTACCTGGGATTATTGTGGCCCAGTACTGTGAGAAGTCATAGCAGTGCCTGAGAGGCACAGTATGTACGAGTTATGGTCCTCAGCTCTGGGATGTAGAGGAAGGACAGGTTTGCATGTAGGGAAGCCTTTTAGGGCTCCATCCTTCAGATCCAGCTCAGGTGAGTACAAGGTTTGGAGTGGTGCTTTGTGTGTGGATTAGGGCTCCGGGGCATGCCTGAGCGTGGTTGGTAAGAGCATTGTGTAGGAACCATTGGGAAGGTGGCAGTACCGTCCTTTAAAGTGGCCTGACAGGCAGGTCCATGAAATCAGTTCCTCCACACCCACCCCCATCACCAGGGAGCTCCCTTTTCAGCCACAGCAAAGGTCTCCAGGAAGCTTTGTAGAGAGGGAGATTTGGAAGAGCATAGACAGGCTTGTCTCCAGGTGGCAGGGAGAGTGATTTTCTTCTAGGCTTCATCATGGAAGATGTCAGCAGTGTGGAGGAGAGCCTCTGGAGACTTTCAGTGCTCATTGAAGGAAGGCTTCTTGTTGAGGAGTGAAAAGCATTTCCCTACTGAACATGGCCTAGCTAACCTGGATACCAGGGATGGGACTGTACATAGGAGCGAGGGACAGAGAAAGACAGAGATAGAGGTGGAGGTGGAGGTAGAGGAGGATAGATAAATGAGAGAGAGAGAAAGTAAGGCGAGAGCAAATGAGAATCTGCCTGTGGGGTGTTGGGTGTTCTCTAGTTGGTTGGTGTTTTTTTTTTTTTTTTTCATGCAGGCTGTTGGGCAGACCCACTCTGTCTGTGGACACTTTTTTCTGTTCCATGGGTCTGGGCCCGTGGAGAGAAATTTGTGTGAGGACACCTGGAATGTTTAGGGAAATCCATAAGGACACACAGGGTGGGTGTGTGCTGTAGGCATCCTGGTGTTAAGAGTGAGAATTGCTTCTTGTCCCTCAGATTCTATGTTACCTGTCCTCGGTCCACTTGGAATCTGTTGAGAGAGCCGAGTCCTGTGTGTTCCTAGGCCCTGCCACAGGTAGGTGGTTGTACACAGAGGATACAGAGAGTTCCATGCCTGACAGGGTCTTGGGGAAGTTAGAGAACGGAAAGAGAAGTTTCCTGAGTGGTGCCTGGTATTTGGTGTAGGGTAGGGTCGGGAGGTGGGAGGTTAGGGGTGGGAGGTGGAGGGCTGTGCAGAGGAGAGAGATTGTGACAGAGGTGGACTTAGGTCAGAATGGTTGCCTGGTGCTGCCTAGGCGACGGTTAAGGTGGGGGCCTGGGCCCAGGGTTTGGTAGGGCAAGAGGGCAGGTGGGTGCAATGTTTCTTCTTTTGATGTGTTCTTGTCTTCACCTCAGGGACCTGGATGCCCTGCCTGTTGAGGCAAGGTTGTGGATGTCCCGGGCCTTATGGTCCCTGCTTCGCATGATGTGGGGCAGCATCCATCTGAACGCTCATCACTACCAAGGCCAAGGTTTTGGAAGGAAGTCTTTCTTCTCCCATCTTAGTATTAGACCATCGGATTTGGGACACGGGACTAAGGCCGCTGACTCTGCATCCCTTACAAGCATACACAGCTGCCTGCCCTTTTGCCTCGTGTCCATCCTGGAGCGGCCTTCTGCAAGGTGGGAAGCCCGAGCTGGGTCTAGGGTCCCATTGAGTTGGGTGGTCGTCTCCCTTGGTGTAACACCTTCCATCCCACTGCCTTAGAAGAACCGGGTACAGCCTTGGAGGCCCCTCTTGCCGGGCCACCTTGACCTGGAAGCTTGGGTCAGCAGACCCAAGGCCATGCTGGAAGCTGTACTGGTCACCCTGGTGGGTGGAGTCATGTAGACAGCCACTGGATCTCTGAAAGTTGCTGTGTGTGTGTGTGTGTGTATGTGTGTGTGTGTGTGTGTGTGTGTGTGTGTGTGTGTGTGTGTGTATGTGTGTGTCTGTGTGTCTGGGGTGAAGGCTGGGCTAGGGCAGGGATGCAGCTGTTAGAATACCCTGGTTTGGCAGCTAGGGGGCGATGCTCTGCCCCTGAACCCCAACCCCATTATTATGTTTCTTTGGCTCCTCCCCTATAGTCCAGATGTGGTTTGTGGAGGACTTCCTTAGGGTGTGGCTCAGACTCTCAAGTGAGCCTGCCCCCACATCCACACACTCCCCACTTGGCCCCCTCCATGACACCCTCCACCACCTGCCCTCTCTCCCTGCACCCCACCATACCCTCAGGCAGGGCCTTCAGGGGCTGGCACAAAGCCGAGTGTGTCAGGGAAGTGCAGTGCATGGAGGTTACAATGGAGGAACCAGTTAAAGTCTGTTACCCCCATCTACACACCACACCCTCACCTTCTGCACACCACTGAATCCCTAGCAGCAGCCCTAGAGTGGCATGTCTGTCCAGTCCTAGCCTAGAAGGTTGTCCTCCATCTTGGAGCTTTGGCTTTTTTTTTTTTTCTTTGTGAAGGGCGGAGAGAGAGCACCCTTCGCCCTTGGCCCTTGGCATTCTCGGTGCCCTGCTGCCATCCCGCGGATTCAGTTTGCCAATTCCGCCAGCAGGTCCCTGTGCTACCCGGGAAATGGAGGCGTGCCGCCTAGGGAAGGGCTCCCGCCTGGGTCCCCCAGGACCAAAGTGGTTCTCTGGCCCGCTCCATGACCCAGGAGAGCTGGAGGAGGAAACAGGGTCCAGATGACCGGCTCTGGGCGGGCGACACGTGGCTGGCTTGGGGTTCAGGAAAGCACAGCCTCCTGGGTCCTGTGGCCGGCCATGTCTGGGAGCAGGAGAGGACCTCTCCGCAGGGGATTGTGCAGTCTGGGCTGCATCATGGTCATTTTTGGCAAATTTCCTACCCGTGTGCCGGCCCGCCTGCCCTTACCGTGGTGCACAAGGCCACGCAGGGACCCCCTAGCTTTTGTCTGAACCTCCCCAGCAGTATCCACAGCTCACTTCCGGAGACCACACAAAGTCTGCCCTGCATCTCTGGGAGGTGCTCAGGGTCTCAGGCCTGGTTGCTAGCCGCCTTGGCCAAATGTCTGTCATCCATTTAACTCCTCCTGACATCTCTCTCCTCTCTGGCTGCCAGGCCTTCTCTCTGGCTTGCCTTTTGTTCCTTTGACAGGGTTTCCCTTTGAGCTGTGCTTCAGGTGGAATTCAGGGACTAGGACTAGTCAGAAAAGATTCCTGCTACAGAGCCCCATCCCCTGATCCCTACATGTGGTGTGCCAGCCCCGCCCCCCCATCCTCATCCTATGCAGACTGGTTGTGTGTATCCAGTAAGGCAGTGTGCTGGCTCAAAGTGTATCCCAGTAGAAGCATCGACATTGGTGTGCTCACAAAGAGGCCAGGCAGAACTTAGGTACCATGGTGGCCAGGTTTCATGGTCCCTGCCTCCCCTGACAAGCCTCCTCTGTGTCATGCAGGATACATGCAGGCCGCATACTCCTTCTTGTGTTCTCTTGCCTAGCTCCCTTTGCCTTAAATCCAGGGAGAACTCCCAGGGTCAAATGTCGGAAAGCCTCTTGTCCTGCACTCACATGTCCAGGCATCATCTCAGCAGGAAAAATACTTAGAGAAGGCTCTGAAAATAACAGGGCACTATCTGAAGTCCTAGAACTGTGATGTCTCTGTGTGTGTGTGTGTGTGTGTGTGTGTGTGTGTGTGTGTGTACACCTGGCATTATTGTGTTCTAGTACTGTGAGAAGCCATAAGCAGTGCCTGAGAGGCTCAGTGTATAAGAGTTCTCATGGTCAGCTATGGGATATAGGGGAAGGACAGGTTGGCATGTAGGGAAGCCTTTTAGGACTTCATTCTTCAGCACGAGCTCAGGTGAGCACAAGGTTTGGAGTGGTGCATCCTGTGTGTGGTTTGGGCCTCAGGGGCGTCCCAGAGCATGGTGGATGAGAGCATTGTGTAGGAACCATCGGAAAGGTGACAGGACCATCCTTTAGAGTGGCCTGCCAGGCAGGTCTAGGAAGTCAGGGCCTCCACCCCCAGCAGTATGAAGCTCCCTTTTTAGCCTCATCAAATGTCTCCAGGAGGTTTTGTGGAGAGGGAGATTTGGAAGAGCATAGACAGGCTTGTCTTCAGGTGGCAGGGAGAGTGATTTTCTTCTAGGCTCCATCATGGAAGATGTCAGCAGTTTGGAGGAGGACCTCTGGAGACTTTCACTGCTCATTGAAGGAAGACTTCCTGTTGGGAGTGCAAAGCATTTCCCAACTGAACATGGCCTAGCTACCCTGGATACCAGGGATGGGAATGTACATAGGAGCAATCGATAGAGAAAGACAGAGATGGAGGTGGAGGTAGAGGAGGATAGATAAATGAGCAAGAGACAGACAGACAGAGAGACAGAGACAGAGAGACACAGAGAGAGAAAGAAAGAGAGAGAGAGAGAGAGAGAGAGAGAGAGAGAGAGAGAGAGAGAGACAGAAATAGGAGGGGGAAGGAGGAGAGAGAGAAAGTGAGGCCAGAGCAAATGAGAATCTACCTGTGGGGTGTTGGGTGTTCTATAGTTTGTGGCTGTTTTTCATGCAGGCTGGTGGGCAGATCCACTCTGTCTATGGAGACTTGTTTCTGTTCCATGGGTCTGGGCCCCTGGAGGGAATTTTGTGTAGGACACCTGGAATGTTGTGGGACATCCATAAGGACAGACAGGGTGGGTGGGTGCTACAGGCATCCTGGAGTTAAGAGTGAGAATTGCTTCTTGTCCCTCAGCTTTGATGTTACCTGTCCTTGGTCCACTTGAATCTGTTGAGAGAGCTGAGTCCTGTGTGTGCCTAGGCCCTGCCACAGGTAGGTGGGTGTCCATAGAGGATGCAGAGAGTTCCATGCCTGACAGGGTCTTGGGGAAGTTAGAGAACGGAAAGAGAAGTTTCCTGAGTGGTGCCTGGTAGTTGGTGTATGGTAGAGTCGGGAGGTGGGAGGTTAGGGGTGGGAGGTGGAGGGCTGTGCAGGGGAGAGGGATTGTGAGAGAGCTAGAAGTAGGTCAGAATGGTTGCCTGGTGCTGCCTAGGAGACGGTTAAGGTGGGGGCCTGGGCCCAGGGTTTGGTAGGCAAGAGGGCAGGTGGGTGCAATGTTTCTTCTTTTGATGTGTCCTTGTCTCCACCTCAGGGCCCTGGCTGGCCTGCCTGTTAAGGCGAGGTTGTGGAAATACCAGGCCCCCAGTGGTCCCTGCTTCTGGTGATATGGAGCAGCATCCACCTGAATTCACTTCACCATGGAGGCCAAGGTTTTGGAAGGAAGCCCTTTTCTTCTCGTATCTCAATATCAGACCAACGGAGCATGGGACACGGGACTCAGGCCCCTGACCCTGGAGTCTTGACCAGTGCACACAGCGGCCTGCCCTTTTGCCTTGTGTCCATCTGGGAGCGGCCTTCTGCCAGGTGGGACTTCTGTGCTGGACCTAGCGTCTCATGGATTTGGGTGGTCGTCTCACTTGGTTTGAAATCTTCCCGTGTGCTCAGGGTTCTGGGTCACCACCAAGGCACTGCCCTAGCAGGACCAGAGTCAGCCTGAGAGGCCCCTTTTTGGGTGGCCGGCTTGACCTAGAAGGGTGGGCCAGAAGACCCAAGGCCATCCTGGCAGCTGTACTGGTCACCCTGGTGGGTGGATTCATGTAGAAAACTGCTGGAACTCCGAAAGCTGCTTTGTGTGTGTGTGCATGTGTGTATGTGTGTGTGTGTGTGTGTGTGTGTGTGTGTGTGTGTGTGTGTGTGTATGTGTATTGATTGTTTGTGTGTGCCTGAGTTTGTTGTGGCCTAATCCTGTGAGTGTCCATAAGCAGTGCCTGACAGGCACAGTATTTAAGAGTTATGATAGTCAGGCCAGGGTTGAAGGTGAAGGACAGGTTGGCATGTAGGGAAGCCTTTTAGGGCTCCATCCTTCAGCTCCAGCTCAGGTGAGCACAAGGTTTAGACTGGTGCATCATATCTGTGGTTTGGGTCTCATGGACGTGCCAGGGAACGGTGGATGAGAGCATTGTGTAGGAACCATCGGAAAGGTGACAGGACCATCCTTTAGAGTGGCCTGCCAGGCAGGTCTAGGAAGTCAGGGCCTCCACCCCCAGCAGTATGAAGCTCCCTTTTTAGCCTCATCAAATGTCTCCAGGAGCTTTTGTGGAGAGGGAGATTTGGAAGAGCATAGACAGGCTTGTCTCCAGGTGGCAGGGAGAGTGATTTTCTTCAAGGCTCCATCATGGAAGATGTCAGCAGTGTGGAGGAGAGCCTCTGGAGACTTTCAGTGCTCATTGAAGGAAGACTTCATGTTGGGAGTGCTAAGCATTTCCCAACTGAACATGGCCTAGCTACCCTGGATACCAGGGATGGGACTGTACATAGGAGAGGGACAGAGAAAGACAGAGATAGAGCTGGAGTTGGAGGTAGAGGAGGATAGATAAATGCGAGAAGGAAAGTGAGGTGAGAGCAAATGATAATCTGCCTGTGAGATGTTGGGGGTTTTCGTGATTGTTGGTGTTTTTTTTCATGCAGGCTGGTGGGCAGACCCACTCTGTCTATGAACACTTTTTTCTGTTCCATGGGTCTGGGCCCCTGGAGGGAATTTTGGTGATGACACCTGGAATGTTTAGGGAAATCCATAAGGACAGACAGGGTGGGTGTGTGCTGCAGGTATCCTGGTGTTAAGAGTGAGAATTGCTTCTTGTCCCTCAGCTTTTATGTTGCCTGTCCTTGGTCCACTTGAATCTCTTGAGAGAGCTGAATCCTGTGTGTGCCTAGGCCCTGCCACAGGTACGTGGGTGTCCACAGAGGATACAGAGAGTTCCATGCCTGACAGGGTCTTGAGGAAGTTAGAGAACGGAAAGAGAAGTTTCCTGAGTGGTGCCTGGTAGTTGGTGTACGGTAGAGTCGGGAGGTGGGAGGTTAGGGGTGGGAGGTGGAGGGCTGTGCAGAGGAGAGGGATTGTGACAGAGCTGGAGGTAGGTCAGAATGGTTGCCTGGTGCTGCCTAGGAGACAGTTAAGGTGGGGGCCTGAGCCCAGGGTTTGGTAGGCAAGAGGGCAGGTGGGTGCAATGTTTCTTCTTTTGATGTGTCCTTGTCTCCACCTCAGGTACCTGGACGGCCTGCCTGTTTAGGCGAGGTCGTGCATGTCCCTGGCCCCTTGTGGTCCCTGCTTTGGATGGTGGGGGGCACATCCATCTGAACGCACATCACTTCCAAGACCAAGGTTTTGGAAGTAAGCCCTTTTCCTCTCCCATTATATATTAGTCAATTGGACCATGGGATATGGGACGATACAGGACTCAGTCCCCCTATCCTGGAGCCCCGACTAGTGCCCACAGCTGCATGTCCTTTTGCCCTTTGTCCATCAGGGAGCAGCCGTTTGCCAGGTGGGAAGCCCGGGGGTGGGCCTAGGGCCCCATTCAGTTGGTTGGACGTCTCCCTTGGTGTGACACCTTCTCCTGTGCTCTGGGTTCTGGGACATCAACACCCCACTGCCCCCAGAAGGAACAGGGTCAGCCTGGGAGGCCCCTCTTGGCTGGAGCCTTGACCTGGAAGCTTCTTGGGTCAGCAGACCCAAGGCCATTCTGGCAGCTGTACTGGTCACCCTGGAGGGTGGAATCATGTAGACAGCGGATGGATCTCTGAAAGCTACTCTGTGTGTGTGTGTGTGTGTGTGTGTGTGTGTGTGTGTGTGTGTGTGTGTTTGGAGTTCTAGCAGGGCAAGGGCAGGGATGCAGGTGTGAGAATACCCTGGTATGGCAGCTAGGGGGCGACGCTCAGCCCTTGGTCCCCAAATCCATGTGTATGTTTCTGAGGCTCCTCCCCTATAGTCCAGATTGGCATGTGGTTTGTGGAGGATTCCCTTAGGGTTTGGTGCGGGCTCTCAAGAGCTTCTATGCCCACATCCACACACTCCCCACTTGGCTCCCTCCATCACACCCTCCACCACCTGGCCCCTCTCCAGGTACCACATGATACTCTCAGGTGGGGCCTTCTGGGCTGGTAAGCGCCCAAAGCCGAGTGTCTCAGGGCAGTGCAAGGCATGGAGGAACCTGTTAAGGTTTGTAACCGCAATCTGCCCCATGCACCCCCACTTGCTGATCAACCTGGGGTCCCTAGCAGCAGCACTAGAGCCTCATGTCTGTCCAGTCCCGGCCTACATGGTTGGTCTCCATCTTGGAGCTTGGGAGGAGATCTCTGGCTTTTTTTGATTTTTAATTTTTTTTTTGCTGTGCGAAGGGCAGAGAGAGAACACCTGTCGTCCTTGACCCTTGGCATTCTCGGTGCACTGCTGCCATCCCGCGGATTCAGTTTGCTGATTCCGCCACCAAGTCCCTATGCTTCCCTGGAAATGGGGGCAGGCTGGCTAGGGAAGGGTTCCCGCCTGGGTCTCCCAGCACCAAAGAGGTTCTCTTGCCCGCTCCTTGACCCAGGAGAGCTGGAGCAGCAAGCAGGGTCCAGGTGACCAGCTCCGGGCGGGAGCCACGAGACTTGGCTTGCCGGTGGCAAGAGCACAGCCTCCCAGGTCCTGGGGCCGCCATGTCTGGCAGCAGCAGAGGACCTCTCCGCAGGGGATTGTGCAGCCTGGGCTGCATCATGGTCATTTTGGGGAAACATCCTGTGTGCCGGCCTGCCTGCCCTTACCGTTGTGCACCAGGCCACGCAGGACCGCCCATCTTTTGTTTGAGCCTCCCTAGCAGTATCCACAGCTCACTTTGAGAAACCACACAAACTCTACCCAGCATCTCTGGGAGGTGCTCAGGGTCTCAGGTCTGGTGCTAGCCACTGTGGCCAAATGTCTGTCATCCATTTAACTTCTCCTGAAAGCCCCTCTCCTTTCTGGCTGCCAGGTCTTCTCTCTGGATTGCCTTTTGTTCCTTTGACAGGGTTTGCCCTTGAGCTGTGCTACAGGTGGAATTCAGGGACTGGAACCTGTCAGAAAAGGTTCCCCCTCCAAAGCAAAACCCCAGAATCCTACAAATGGTCTGCGAGGTCTCCCCCCCCATCATCATCCTATACAAGCTGGTTGTGTGTACCCAGTGATCCAGGAGCTCAAGGCAGTGTGGTGGCTCAAGGGGAATCCCAGTAGAAGCATCGAGACCAGGGTTTGGACTCAGGGGTGCTCACAAAGAGGCCAGGAAGAACTTAGGTACCATGGTGGCCAGGTTTCATGGTCCCTGCCTCCCCTGACAAGCCTCCTCTGTGTCATGCAGACTACATGCAGGCCGCATACTCCTTCTTGTGTTCTCCTGCCTAGCTCCCTTTGCCTTAAACCCAGGGAGAACTCCCAGGGTCAAGTTCAAAAAGCCCGTTGTCCTGCACTGCCCTGTCCAGACATCATTTCAGCAGGAGGAACACTTAAAGAAGGCTCTGATATTAACAGAGGACACTATTTGTAGACCTAGAACTGCTCTGTGTGTGTGTGTGTGTGTGTGTGTGTGTGTGTGTGTGTGTGTGTGTATTGGGTGTTTGTGTGTTCCTGGTTTTGTTGTGGCCTCATCCTTTGAGTGTCTATAAGCAGTGCCTGAGAGGCACAGTATGTAAGAGCTATGGTGGTCAGGCCAGGGTTGAGGGAAGGACAGGTTGGCATGTAGTGGAGCCTTCTAAGGCTCCATCGTTCAGCTCCAGTTCTGGTGAGCACAAGGTTTTCAGTGGTGCATCCTGTGTGTGGTTTGGGCCTCAGGGGTGTGCCGGGGCATGGTGGCTGAGAGCATTGTGTCAGAACCATCGGGTAGGTGGCAGGACTATTCTTTGGAGTGGCATGCCAGGCAGGTCTATGAAGTCAGGGCCTCCAACCTCAACCCCTGCACCAGGAAGCTCCCCTTTTAGCCTCACCAAATGTCATCAGGAGGCTTTGTAGAGATGGAGAGTTGGAAGACCATAGACAAGCTTGTCTCCAGGTGGCAGGGAGAGTGATTTCCTTCTAGGCTCCATCAAGAAGATGTCAGTAGTGTGGAGGATGGCTTCTGGAGACTTTCAGTGCTCATGGAAGGAAGGCTTCCCGTTGGGGAATACAAAGCATTTCCCAAATGAACATGGCCTAGCTACCTTGGATACCAGGGATGGGACTGTACATGGGAGACAGGGACAGAGGGAGACAGAGATAGAGGTGGAGGTGGAGGTAGAGGAGGATAGATAAATGAGAGGGTTTGGGGGCGACAGGGAGAGAGAGGGGGGAGGGACAGGGTGAGAGAGTGTGGGAGAGCAAATGAGAATCTGCTTGTGGGGTGTTGGGTGTTCTCTAGTTTGTGGCTGTTTTTCATGCAATCTGGTGGGGAGACCCACTCTGTCTATGGACACTTTTTTCTGTTCCATGGATCTGTGCCCCTGGAGGGAATTTTGTGTAGGACACCTGGAATGTTGTGGGACATCCATAAGGACACACAGGGTGGGTGGGTGCTGCAGGCATCCTGGAGTTAAGAGTGAGAATTGCTTCTTGTCCCTCAGCTTTGATGTTACCTGTCCTCGGTCCACTTGAATCTGTTGAGAGAGCTGAGTCCTGTGTGTGCCTAGGCCCTGCCACAGGTAGGTGGGTGTCCATAAAGGATACAGAGAGTTCCATGCCTGACAGGGTCTTGGGAAAGTTAGAGGTCGGAAAGAGAAGTTTCCTGAGTGGTGCCTGGTAGTTAGTGTAGGGTAGGGTGGGGAGGTGGGAGGTTAGGGGTGGGAGGTGGAGGACTGTGCATGGGAGAGGGATTGTGACAGAGCTGGAGGTAGGTCAGAATGGTTGCCTGGTGCTGCCTAGGAGACAGTTAAGGTGGAGGCCGGAGCCCAGGGTTTGGTAGGCAAGAGGGCAGGTGGGTGCAATGTTTCTTCTTTTGATGTGTCCTTGTCTCCACCTCAGGTACCTGGACGGCCGGCCTGTTTAGGCGAGGTCGTGCATGTCCCTGGCCCCTTGTGGTCCCTGCTGTGGATGGTGTGGGGCACATCCATCTGAATGCACATCACTTCCAAGACCAAGGTTTTGGAAGTAAGCCATTTTCCTCTCCCATTATATATTAGTCAATGGGACCATGGGATATGGGACGATACAGGACTCAGTCCCCCTATCCTGGAGTCCCAACTAGTGCCCACAGCTGCATGTCCTTTTGCCCTGTGTCCATCAGTGAGCAGCCTTTTGCCAGGTGGGAAGCCCGGGGGTGGGCCTAGGGCCCCATTCAGTTGGTTGGACGTCTCCCTTGGTGTGACACCTTCTTCTGTGCTGTGGGTTCTGGGACATCAACACCCCACTGCCCCCAGAAGGAACAGAGTCAGCCTGGGAGGCCCCTCTTGGCTGGAGCCTTGACCTGGATGCTTGGGTCAGCAGACCCAAGGCCATCCTGGCAGCTGTACTGGTCACCCTGGTGGGTGGAATCATGTAGACAGTGGCTGGATCTCTGAAAGCTACTCGTGTGTGTGTGTGTGTGTGTGTGTGTGTGTGTGTGTGTGTGTGTGTATGTGTGTGTGTGTTTGGAGTTCTAGCGGGGCAAGGGCAGCATGCAGCTGTGAGAATACCCTGGTTTGGCAGCTAGGGGGCGACGCATAGCCCTTGGTCCCCAAATCCATGAGTATGTTTCTGAGGCTCCTCCCCTATACTCCAGATTGGCATGTGGTTTGTGGAGGATTCCCTTAGGGTCTGGTGCAGGCTCTCAAGAGCTTCTATGCCCACATCCACACACTCCCCACTTGGCTCCCTCCATCACACCCTCCACCACCTGGCCCCTCTCCAGGTACCACATGATACTCTCAGGTGGGGCCTTCTGGGCTGGTAAGCGCCCAAAGCCGAGTGTCTCAGGGCAGTGCAGGGCATGGAGGAACCTGTTAAGGTTTGTAACCGCAATCTGCCCACGCACCCCCACTTGCTGATCAACCTGGGGTCCCTAGCAGCAGCACTAGAGCCTCATGTCTGTCCAGTCCCGGCATACATGGTTGGCCTCCATCTTGGAGCTTGGGAGGAGATCTCTGGCTTTTTTCAATTTTTAATTTTTTTTTTGCTGTGCGAAGGGCAGAGGGAGAACACCTGTCGTCCTTGACCCTTGGCATTCTTGGTGCACTGCTGCCATCACGCGGATTCAGTTTGCCGATTCTGCCACCAAGTCCCTGTGCTTCCCTGGAATTGGGGGCGGGCTGGCTAGGGAAGGGCTCCCGCCTGGGTCTCCCAGCACCAAAGAGGTTCTCTTGCCCAGCTCCTTGATTCAGGAGAGCTGGAGGAGGAAGCAGGGTCCAGGTGACCAGCTCCGGTCAGGGGCCACGAGACTTGGCTTGCCGGTGGCAAGAGCACAGCCTCCCAGGTCCTGGGGCCGCCATGTCTGGCAGCAGCAGAGGACCTCTCCGCAGGGGATTGTGCAGCCTGGGTTGCATCATGGTTGTTTTGGGGAAACATCCTGTGTGCCAGCCTGCCTGCCCTTACCGTGGTGCACCAGGCCACGCAGGACCGCCCATCTTTTTTCTGAGCCTCCCTAGCAGTATCCACAGCTCACTTTGAGAAACCACACAAACTCTGCCCAGTATCTCTGGGAGGTGCTCAGGGTCTCAGGTCTGGTGCTAGCCACTGTGGCCAAATGTCTGTCATCCATTTAACTTCTCCTGAAAGCCCCTCTCCTTTCTGGCTGCCAGGTCTTCTCTCTGGATTGCCTTTGGTTCCTTTGACAGGGTTTGCCCTTGAGCTGTGCTACAGGTGGAATTCAGGGACTGGAACCTGTCAGAAAAGGTTCCCCCTCCAAAGCAAAACCCCAGAATCCTACAAGTGGTGTGCGAGGTCCCCCCCCCTTGCATCATCATCCTATACAAGCTGGTTGTGTGTACCCAGTGATCCAAGTGCTCAAGGCAGTGTGGTGGCTCAAGGGGAATCCTAGTAGAAGCATCCAGACCAGGGTTTGGACTCAGGGGTGCTCACAAAGAGGCCAGGAAGAACTTAGGTACCATGGTGGCCAGGTTTCATGGTCCCTGCCTCCCCTGACAAGCCTGCTCTGTGTCATGCAGGATACATGCAGGCCGCATACTCCTTCTTGTGTTCTCCTGCCTAGCTCCCTTTGCCTTAAACCCAGGGAGAACTCCCAGGGTCAAGTTCAAAAAGCCCGTTGTCCTGCACTGCCCTGTCCAGACATCATTTCAGCAGGATGAACACTTAAAGAAGGCTCTGATATTAACAGAGGACACTATCTGTAGACCTAGAACTGCTCTGTGTGTGTGTGTGTGTGTGTGTGTGTGTGTGTGTGTGTGTATTGGGTGTTTGTGTGTTCCTGGTTTTGTTGTGGCCTAATCCTGTGAGTGTCCATAAGCAGTGCCTGAGAGGCACAGTATGTAAGAGTTATGGTGGTCAGGCCAGGGTTGAGGGAAGGACAGGTTGGCATGTAGTGGAGCCTTCTAAGGCTCCATCTTTCAGCTCCAGTTCTGGTGAGCACAAGGTTTTCAGTGGTGCATCCTGTGTGTGGTTTGGGGCTCAGGGGTGTGCCGGGGCATGGTGGCTGAGAGCATTGTGTCAGAACCATCGGGTAGGTGGCAGGACTATCCTTTGGAGTGGCCTGCCAGGCAGGTCTAGGAAGTCAGGGCCTCCAACCTCACCCCCTGCACCAGGAAGCTCCCCTTTTAGCCTCACCAAATGTCTCCAGGAGGCTTTGTAGAGATGGAGAGTTGGAAGTCCATAGGCAAGCTTGTCTCTAGGTGGCAGGGAGAGTGATTTCCTCCTAGGCTCCATCAAGAAGATGTCCGCAGTGTGGAGGATGGCTTCTGGAGACTTTCAGTGCTCATGGAAGGAAGGCTTCCTGTTGGGGAATACAAAGCATTTCCCAAATGAACATGGCCTAGCTACCTTGGATACCTGGGATGGGACTGTACATGGGAGACAGGGACAGAGGGAGACAGAGATAGAGGTGGAGGTGGAGGTAGAGGAGGATAGATAAATGAGAGGGGGGGCGACAGGGAGAGAGAGGGGGGAGGGACAGGGTGAGAGAGTGTGGGAGAGCAAATGAGAATCTGCTTGTGGGTTGTTGGGTGTTCTCTAGTTTTTGGCTGTTTTTCATGCAGGCTGGTGGGCAGACTCACTCTGTCTATGGACACTTTTTTCTGTTCCATGGATCTGTGCCCCTGGAGGGAATTTTGTGTGAGGACACCTGGAATGTTTAGGGACATCCATAAGGACACACAGGGTGGGTGGGTGCTGCAGGCATCCTGGAGTTAAGAGTGAGAATTGCTTCTTGTCCCTCAGCTTTGATGTTACCTGTCCTCGGTCCACTTGAATCTGTGAGTCCTGTGTGTGCCTAGGCCCTGCCACAGGTAGGTGGGTGTCCACAGAGGATACAGAGAGTTCCATGCCTGACAGGGTCTTGGGGAAGTTAGAGAACGGAAAGAGAAGTTTCCTGAGTGGTGCCTGGTAGTTGGTGTAGGGTAGGGTTGGAAGGTGGGAGGTTAGGGGTGGGAGGTGGAGGGCTGTGCAGAGGAGAGAGATTGTGACAGAGGTGGAAGTAGGTCACAGTGGTTGCCTGGTGCTGCCTAGGAGACGGTTAAGGTGGGGGCCTGGGCCCAGGGTTTGGTAGGCAAGAGGACAGGTGAGTGCCATATTTCTTCGTTTGATGTGTTCTTGTCTCCACCTCAGGGCCCTGGCTGGCCTGCCTGTTGAGGTGAGGTTGTAGAAGTCCCGGGCCCCCAGTGGTCCCTGCTTCTGGTGATATGGGGCAGCATCCACCTGAATTCACTTCACCATGGAGGCCAAGGTTTTGGAAGGAAGCCCTTCTCCTCTTGTATCTCAATATCAGACCATCGGAGCATGGGACACGGGACTCAGGCCACCGACCCTGGAGTCTTGTCCAGTGCACACAGCTGCCTGCCCTTTTGCCTTGTGTTCATCCGGGATCGGCCTTCTGCCAGGTGGGACTTCCGTGTTGGACCTAGCGTCTTATGGAGTTGGGTGGTCGTCTCACTTGGTTTGAAATCTTCCCTTGTGCTCAGGGTTCTGGGTCACAACCAAGGCACTGCCCTAGCAGGACCAGAGTCAGCCTGAGAGGCCCCTTTTTGGGTGGCCGGCTTGACCTAGAAGGGTGGGCCAGAAGACCCAAGGCCATCCTGGCAGCTGTACTGGTCACCCTGGTGGGTGGAGTCAAGTACATAGCCACTGGATCTCTGAAAGCTGCTGTGTGTGTGTGTGTGTGTGTGTGTGTGTCTGTGTCTGTCTGTGTGTGTGTGTGTCTATGTGTCTGGGGTGAAGGCTGGGCGAAGGGCAGGGATGCAGCTGTTAGAATACCCTGGTTTGGCAGCTAGGGGGCGACGTTCAGCCCTTGGTCCCCAAATCCATGAGTATGTTTCTGAGGCTCCTCCCCTATAGTCCAGATTGGCGTGTGGTTTGTGGAGGATTCCCTTAGGGTCTGGTGCAGGCTCTAAAGAGCTTCTATGCCCACATCCACACACGCCGCACTTGGCCCCCTCCATCACACCGTCCACCACCCGCCCCCTCTCCAGGTACCACGCGATACCCTCAGGGGGGGCCTTCATGGGCTGCCATGTGCCCAAAGCCCAGTGTCTCAGGGCAGTGCAGGGCATGGAGGAACCTGTTAAGGTCGGTAACCTCCATTGCCCACCACACCCCCACTCACTGAACACCCTGGGATCCCTAGCAGCAGCCCTAGAGCCTCATGTCTGTCCAGTCCTTATCTACATGGTTGGCCTCCATCTTGGAGCTTGGCAGGAGAATGCTGACTTTTTTTTAAATTTTTTAATTTTTGTTTGCTTTGCGAAGGCCAGAGGGAGAGCACCCTTCGCCCTTGGCCTTTGGCAGTCTCGGTGCACTGCTGCCATCACGCGGATTCAGTTTGCCAATTCCGGCAGCAAGTCCCTGTGCATCCCAGGAAATGGAGGTGTGCCGCCTAGGGAAGGGCTCCCGCCTGGGTCTCCCAGGACCAAAGTGGTTCTCTTGCCTGCTCCATGACCCAGGAGAGCTGGAGGAGGAAGCAGGGTCCAGGTGACCGGCTCTGGGCGGGGGCCACGAGACTTGGCTTGCAGGTCATGGAAGCACAGCCTCCTGGATCCTACTGCCGCCATGTCTGGCAGCAGCAGAGGACCTCTCCGCAGGGGATTTTGCAGCCTGGGCTTCATTGGTGTCCTTGTGGGGAAATTTGCCCCAGTGTGCCAACCTGCCTGCCCTTACCTTGGTGCACAAGGCCACCCAGGGAGCCCCTAACTTTTTTTGAGCCTCCCTAGCAGTATCCACAGCTCACTTCCGGAGACCACACAAACTCTGCCCTGCCTCTTTGGGAGGTTTTCAGGGTCTCAGGCCTGGTTGCTGGTAGCCACTGTGGCCAAATGTCTCTCATCCATTTAACTCCTCCTGCCATCCCCTCTCCTCTCTGGCTGCCAGGCCTTCTCTCTGGCTTGCCTTTTGTTCCTTTTACAAATGGCCTTCCACTTGAGGTGTGCTACAGGTGGAATTCAGGGACTGGGACCTGTCAGAAAAGGTTCCTGCTCCAGAGCCACATCCCCAGAATCCAACAATTGGTCAGGGACCCCCCCCCATCATCATCCTATGCAAGCTGGTTGTGTGTACCCAGTGATCCAGAGCTCAAGGCAGTGTGGTGGCTCAGGGTGAATCCCAGTAGAAGCATCCAGACCAGGGTTTGGTCTCAGGGGTGCTCACAAACAGGCCAGGCAGGACTTAGGTACCATGGAGGCCAGGTTTCACGGCCCTTGCCTCCCCTGAGAAGCTTCTTCTCTGTCATGCAGGATACACATGCAGGCCGAATACTCCTTCCTGTGTTCTCCTGCTTAGCTCACCTTTGCCTTAAACCAGGTAGAACCCCCAAGATCAAAGGTCGGAAAGCCCCTTGTCCTGCACTGCCCTGTCCAGACACCATCTCAACAAGAAGAATACTTGGAGAAGGCTATGAAATTAACAGAGGGCAGTATGTGGAGTCCTAGACCTGCTCCGTGTGTGTGTGTGTGTGTGTGTGTGTGTGTGTGTGTGTGTATTGGGTGTTTGTAAGTGCCTGGGTTTATTGTGGTGTAGTCCTGTTTGGGTCCATAAGAGGTGGCTGAGAGGCACAGTATATAAGAGTTATTGTGGTCAGGTCCAGGTTGATGGGGAAGGACAGGTTGGCATGTAGGGGAAGCCTTTTAGGGCTCCATCCTTCAGTTCCAGCTCAGGTGAGCTCAATGTTTGGAGTGGTGCATTTTGTTTGTGGGTTGGAGCACAGGGGCGTGCTGGGGTGGGTGTGTGCTGCAGGCATCCTGGTGTTAAGAGTGAGAATTGCTTCTTGTCTCTCAGCTTCTATGTTGCCTGTCCTTGGTCAGCTTGAATCTCTTGAGAGAGCTGAGTCCTGTGTGTGCCTAGGCCCTGCCACAGGTAGGTAGGTGTCCACAGAAGATTCAGAGAATTCCATGCCTGACAGGGTCTTGAAAAATTTAGAGAACAGAAAGAGAAGTTTCCTGAGTGGTGCCTGGTAGTTGGTGTAGGGTAGGGTCGGGAGGTGGGAGGTTAGGGGTGGGAGGTGGAGGGCTTTGCAGAGGAGAGAGATTGTGACAGAGCTGGAGGTAGGTCAGAATGGTTGCCTGGTGCTGCCTAGGAGATGGTTAAGGTGGGGGCCTGGGCCCAGGGTTTGGTAGGCAAGAGGGGAGGTGGGTGCAATGTTTCTTCTTTTTATGTTTCCTTGTCCCCACCTCAGGGCTGTGGACGGCCTGCCTGTTGAGGCAAGTTTATGGATGTCCCCGGCCCTCAGTGGCCCATGCTTGGAATGATGTGGGGCAATTCCATCTGAATGCACATCACTACCAAGGCCAAGGTTTTGGAAGGAAGCCCTTCTCCTCCCCATCTCAAGATTACACCATGGGACCCTGGAAGAGGGGACTCAGGCCCCTGTCCCTGGATCCCTGACCAGTGCACACTGCTGCCTGCCTTTTCCTTGTGTCCATCCAGGAACAGCCTTCTGCCAGGTGAGAAGCCCGTGCTGGGCCTAGGGTCCCATTGAGTTGGGTGGTCGTCTCCCTTTGTTGTCACACTTCCCCGTGTGCTCTCGGTTCAGGGACTCCACCACTCCACTGCCCTAGCAGGACCGGGTTCAGCCTGGGAGGACCCTCTTGTCTGGCCGCCTTGACCTGGAAGCTTGGGTCAGCAGACCCAAAGCCATCCTGGCAGCTCTACTGGTCACCCTGGTGTGTGGAGTCATGTAGACAGCCAGTGGATGTGTGTGTGTGTGTGTGTGTGTGTGTGTGTGTGTGTGTGTGTGTTTCTCTGTGTGTTTGTGTGTCTGGGGTGAGGGCGGGGTGAGTCCAGGGATGCAGCTGTGAGAATACCCTGGTTTGCCTGCTAGGGAGAGATGCTCAGCCCCTGGACACCAACCCCATGAATATGTTTGTGAGGCTCCTCCCCTATAGTCCAGATTGGCATGTGGTTTGTAGAGGACTCCCTTAGGGTCTGGCTCAGGCTCTCCAGTGCGCCTGCTCTCACATCCACACAGTCCCCTCTTGGCCCCCTACATAACACCCTCCACCACCCGCTCCCTCTCCCCGCACCCCACTATACCCTCAGGTAGGGCCTTCAGGGGCTGGCACAAAGCCAGTGTCTCAGGGCAGTGCAGTGCTTGGAGGAAACAGTGGAGGAACCAGTTAAGGTCTGTGAGCCCGATCTACACACCACATCCCCACCTGCTGAACACCCTCCGATCCCTAGCAGCAGCCCTAGAGCTGCACGTCTAGCCAGTCCTAGCCTACGTGGTTGGCCTCCATCTTGGAGCTTTGTAGACTAGCTTTGGCTTTTTTATTTTTTTCTTTGGCTTTGCCAAGGGCGGAGGGGGTGCACCCTTCTGCCTTGGCCCTTGAAATTCTCGGTGCACTGCTGCCATCACGTGGATTCATTTTGCTGATTCCGCCAGCAAGTCTCTGTGCTTCCCTGGAAAGGGAGGCCGGTCGGCTAGGGAAGGGCTCCCGCCTGGGTCCCCCAGGACCAAAGCGGTTCTCTTGCACTCTCCATGACCCAGGAGAGCTGGAGGAGGAAGCAGAGTCCAGGGGACCAGCTCTGGGCGGACACCACGTGGCTGGCTTGGGGTTAATGGAAGCACAGCCTCCCGGGTCCTGTGGCCGCCATGTCTGGCAGCAGGAGAGGACCTCTCCACAGGGGATTGTGCAGTCTGGGCTTCATGGGGGTCGTTTTGGGCAAATTTCCTACCCTTGTGCCAGACAACCTGCCCTTACCGTGGTTCACAAGGCCACCCAGGGACCCCCTAGCTTTTGTCTGAACCTCCCAAGCAGTACCCACAGCTCACTTCTGGAGACCACACAAACTCTGCCCTGCATCTCTGGGAGGTGCTCAGGGTCTCAGGCCTGGTTGCTAGCCACCTTGGCCAAATGTCTGTCATCCAATTAACTCCTCCTGACATCTCTCTCCTCTTTGGCTGCCAGGCCTTCTCTCTGGCTTGCCTTTTGTTCCTTTGACAGGGTTTCTCTTTGAGCTGTGCTACAGGTGGAATTCAGGGACTGGGACCTGTCCAAAAAGGTTCCTGCTGCAGAGCCCCATCCCCTGATCCCTACATGTGGTTTGCCAGCCCCGTCCCCCCATCCTCATCCTATGCAAGCTGGTTGTGTGTACCCAGTAAGGCAGTGTGCTGGCTCAAAGTGAATCCCAGTAGAAGCATCGACATTGGTGTGCTCACAAAGAGGCCAGGCAGAACTTAGGTACCATGGTGGCCAGGTTTCATGGTCCCTGCCTCCCCTGACAAGCCTCCTCTGGGTCTCTCAGGACAACCATGCAGACAGCATACTCCTTCCTGTGTTCTCCTGCCTAGCTCACTTTGCCTTAAACACAGAGAACTCCCAGGCTCAAAAGTCGGAAAGCCCCTTGTCCTGCACTTCCCTGTCCAGACATCATCTCAACAGGAAGAGTACTTGGAGAAGGCTCTGAAATTAACAGAGGGTACTATCTGGAGTCTTAGAATTGCTGTGTGTGTGTGTGTGTGTGTGTGTGTGTGTGTGTGTGTGTGTGTGTCTTTTGAATGTTTCTGAGTGCCTGGGTTAATGTGGTGTAGTCCAGTTTGGATCCATAAGAGGTGGCTGAGAGGCACAGTATATAAGAGTTATGGTGGTCGGTCAGATCCAGGTTGATGGGGAAGGACAGGTTGGCATGTAGGGAAGCCTTTTAGGGCGCCATCCTTCAGCTCCAGCTCAGGTGAGCACAAGGTTTGGAGTGGTGCATCCTGTGTTAGGTTTGGGTCTCAGGCGCATGTTGTGGCATGGTGGATGAGAGCATTGTGTAGAAATCATCAAAGGTGTCAGGACAGTCCTTTGGAGTCGGTGTGGCAAGCATGTATGGGAAGTCAGGGCCTCCACCCAAACCCCCAGCAACAGGAAGCTCCCCTTTTAGCCTCAGGACATGTCTTCAGGAGGCTTTGTAGAGAGGGAGAGTTGGAAGAGCATAGACAGGCTTGTCTCCAGGTGCTAGGGAGGGTGATTTTCTTCTAGGCTCAATGATGGAAGATGTCAGCCATGAACAGGAGGTCCTCTGGAGACTTTCAGTGCTCATGGAAGGAAGGCTTCCTGTTGGGGAGTGCAAAGCATTTCCCAACTCATCATGGCCTAGCTACCCTGGATACCAGGGATGGGACTGTACATAGGAGTGAGGCCTAGAGAAAGACAGAGATAGAGGTAGAGGTGGAGGTAGAGGAGGATAGATAAATGAGAGAGAAAGTGAGGCGAGAACAAATGAGAATCTTTTGTTGTTTTGTTGGTGTTTTTTTTCACGCAGGCTGTTGGGAGGACCCACTGTCTATGGACACTTTTTTCTGTTCCATGGATCTGTGACCCTGGAGGGAATTTTGTGTGATGACACTGGGAATGTTGTGGGAAATGCATAAGGACAGACAGGGTGGGTGGGTGCTGCAGGCATCCTGGTGTTAAGAGTGAGAATTGCTTCTTGTCCCTCAGCTTTGATGTTACCTTCTTCATTCCACTTGAATCTGTTGAGAGAGCTGAGTCCTGTGTGTGCCTAGGCCCTGCCACAGGTAGGTGGGTGTCCACAGAGAATACAGAGAGTTCCATGCCTGATAGGGTCTTGAGGAAGTTAGAGAACAGAAAGAGAAGTTTCCTGAGTAGTGCCTGGTAGTTGGTGTAGGGTAGGGTCGGGAGGTGGGAGGTTAGGGGTGGGAGGTGGAGGTCTGTGCAGAGCAGAGGGATTGTGACAGAGCTGGAGGTAGGTCAGAATGGTTGCCTGGTGCTGCCTAGGAGACGGTTAAGGTGGGGGCCTGGGCCCAGGGTTTGGTAGGCAAGAGGGCAGGTGGGTGCAATGTTTCTTCTTTTTATGTTTCCTTGTCTCCACCTCGAGGACCTGGACGATCTGCCTTTTGAGACAAGGTTGTTGATGTCCTGTGCCCCCGGTGGACCCTGCTTCTGGTGATGTGGGGCAGCATCCACCTGAATGCTCTTCAACACGAAGCCCAAGATTTTGGAAGGAAGCCCTTCTCCTCTCCTATCTCAATATGAGACCATCAGTCCATGGGTTGTAGTCTCCTCTGGTGTCACAACTTCCTGTGTGCTCTTGGTTCTGGGACATTACCAACCCACTGCTCTAGCAGGTCCGGGGTCAGCCTTGGAGGCCCCTTCTTTGCTCGCCACCTTGACCTGGAAGCTTGGGTCAGCAGACCTAAGGCCATCCTGGCAGCTGTACTGCTCACCCTGGTAGGTGGAGTCTTGTAGACCTGCTGCTGGATCTCTGAAACGTGCTATTTGTGTGTGTGCGTGTGTGTGTGTGTGTGTGTGTGTGTGTGTGTGTGTGTGTGTGTCTGTATGTGTGTGTGTATCTGTGTTTGTGTGCACATGTGTGAAGGACCTCATGTAGAGGTTCAAGGACAACTTTCAAGAGTCAGTTCTGTCCTTCCACCCTGGGACTTGGCGCTTACACTATGGTTGTTGTGCTAGCACAGCAAACTCCTTTACTTGCTAAGCTTTTTGTTGCCTTGTGTTTCTTCATTTTTGTCAGTGTTATGGTTTGTGGGGGTCAGGGGTTTTCAAGAGGGGACATACAGGTCAGGGATCATTTCTGAATTTAGTAATATTTTAAAAGTCCATCCCAAAGGTAAATAACTTAGCATCCTTGGTGTAGTAGACGAATGGAATTAAAGACTCCAATTTTCAGTCAAGGATCAAGTCTCCTTTAGATTAATTTTTATGCAGTGTTATTCTAAGTAAAGTTTCCCCTGGGAGCAAGTTAGAATTCTCTACTGCAGACCTACCCAGCAGTTTACATTTGAACATCATTCTTCAGGGATTCATGTACGTACTCAGTATTAAAGTACTGATATCTAATTGTTATAGAATGATAGTTACTGAGGTCACTTAATGAGAGGAGGGGTACCATAATTGTGACTTTCATTGTGGCTGATCATCTCTTAAAGGAGAAAAACTGCTAAACCTAACTTGTAAACCCAAATACCACTGTTTAGAATAATTGTTACCGATGATAGAAGACACCATAAGTTAATATAAATTATTTTCATTTTTGTTTATACAGAAAATATTTATACAAAAATCAAGATCGTTATCCATTAAAAGTTCACATTTTAAGTGTAAGTTGATCATTAGATCGTTTCCTAGTATCCATGTATGGGTGACGGGAAGTTTGGGGAAGAGTTTCTGTGTAAAAACCACAAGGCGGTGCTTAGGGCTGGTGGTGGGACTTGAGGGCCTATGAGGTTAGGGGGCTCTGAGAACTGCAGAGAGCAGGAAGAGAATGAATGTGAGGTCCAAGGGAGCTGATGGTTGGGATGCTTGGCCCATTGCAACTGGGCAACTTTCTCCATAAACTGGCCAAGAACGATGGTCCTCCTAAACCTTACCTAAGCTGGTTTATAAGAAAAAGACTTCATACTGAGAGGTAAAGAGGAGCCAGGGAGTCTAGGGATGACTTTGTCCTGACACTAAAAGGTACAGGTGGGAGAATAATAGACTTCTGCCTCCATCTATAGAGCAGTAATAAACAATGCCTGCCAATGCTGGGAGTTAGGCTGTTAGAACAGAGAGCTCTATAATGCTTCCTAAGGGGACTAACTATTCTGAAGCAAGAATGAGAAGACTCAAATGCAAGGACCCTATTAAAATGTAGATCTTGCTGGCAAGCAATCAAGAGAAGATTAGTCACAATAGTGCTGGTAGCAAGTGAAAACAATGGATAGTTCCTCTTTACAAACAAGAGCATCAAGCAGCTGAGAAAACCCCTCTTGATTTTAGGAGAAAACCTCAAAGACCGTCCCTGCCTTAGAAAGCATCTGATTGAATTTCACTCTGGGGCTCCTGGTTTCAGAGTCAGCACTCAGACCATGACAGAAAAGACTAGGTAGAACGGTATGGTGGGAGAAGATGTGACAGATGTGTTCCAGGCTTAAAATATCAGAAAGCAGAAAGGGGTCCAGAATCTGCGTAGGCTCTATCCTTCAAAACCCACCTCTAGTGATCTATATCCACCAGCTAGGAGACCCTGTCTTCCAAATATTCCACAGCCTCCCAAACAGCAGTACTATATGGGAACCAAGTTCTTAAACATATGAACCTGTCGGAAGCAACTTACATCCAAGTCGCAGCATTCACATTTATTTATATCAGTGTGGATGCATACATATTTATTCTATACTTTGTGTTATCATTCAATATGTCTATATTCATTTTATTGTGTATATTGCTGCAATTTCATAGAGACTTTTTTTTCTTCCTTTGGCATACCTCCATCCTTGTAGGTGTGTGTGTTGGGGGGAGTCAATATTTTGGAGAATAGTATGTCAATGTTTGGCATGGTATGGTGTTGTCACACCATTTCTAAAGTGGCATTCTTATTTTGCATTTCTATTAGAAATGGTTGTGTGTCCCTGTTGCTATGTGTCTTAACAAGCAACTGACACAATATTTTAAAAAAGATGACCATTTCTTTTCATTTTTGTGTCCTAGTACTGGAATTCAAGACCAGACGCTTGTATATGCCAGATATACTGTCTGATTTTTGGTTTTGTTTGTCAAGTTGGGAAGAAGGAACATTTGTTTAAGAACTGCCTTTATTAGCTAGCCTTTGGGCATGTGTGTGGGACATCTTCTTGACTGCTGATTGATAGAGGAAAGGTCTAGCCCACT
Source organism: Peromyscus eremicus (assembly GCF_949786415.1). NCBI lineage: Eukaryota > Metazoa > Chordata > Mammalia > Rodentia > Cricetidae > Peromyscus > Peromyscus eremicus. The sequence continues at coordinate 254,121 of NW_026734311.1, forward strand.
GTGAGTGGTCCCTTGCTTAGGTAGGTGGACATAGGCTATATAAGAAAGGTAGCATAGTAAGGCAGAGCAGAAGCCAGCAGGCAACATTCATTCATATTCTCTGCTTCAGATTCGGCCTCCAGATTTCTGTCCTCAAATTCCTGCCTTGACTTCCTTCCACAGTGGACTGTCACCTGTAAGCCAAATAAACCCTTTCCCAGAATTGTTTTGGTCTGTGCTTTGTCACAGCAGTAGAGAAACAAGCTACCACACCAGGGAACCATTTTGCCACTGTTCTCCAGGCTCTGCATTGGCATTTTGTTTTCTTGTTATACATTTTATTCTTTAAGACAATATTTAAATTCATACTTTGATCATGATTTCCCCATCCCACAAGTCCTTCCAAATCCTCTACCCTTCCCTACCCATCCAACTTTAAATTCTTTCTCAAAACAAACAAACAAACAAACAAACAAACAAATAAATAAACAAAAACCAATTCTTAGAAAGTATGTAGTTATACTTGGTTTCAATTTTATGGCTTTATTTTGAGAAGATACTAATTTTAGATTGCCACTTTTTCTAACATACTGTATTTTATCATCATTATTTCCACAAGTATCTTATTTTTAAACTTTTGTTTCAGTAGAGCTAAAGCTTATCAGAAATTTGCTCTTATTTATAAATCCCTTTAATTTGTTAAATGAGTCCTCTTTACGTACTTTAAGAAGGAATTGCGTTTTAGTGAGAGACAGAAAGTGAGTGGATTAGGATGGGATGGAGGTTGGGAGAAAAATGGGAGAAGAAGAGGGTGGGGAAATCTTAATCAGGATATATTATATGAAAAAATGGTTTCAATAAAATAAAGGACGAAAAAAAGGAAAAAAAAAAGACAACATACACAGATGGGCTGAAACACTGAAGAGGTGATGTTCCTAAAATGAATCCTAATCACTTTATCGTCTGTCTCCAGTACTGTATGGATTCTTAAAAATGGATTGTAGTTGTAAGTTGGCCTTTCCCAGTGGATCCTTCAACATTTAACTACTTCAGAGAAGAAAACAGAGGTACTTGTCTGAAACTGAAGGTCCCTTAGGAAGCTTGAGTTCAAAGTGATTGCTACTGTGATGGCACTGACATGTGGAACTGCAGATAGGGAAACTTCCCTCGCTCCTCCCTTCCTGCTCTTGCCCCCTCACCTGGCCTTTCTGTCCTCATGATGTATCCCAGAATGTTACAGAGCAGCAAGGCAGCGCTACAGCAGCCCAGATTGGGAGGTCAAGTCTCCTATCCTCCAAGTCTATGTGTCAAATAATCTTCTGCTCAAGTAGGTTTCTGTGTCTGTTTGTTCTTTTGGGGATGCTTTCCCCTTTGTTTGTTGGTCCTATTCTGATGTGTTAGTTGTTTTATTTTAGTTTTTTATATTTCATTTTATTATTATCCCCTAGATGTCTGTTTTCTAATGAGAGACAAAAAGTGGGTGGATTGAATGAGAAAGAGGTGGGAAGAAACTGGGAGGATTATGTAGACGAATTTCTAAGGGGTCTTATTAAAAAAGAACAGGGAGCCAAATATAGGGGTGAAAGCCTCAGGGATCAGAGAAATAGTGAGAGCCACCAACCACCTTACCTCACTAGCTCTGTAGCTTCCAAAATGCCATGACTTCCTGTCTACCCAGGCTTTTATTGCCCTGCTCTTCTGCCCTCTCATTGACTCTTAGCCCAGCTAGCTCACTTGCTTGTTACTGCCTACGTGTACAGACCTCCAGGGTCTCTATGGTTGGTACTGGAATTAAAGATGTGAGCTACCACGCTTGTATCTGTTCCCTAGCGTGACCTTGAACACACAGAGACCCTGCCTGCCAAGTGATCGGATTAAGGGCGTGTGCTACCACTGCCTGACTTTTGTGTTTACTTAAAACGGCTTGCTATTTCCTGTGATCTCCAGGCAAACTTTATTAACATGCAAATAAAATATCACCACATTTCAGCACAAATAAAATATCACGACAGGATTAGAGGGAGGAGAAACATTAATCAGGATATATTATGTGAGAAAAAGATCCAATTTCAATAAATGGGAAATATATACATATATTTATGGGGAAAAAGAAGGATATTCTTTGGATTCATGTATATCTAAAAATATTTGGCTTTCTATTTAAGCAACACTTGCAACATATTGTGTTTTAAAGATTGCCTTGTTCATTCATGATTAGTGCTTCTAGATGAAGATTTGAGGTTAATATGATCTTCTACATGTATGATTTTGGTCGGTTTCAATATATATCTTTTTGTGCCTTGTAAATCAATACATTTATTGTTCAATATCATTTTTCATAGCATGCCATGTGTTTTTTGATCAAGTGTTTTAAAACATCAAATAAATCATATATGCTTTGATCCAATTTGATATTCGGTTCAAATAATCAAACATGTTGAAACTAAGGAAACTGTCTAACACAGATTTGAGTAATTTTTGTTCCATTTTGCCCTGTCCCTTTTTCTGGAAAATCAATATGTATTGGATCTCCTATTTCTGTCTTACAACATTAAGTTCCTATGTCTTTTATATTTTTCTTTCATTTTTATACTGCTTTTCTCCAACCAATCTCCCCTTTCTCCTTCTCTCTTTCTATAATCCAATCTACCTCTCATGATCTTAGTTATGTCTTTTCTCCTTAATGCTATCTTCGTTAATATCTGTTTCTGTTTGTTTGTCTCCTTTTCATTTTTTCCTGAGCTCTCTGATATCATTTCAAAATTTTCTATTGTTTTAACATTTCTTGGGCAATTTAATTTTGTTCTGAGTGTGTGTGTGTGTGTGTGTGTGTGTGTGTGTGTGTGTGTGTATGTGTGCAATTTATGTCAATGCATTTTTCCCATGAACTTTTAAAAATTATTAGCAATGTGTTTGGTCATTATTTGACTTTATTGCAGTGCAATTTGTTTCTTTGTGTAGGTCCTATCCATCATGCTATTTATTTTCCCCTTTCTTGCCTTTGTTTCCACTTGTAGCATATGTGCATATGCATTGGTTCCCTTTAAATTCTTTAGAGTAGCTCTTCCTAGACCAGTTATCTGTGTGAATACACAGGCTACAGAGGCCAGGATAGAGCTCTAAGCCAGCAGAATTCTCTGGACTCAGAGTGAAGACCTATAGAGTACCAGCCTTTTGTGTCAGGGTGTGTGCTTAACTGCCTTCTAGTACATAGCATCTTTCTTCTCTTTCTTGTCTATTTCTTGTCTTTCTATATTGAAGAGACTGGAAAGTTGGAAGAGCTGCTGCAAGCCGCAAAAATACATGAAGAAGGATTTCAGCTGATTATGACAAGCTAATACCTGGAAGAAGCCAAGGGCCTTCCAGAGGTCAAGCTGAGGCTCAAGGAGTCTTGGTGATACTGGCTTTTGATTGTAAGCCATTTCCTGCTATGAATTTCTCGTGTGCTATTGTAGCTTTTCCATCATTCTTTGGGCACAATTTCCCCTCTATTAAAGGGATATTTAGATAACCTTCTGGGCAGTAACAGCCAGGATTCCTAATTTCAGGCCTTTCTGTAATTATTATCATAAGCAGCATCTGGCCAGGACCATCCCCAGATGGATGAAAATATCTTATCCTAGATACCTCTGTACTCTTTAAGAACAGAATTAAGCATCTAGACTATCGGTTTGAGAAGGCCTGGCAGATGTGCTAATTAAGTTTAACCTTCTCCTTTCCAAAATCTTACCTCTAGTTTTAGATCCACCCTTAAGAATTAACTCAGAACTAAAGGGTTCCAACTTACAGGTACATCTAGCTGTGATGAAAGTTGCCTAGTCAAGTTGCCTAGCGACCGAGCATACTTGCCAGAAACTGTGGGAGCAGAGATATCTTGGAGAGATAAGAGTCAAAGGGATAAAAGGGCAGTTTTATTTTCAGAGAAGGACTAGATTTAAAAGAGAAAAGAGAATGGAAGAACTAGATGGGTAAGAACTGGAGAGGAACAAATTGAGATGGGAAAGAACTGGATTGAAGGGCTAGAAGAGAGTAATAGAGGAACAAGATGGAAGATGAGGAAGAGCCAGATGGGGAAGAACAAGATGAGGAGGAATAAGATGAGAAAGGAGGAGATGGGAGAGGAGCTGAAATGGGGAAGAACTAGATGGATGAGGACCTAGATGGGGTGGAACTAAGATGAGAGAATTAAGAGAGAGCTTAGAGGTTAGCAGGTAAATGTAGAGAGAAATCAGGCAAGAAAGGAGCTAGGCATGAGAGCAGAACTGAAGCTGTGTAGACAGAATTTTATCCCAGAGGAATAAGGTAGACAGACAAAAGAGCTCGATGTACTTAGATTCTTGGCCCCAAAATAATTCTCGCCATTCATAGCTTCTCTTATGGGCCCCTGGGAAGACGATTATTAAGGCTGGTCCTTAGTAATATTCAAGAAAAAGCATTTCCAATCTCGTTGACATTTTGTTAATAAGACAGGAGACATACAAAGTAAACAGAAAGCAGAAGTATTTAATTTTTCTTAGTATTGACTGAAATGTTTAGCTTTTAGAGGGGCAACATTCAAATTCTCACATGACTATTCTACTTCAGTGAATCAGCCATTGAAACAACTCTCTCCCTCTCTCACTCACTCTCTTCAGGAATACTGTCATCTGCTTTAAGCTTTCCATCTCTTTAGAAATTCTCTCTTCACTATTTCATAATCTCAGCTACTCTCTGATATTTATTAAACTTAGGAAGTCTTCACTGGATATGTTGCATACTCTAGACTTGTTATGGACAAGGTGTAGTTAGCAATCTATTTGTCCTTTTGTCTATGCTTGTTCTCTGGAGCCAGAGATATCTATATATTTTCTCTTGTTGCAGGATATTTGATCACACTGTGACACTCTTAGACTATGTTAATAGTGTTAACGTTGAATGAGGGGGTGGAACCAGTGGCTAACTGACTGGAATTAGCCATAGAGAAGCCAGGAGTACAGATAGGGAAGTTGGACAGGAAGGAGGAGGGACGGACTTGGAACTCAAGAGCTCTCTTTGACCTGGGACATGTAGATAGGTGTACTGGGTGGGTCTCTGGTAAGAAAGAGAAGGTCAGCTGGTCACTCCTCCTGTGCTTCTTTGATCCATAAGGTTTTGACCCAATATCTGATCCTCGAGTTTTCATTGGTAATGGACCCATTTAGCAAAACACAACATTCTCTTATCATTTCAAGATTTTTTGTGCTTATGGTAATACATTTTTTATAATCATTTATTCCTTCAACAAAATATTGTAAGTACTCACTATGTGTTCTACTATCTTTAAAATGTTGAGGTTATTTAAATCATCTTAATTTTCCAGAAAGTATATACTTTTCCCTATTTGCCTGGTCTTTACTCGTATGTTTAAACATTTTGTTTTCATTAAGCTATATTTAACTACAGTTTATGTTTCATATCTAATAATTCTAATGTATAATGATCCACTAGCCTAAATTTTCTATTGTCTTTTTCAGTCTTGTTTCCTAAATTAGATAAGAATTTTTGTATATATAACATTATCATTTCTCAGAAAAAATTGAATGGAATGTTTGAGAGCTGAGAGAAAGGACATTCCTCTAAATGATTTTAGTTTTCTTCCATGAGTCTGGAATCTATATGAATTAAATTCTTGGTTTGAGGTTTTGTGGCACAATTAAGTTAGTGTGAATTAGACTTACTCATATGTACCTCTTTGTGGTTATGAATTCTGAGGCTTTATTTTTGTACTCACTAAAAAGGTTGATACTAGCAAATTTACCTGTAGTTCTCCAGGCTTCTCTCTTGGGGTTGGATTGTCCATGAGGGTTTACTTCTTAGTTTGCCTTATGCTGGAGTAAATTTTCCTGTCCTAGTCTTATGGGGGATCTTCTGTTGGGCTTTGAAGCCCTTGAATTTCCCCATGATTCTGAGAGTTAACTCAATCTCACCCAATTCTCTTGGAAGCAAGTCAGTTGAAGTTCTCAGAGATTTTACCATCATTCATTGCTTAGCCTAAATATTCTTTTGTTTTGTCAGTAAGCAGGTATCGGTGGAGACTTTAGGTTATTTTTTAGTATTTTTATGTTTTGCATTTGAAGGTTTATCCAGGTCATCTAATTCTCTATCAACACCATTGTTCTTTTTTAATCCATCAGGACACTGTTGGTTTTAGACTGCATCACCGTAAGATTCACCTTGTTTGAAGTCTCACTCTGAAATATCCACCATTAATATGTTCATCAAGAAAGATCTCATTAAAGGGAGATTGATTTAACTCATCCTGTTCTCTGACAAGAGTAATTCAATAAACACAAGTACATTAATAAGTTTTTATTTATGGGCTAAATATCAAATTACCTGACATTGTTGTTCAGCAAACAGGAGTATCATAAACTCATATTAGCAAAGTTTTTTATAGACTCAAAAGAAGACAAATATCAGATTTCAGAAGCTTTCTGGTTGTAGCGACGCCCAAGTTACTACCCATTCACCATGTCCGAGCGAGAGGCTGAGGATTAAAAAGAGAGACAAGACAGAGGGTCATTCCTCTCAGTAGAATGCCCCCTATTGAAGGAGGGAGGAAGCCTTAAATACAGACTTACAGTACAGTGGAAGAACCTGGGAGGGCAAAAGTAGGCTACAGGTGTTTTACATTCTAGCATTCCACCAATATGCAGGAATGAAACCGGCAGGGAATTAACATAGGGAGGACATCTGATCAAGGTCAGCAAGCAAGGTAACAGCTCCCCAAAAACGGGGGCCAGGGCCCAACATCTGGTTACTGTGTTCCAAATTAATTTCTGTCTTTTCTAGGTAAAACAAAACAAAACAAAACAAAAGCCCCCTATAAAAAACCCAAACCCAAAACAAAACAAAAAATAAGGTCAATGTTGGAAAAATCAGTCTGAATTCTAATCAATGAAAGTATCTGAACTCAACTCTGAACTCTGGATTCCTATTCCATTGTTTATACTACTTTGCATCTGAGGCAGTCTGTGGGAATTGCTTCATCTGCCATGTGGGTCCCAGGGATTGAACTCAGGTCATGAGGCTTGGCAGCAGGTGGGGGATTTGTAGCTTAAGTTTTTCTGCCTGGCCCACAGTCAGGGCAAATCTCTCTCACCTGCCAGTCCCACAGCCACTCAGACCCGACCAAGTAAACACAGAGACTTATATTGGTTACAAACTGTATGGCCGTGGCAGGCTTCTTGCTAACTGTTCTTAAGCTTAAATTAATCCATTTCTATAAGTCTATACCTTTCCACATGGCTCGTGGCTTACTGGCATCTTCACATGCTATTTGTCATCGTGGTGGCTGGCAGTGTCTCTCTGACTCAGCCTTCCACTTCCCAGCTTTATTCTCCTCCTTGTCCCGCCTACACTTCCTGCCTAGCCAATGGCCAATCAGTGTTTTATTTATTGACTAATTAGCAACACACTTGACAAACAGACCATCCCACAGCAGGGATTGTGTGCCCAGCTCCCACTTCCATGCTGGGATTTGGTCTGCCTTGGGCTTGCTCAGGTTTGTTTTCTTTTTCATGGTGTTGCAGTTTGTGTGAGTTCATATGTGCATCTGCCCTACTGTGTCCAGATGTTCCTTGTATTCCTCCACCACCTCAGATTATTATACTCTTTCTTTGTCCTCTTCCTCAATGATCTCTGAACTTTGTGAGGGTAGGATGAGGTACATAGGTTCCCTTTAGGGCTGAGCATTCTTCTGTCTCTTATTCTCTGCACCTTGGCCAGTTGTGGGCCACGATGTTAACCACCATTTACTGTAAATCAAAGCTCCTTAGATGAGGGATAAGAGATACATTGATCTATGGCTGTAATGATGAGTCACTTTAATACTATGTCCATTTAGCAACATCATAGTGGTAAGTTCTCCCCTAGGGCCTATGACTGCTAGCTGTATGTTCTTGGTCTGATAACTGTGCTAGTATGGGTTTCATCTTGTGGAGAGGAACTCAAATCCAATCAAAAATGGTTGGTTACACCAATACTGTTTGAGCTACTATTACACCAATGGCCATGTGTCAGGCTGATCATTGTTGTGGCTCATAGGTTTGATAGATAGGTGTGACTGATGATTACTGCTCTCCTTTGGTAGCTTGCATAGCACCTTCCTGCACATAGCCAGCAGGGATGAAACATTTAGGTCATTACCAACTTGATTCTGCCATGTTCTATGACTCAAATATGGGTATCTTCAGCAATAGGGTTAGTGAAAATAAAAGACCACATTGTTATGACATTACGATTTTTTCCTATTATATAAATTAATTTTAATTCATTTTACATTTTCAATATTTTAAATAAATATTTTATAAGCTTGTATTTTAAGGTACTTTAATTTTTTCACTAGTGAAACTTATTAGAATATTATGATTTTTTGCTATTATATAAATTAATTTTAAAAATTCGTTTTACATTTGCCTCTATCGTGCGATTAATCTTTCTTAGATGCATCACCTAGAAGTCTAATGGCTTTCAAACGTCATTTCCATTTCTAATGATGATGTTGCTGCCTGTGGCTGGAGCAATACAGTAATGCTGAAACAGCCTCTATGCAGTCCTGTTAGTGTTGTAAAGAACCTAAAAGCTGGGACCAGTAAAATCCACAGAAATTCACTCTTGCCTTTAAGAACTTCTGAAACTGTTTTTTGTTTTAAAAAAGGGGGAGGGGAGAAAAAAAAGAAAAACAACAGGGGAGGAACCTAAATTCTGAGACCAAATATGAAAGTCAAATTTGCTGGTTCTCAGTGACAATGGGGAACTTCCCAGGGAAGCGGAAGGGAGGGAGGGTGGTCAGAGATGTGTTCTCTTGTTGGCTTTATTGTGTCTCACTGATTTTCACCTTCCACATACTGCAGCACTTCTTTATTCTGCTCTTCACCATCGCCCTGCATGTCTGAGGTCCAGAGCGTCAGGTTATCAGGTAGCAGCTGCATGAAAAGCGTAGAGTCCTTATAGCTTTCTTCACTCAGTGTGTCCAGTTCTGCAATGGCGTCATCAAAAGCTGCTTTTGCCAACCTACAGGCATGGTCGGGGGAATTAAGAATTTTATAGTGGAACATGGAAAAGTTGAGAGCAAGACCTAAACAAATGGGGTGCTTTGGAGGGGGTTCTGTCATGGTGATGGCACTAGTAGCTTAGTAACCCACGAGGGTGTTTTCTGCAGCCTCCTTCCTGTCGTTTCCTGTGGCAAACTCGGCCAGATACCTGTGGTAGGCCCCTTTCATTTATAATAGAAAACCTTGGACTCGCCAGTTTTAGCTGCTGGAATGAGGTGTTTGTCCAGTACATCCAGGATGTCACAACAGATTAACTTGATCTTAGTTTTAACCATTTGCTGGTACTTCCGAATCATCTTTAGTTAGTCCTCTCCTCCCTTGTTTTCTTCCTTCTCTTCAATGCTGCTCATTATTCTCCAGGTTGCTCTTCTGGCTCCAATCACATTTTATATGCAACAGATATAAGGTTTCATTCTTCAACTGTCAGCTACACGTCCATCCCTGCTGCTTTCTTCATTGATTCCATCATTTCATCATTTCGCCAGGCCTGCTCTGCCAGCTTTGCCTGGTACACCAGATCCTCCAAATCATCCATAGTGGCAGCGGCTCCAGCAGGGTATGCACAAAGGATGGAAGCAGATAACTTCAACTCTCAGCTTCTCGCTCCTAGACCGAGCAGTAAAAATGGCGGTGCTTCGTATATTTATGTCTTATTTAATTTTTAAAATTTTAGAAGTGAAAATACAATCACATCCTTTCCTTTTCTGTTTAATTTCATTCCATATCCTCTCCTCCTGGGTGCCTCTCAAATTTATGACCTCTATTCCTTAATTTTCACACACACACACACACACACACACACACACACACACACACACACGCAAATATATAAATACAGTCTTCTGAGTCTATTTAATGTTGCTTGTATATGTATATGATTTCAGAACTGACCACTTGATATTGGGAACCAGTTAAAAGGATCATCCCTGGGGAAGACTAATTCTTTAGCAGCTGTGGTTCTTTTTTTTTTCTTTGTTTACAGTTTTTTTTTTGTTTATTTTTATTTATTTATTTATTTATTTATTTTTGGTTTTTTGAGACAGGGTTTCTCTGTGTAGCTTTGCGCCTTTCCTGGAACTCACTTGGTAGCCCAGGCTGGCCTCGAACTCACAGAGATCCGCCTGCCTCTGCCTCCCGAGTGCTGGGATTAAAGGCTTGTGCCACCACTGCCCCGGCAGCCTGTGGTTCTTTGTTTAGGGGTGGAACCTTGTGAGATTTCCCGCTTTCAACTTAGCATATTGATTGGTATTGTCCCTGTTCAGTTTTTCTTTAGGCAATCATATTGTTGAAATATCGTGAAGCTTCCCTTTCATTTCTGGTTCCTACAATCTTTCCTCCTCCTCTTAATGATACTCCCTGCACCTTAGGCAAAGGAGTTGTGGAATATATATTGGGGCTAGACGCCCCACAAACACTTGTTCTCTGAATTTGAGTGGTTGTGGTTTACTGCAGTGGTCTCTCTCTGTTGCAAAGAGAAGCATTTTTGGTGAGGGGTGAGAGCGACACTTATTTGTAGTAAGTGGAATTCACTTAGGAATTGTACTGATTTAGTCAAGTGGTAGTACGGCATTCTCCTCTAGGACGCATGACCTCACTAGCCTCAGCTAGGATGCGCTCCTTCCATCAGTCTCGACATCGATGTAAAGAGAGAGCCATGCAGTTTTTGAAAACAGCAAGAGATACTGTGCCTTCAGGTTCTTCATCCAAGGTGTTAAAAAGCCCCAGCCGGCTGACTGAGACGGAACAGGCTGATGCTGCAAGCAAGTGGGCTAATGAAAATCCCAAGAAGTCAGAAGAAAATAACTTGGCTGAAATGTCCGTGTTTGAGACGGGATCCAAGGCACCGTTATGTATCAACCAGACAGAAGAACCCGAGTCCAACACAACAGCTGGCACAGAATTGTGTGAAGACAGCCAGCTTAGCAGTCACTCAAAAGCGATTGCATCAAAAATCACGGAGATTGAGAAGGTTTACCGACAAGTCTGTGAAACTTTCGGGATGGTGGTGGAAAGGCTGGTTGAAAAGGATCGTTCCTTAGAAAAATCTATATAGTTTGCAATGAAGCAGAGTTTGCATGAAATAGGTGAGCAACATGTTGAAGAACTCAAGCATTTCATTATGGAGTATGATAATTCTACTCCAGATTTTGGAGACCCTTTTTAGAAGAATTAGGGCTCGGTTCAAACCAATTTTTAAAGCTTCTAGATTTTTCCCTTTGGACTTTTGAAATCCTTACTATTTTGTGATAAAGAGAAATACTTTATGATAACTGACAACGTTGCTAAGATCAAATAAACATCTACAATAGTTTTTAAAGTCTCTTAACTAGAATGTTTTCCCTATGTGTAGAATCGTCTAATCCATCTTCATACATCTCCTCCCTTCCAAATATAATGTTCAATTAATTTTTTAATGTTTGAAAAGGCAGTTCTGGAGAGCAGCTCTCTGTACTTAACTCATGATCAATAGTCTTCCATGGTGTTCTGGTCTCCGGGGTATAATTTGTAGTTAGAGGTCATTCCAGGTTGCATCATAGGCATTGTTAGCATTTTGAGTTGAGTTTGACTTGCTGCCTGCTTTTTTCTGCTTTGTAACTTTCAGTGATGTCAAAATATGCTATCTTAAGGAAGTAGAACTTAGCTGTCTTGCAATATTTGCTTTGAGAATAATTCTTCTTCTTCTTTTTTTTTTTTTTTTTTGGTTTTTCGAGACAGGGTTTCCCTGTGTAGCTTTGCGCCTTTCCTGGAACTCACTTGGTAGCCCAGGCTGTCCTCCAACTCACAGAGATCCGCCTGCCTCTGTCTCCCGAGTGCTGGGATTAAAGGTGTGTGCCACCACTGCCCGGCTAATTCTTCTTTTGTATAGGAAAGAAGCACTTAAAAAAATCTCTAAAGGACACATTAAAACAAAACCTTCTTCTCAAGTCTTTGAACATAGTGTGTCTCTTCTATGAAGTGAGGCTCCTAACTGCTCTCTCTGAACAACATTATAGATAAGACTGATAGGAGGGGGTAACCTGAGATAAAAATGCATTTTAATTTGAAGTTTCTCAGAAACCCTTCTGGTAGTGATAAAAAATTAGACTATACAACAACCTGGAGTTTTGTTTTAGGCCTGTTGTTTATCAAAGAGGGACCTGACAAGGAGCTCATGATTGGGATAAAATGATAGGTTTCTTTGTTAATTTCCATGGTCTTAGTTCTGTAGACTTAGAGAATCTCCCTCTTCACAAGTGTTATCAAAGAAACAAGGCAGAGTAAGGCATCACACCACAGGGAATGGGCTCAAAAAAGGCAGTTCATAAGCTAGAAAACAAGGAAGACCCTAAGGGGGGCACATGAATCACCTTGGGAAGGAGAAACAGAGGATATCTACATGAGTAAACTGGGGGTGAGGGGGGAAGTGGGGGAAGGGGATGCGGAGTGAGAACATGTTCAAGCTGGGGCAGTTGGATTGGGAGAGTAATGAAAGAGATATCTCCATAGAGGGTGTCATGATGGTGTGAGGGACAAATCTGGTGCTAGGGGAATTCCCAGGAATCCACAAGAATGACCCCAGGTTAGACTACTAGCAATAGTGGAGAAGGTAGCTGAACTGGCCTACCCTGGTAATCAGATCGGTGAATATCCTGTCATAGAGCCTTCATCCAGCAACTGAAGGAAGCAGGTACAGAGATCCACAACCAAGCACCAGGCCGAGCTCCAGGAGCCAGTTGAAGAGAGGGAATAAGAATGAGGAAGATGGGGTCATGATCATGATGGGGAAATCTACAGAGACAACTGGACCAAGTTCGTGGAAACTCACGAACTTTAGACCAACAGCTGTGGAGCCCTCATGGGACTATACTACCCCCTGCATGCGGGAGAAACTTGGTCTCTTTGAGGGGCCCCTGGCAGTGGGATCTATCCCTGGTGCATGATCTGGCTTTCTGGATCCCATTACCTATGGTGGGACACCTAGCTCACCCTTGACGCATGGTGGAGGAGCTTGGTCCTGACTCAACTGAATGTACCAGGCTTTCCTGTTCCCACATGGAAGGACTAACCCTTTTGGAGGAGAGGATGGGGCATTGCGGGGGAAGGAGGAAGGAGATGCAGTAGGGATGAGAGGGGGATCTGAGGTTGGTATGTAAAATGAATTAAAAAATTAAAAAATAAGCCATTTCGTGTACCCAGGATAAGATCTGTTCCCATTGCTAGGGGATGGGATGAGGAGAACTTGGGGGAAGCGGGAGAAGGGGAGGGAGGAAGAACTGGGGTTGGTAAGTAAAATGAATACTAAAACGTATATAAAAAATTAAAATAAAAAAAGAAACATGGCAGAAGACAGCAAGGCCAGCAGAGCTCCCCTCACCTTGTAAGTGAGTCAGTGAACAAGCGAAGAGAAAATTAGGACACTCCACTCACTTCTTGATCCTTCCCTGCATAGCACTGAACCACAATATACAATTTGTGACAATAGGTACATTAAAATCACGGTTTTAATTACTTCCCAATTTTTTTATCTCCTTTTTTTGAGTCAAAGTTTTATAGTCTACTCTTAGCTAGACTGAAAACCATTGTGTAGACCAGGCTGGCCTCAGACTCACAGAGATCCCCCTGCCTCTGCCTCCTGCATGCTGGGATTAAACACATGAGCTACCATCCTCAGTATTCTGTTCGTTATGGCCAAGATGTAACAGTTGATGGTGCATACTTGTAGGCAGACTTTTTTTTTTTTCCTTTGGGCCTCCAGCTCACAATTTAAAAAATGACATGGAGACATACTATTAATTATGAAAAGCTCAGCCTATAGCTTATGCTTGTCCCACTAGCTCCTATAACTTAAATTAACCCATTTATGTCAATCTATGTTTTGCCTCATGGCTTTTTACCTCTCTTCCTTCTTGCACCTTCTGTTTCCTCTCCATGTGCCCTGGTGTCTGTCACACACCTAGATGCATCTCTCTTCCTCACTTTTTGCCCCGAAGTCCTGTCTAACCTCTTTCTGCCTAGCTATTGGCCATTCAGCTCTTTATTAAAGATATCAGAAGGCGCCTTGGCAAAGACACATCTTCACAGTGTACAAAACAATTATTCCACAATATATACTTAGCAATATTTTGCCAAGCTCTTCATTGTGGTACTTTGTTGTCACAGCTGGTTAGGTGTATTTGTTGTTTCCTTCCCTTGGCTGCTTGCACAGCACCCAGTACTATGAAAACTAGTCCTCAGGGTGCAGACTTTCGGGTCAGATCCAGGTGGATCCTTCCAGTCCGGTGTCTGAAGCACATGGTATTTTCAGCAAGAGAGACTTACCTCCAACTTCTGTGAGATGGTCAAGGGCAATGTCAATACCACATATTGTTTTGGGACTCTCAAACTCCCCTTACCAACAACTCAAAAGGAAGTGTTTCATCCCTGGTACTGGGGATTTTGCTAGACAGTCTATGGCTTTTTGTAGAAACATTGACATCTCAGCTGAGTGAATTTTCATTTACAGTACAGATGTATACACACACACACACACACACACACACACACACACACACACACACTCATCAACACATACATGTGATTTTAGATAAATAATCATTGTCTTATTTTGGGTTTCTGTTGCTGTGATGAAGCACCATGACCCAAAAACAAGTTGAGGAGGAAAGAGTTTATTTGGCTTACACTTCCATATCGCTGTGCATCATCGAAGGAAGTCAGGACAGGAATCTGGAGGCAAGAGCTGATGCAAAGGCAATGAAGGAATACTGCTTACTTGCTTGCTCCCCATGGCTTACTCAGCCTGCTTTCGTATAGAACCCAGAACCACCAGACCAGAGATTGTACCCCCCACAGTTTGCTGGGCTATACCCACCAATCACTAACTAAGAAAATGCCCTACAGGCTTGCCTACAGCCCAATCTTATGGAGGCATTTTCTCAGTTGAGGCTCCCTCCACTCAGATGATGCTAGTTTGTGTAAAGTTGACACAAAACTAGCCAGCACAATTGCTGTGGCTTTTTTCAAGCATCCTTGCTGTTATTTCGACCTCTTCCCCTCCATCCCCATTTGTATTGACCACCTTCTCTCCACTCCAATTAAAACCTCCCCTGTTTTCACTATTTCCCCTCACATCATTTGTATATTGTTATTCTTCATTCTAGGGCTCCTTCCCATGCCCTCCCCTGTGTGCTACCACTTGACTTTCATAGTTTCTGCATTTACTCCAGGTTTAATATTCACATCTGAAGATTTGGAGGTAGGAATCACAGAAGAATGAGAACATGTGCCATTTGACTTTCTGTGTCTGGGTTAATTCACTTAATACAATATTTTCTAGTTCCATCCCTTTGCCTCTAGATTTCATTTTCTTTACAGATGATCAGTATTCCACAGTGTATATGTATTGCATTCTCATTACCTCTTCATTAGTTGAAAGCTATCTAGATTATTTCCTTTTCCTAGTCTATGTGAATAGAGTGGTAATGAGCAAGACTGAGCAAGTATCTGGGGTAGGATGTCAAGAACTTTGGACACATGCCAAAGAACTGCATAGTTTGTTTATAAGGTACGTGTTTGCCTGCATGTGTGTTCACACTACATGTATGTCATGCCCACGGAGATCAGAAGAGGTGTCAGTTCTTCTAGAACTGGAGTTAAAGAATGTTGTGAACCTCTAAGTAGGTTATGGGAATTGAAGCTTGGTCCTCTGCAAGAGTAAAAATGCTATTAACCACTGAGACATGAGCCATTTGTTATTGTGAGCCGCTGGAATCAAAAGTCCATGAGAGCATGCAGCATTGACAAGTAGAGTTGAGAAGGTCAACCTATCAGAACTAAGGGTTCTGTTACAGGAAACCATCACTCAATGCATTATGGAATTCCTGCCTTTTGAATGAATTGGCTGTCACTTGTTATAAACTTCTTGGGCAATAACAGCTGTGATTCTCCCCATTTACCGTGCATCTCCATGTTATGTGTACATGTAATCTCATGATTGCATCTCAATCTTGGACACAAATTTCCCTATATATTTGGGGTAATTGGATAACTGTCCCCAGCTGTGTTTATTTTCATTAATATATATCTGGCCAGGGCCATTTTCTGGACAAAAGTATTTCAGCAAAGGTTCCTTTTTCCAAAGACAAATGCAGAGAAATAAACATTAGCTCCTCTCACTCACAGATAGAGAAAAGAACCACTAACAATTAAATCCTAAACACCTTACCTTCACCCCGGGTTACTTACACAAGACCCTAATTTAAGAGATTTACTGCTCACATTCCTGGGATAATGTTTTAGCCATTTGTTAGTTACTGAGTTAAGGCAGTTACTTCCCACTCACCCAAGGAGATTGCCTGCAAGGCAAGAGAGGAGATAGGTGCCAATCTTTTTTTTTGTGCAAAATAAGTTTGAATTCCTCCTCAACCAGGTGCTATTCCTAGATTTTCTCCTCAGCAATTACTCTGAGTGAAAGTGCTTTTACTAACCAAATACTACATGCTCTGACAGAGGTTGCTTAGCCACCTAGCATATGTCCCCCTCCCTAGCAGAAAGCAGCTGCAGCTGGGACGAGCTGGAAAAGTGGCACCAAAGACAGTTTAATTTCTTGTGACTTGTTGACCACTAACATTCTACCTAGCCACTTCTAGATTATAGTTTGAGCACACAAATTCCCTAATTGATCTTAGCCTTTAGTTGACACTACCAGAGAACTCCCCTTTAGCCACTCCCATTTTGGGTTGTAATTGGAAGCTGACAATTATTGCTTTATGTGTGGATCCTTATCTCCTCTCTCTGTGACCCTGAAAACCTCAAGCCTTGCGTTGCTTTGCCAAAGAATTACTGTGTGGGTATATATACTGGTTCTCTGAGAGCACTGGGGAGAATTGATTGATTATTGCTCGAGCTAGAACTTCAATTACTATATTGAATAAATATGTGGAGAGTGGACATCCTTGTCTTGTTCTTGCTTTTAGTGAAATCACTTTGAGTTTTTTGATATTGGCTGTTGGCAACCTTTATTATGCTTAGGTATGTCCTTTGTATTCCTGATCACTCCAAGAACTTTATCATGAAGTGGTGTTGGATTTTGTCAAAGGTCTTTTCAGCATCTAATGAGATGATTATGTGATATTTTTTCTTTCAGTTTGTTTATATGGTGTATTACTTTGACAGACATCAGTATGTTGGACCATGCTTGCATTCCTGGGATGAAGCCCACTTGATCATGGTGGATAATTTTTTTATGTGTTCTTAGATTCGGTTTGCCAATATTTTATTGAATATTTTTGCATCAATGTTCATGAGGGAGATTGGTCTGTTATTCTCTTTCTTTGTTACATCTATGTTTGGCTTGGGAATCAGAGTAACTGTAGCCTCCTAAAAGGAGTTTGGTAATGATCCTTCTGTTTCTATTGTATGGAATTCTTTGCAGAGTATTGGTATTAACTCTTCTTTGAAAATTTGGCAGAATTCTGCATTGAAACCATCTTGTCCTGGGCTTTTTTTGGTTGGGAGACTTTTAATGACTTTCTATTTCCTTAGGGGTTATTGGTCTATTTAAATAGTTTATCTGGTCTTGATTTAACTTTGGTATGTGGTACCTATCTAGAAAATTGTCCATTTCTTTTAGATTTTCCATTTTTGTGGAGTACAGGTGTTTGAAGTATGACCTGATGATTCTCTGGATTTCCTCGTCTGTTTTTATGTTTCCCTTTTCATTTCTCATTTTGATAATTTGGATGCTCTCTCTCTACCTTTTGGTTAGTTTGGATAAGGGCTTGTGTATCTTGTTGATTTTCTCAAAGAACCAACTCTTTGTTTCATTTGTTCTTTTTGTTTCTATTTTATTGATTTCAGCTCTCAATTTGATTATTTCCTGGCATCTATTCCTCCTGGGTGACTTTGCTTCTTTTTCTTCTAGAGCTTATAGGTGTGCTGTTAAGTCACTAGTGTGAGATTTCTCCAATTTTTTTATATGGACATTTAGTGCTATGTGTCTAGCCAACATCAAGTCCAACACAGAGAAACTCAAAGTAACCCCAATAAAACCAGGAACACACAAGGTCGTCCACTCTATATCTATTCAATATAGTACTTGAAGTTCTTGTTATAGCAATAAAACAGCTAAAGGAGATGAAGGGGATACAAATAGGAAATGCAGAAGTCAAAGTATTATTTCTAGATGATATGATAGTATACTCAAGCAACCCAAAAATTCTACCAGGGAACTCCCACAGCTGATAATCACCTTCGGCAATGTGTATAATACAAAATTAATGAAAAATAATTAGTAGCCCTCCTATTTACAGCTGACAAACTGATTGAGAAAGAAATCAAGGAAACAACAAGCTTCACAATAGCCACAAACAATGTAAAACATATTGGAGTGATACTAACCAAGCAAGTGAAAGACTAGTACGATAAAAATATCAAGCCTTTAAAGAAAGAAATTGAGCAAGTTATCAGAGGATGGGAAGATCTCCCATGGTCATGAATTGGTAGAATTAAGGCAGTAAAAATGGCCATCCCACCAAAAGCAATCTACAGGTTCAATGCAATCCCCATCAAAATTCCAACACCAAGCCTGGTGGTGGTGGCACATGCCTTTAATCCCAACATTTGGAAGGCAGAGCCAGGCATATCTCTGTGAGTTCGAGGTCAGCCTGGTCTACAGATTAAGATGCAGAACAGGCACCAAAACTACACAGAGAAACCCTGTCTCATAAAAAAAATTCCAATATCATAATTTACAGACCTTGAAAGGACAATAATCAATTTTGTATGAGAACAGAAAAGCCAGACTAGCTAAAAATCCTGATAGCATAAAAGAACTTCCAAGGCTATCACCATCCCCGATTTTAAGCTGTACTACAGAGTCATAGGAATAAAAACCACATGGTATAAGCATAAAATCAGACATGTTAGTCTATGGAATTGAATTGAAAACCCAAATATAAATCCATATACCTGTGGACACCTGCTTTTCAATAAATAAGCCAGAAATATACACTGGAAAAAGAAAACATCTTCAAGTGGTGCTGGTCATACTGGATATCTGCATGCAGAAGAATGAAAAGAGATCCAGTGGGAGTGTCTAACTGGAGGCCCAAAACACAGGAGGGAGGCCATGCCAGACACTTCCTAGATGGCCAGGATCTCTAAGCTGGATGGTTCAGAGACCTAGCATAGAACCAAACACTATTGGTCTAAAATAAAGTCAATGGAATGATTCCTAGTGATATCTGTTATACTCATAGATTGATGCCTTGCCCAGTCATCATCAGAGAGGCATTTTCCAGCAGCTGATAGGAACAGATAAAGAGGTCCAATGACAAACATTAGGGGGAGCTCAGCAAACCCCACAGAAGAGGGGAGGAAGGACTGTAGGAACCAATGGGGTCAAGAACACCAGGAGAGCAAGGCCCACTGGATCAAATGAGCAGGGCTCACAGGAGTTTACAGAGATGGAAGCAGCAATCACAGAGCCTGCATGGGTCTGTGCTAGGTTCTCTGCATACATGCTGTAGGTGTTTAGATTGGGGTTTTTGTTGTACTCCTAACAGTGTGAGTGTGAGGGAGAGTGTCTCTGACTTTTTTGCCTGCTCATGGGACCCTTTTCATCCTACTGGATTTCCCCATCCTGTCCTACAAACAGCTTTTTTTTTTCTTTTTGCTACAACTCACTGGAATCTAAGTGCTAACTTAAGCTGGAAACCTTCTAAACTGCATGGTTACAGCTGCCTTCATTTAAATAACAATGCCCTTAAATCACCCAAATATTAGTTATTTTTTAAAAAATCAGGCTTATAGACTGTTATAAGACCTTAAAAAGCCAGGCAGTGGTGGCTCACATTTTTAATCCCAGCACTCGGGAGGCAGAGGCAGGCGGCACTCTGTGAGTTCAAGGCCAGCCTGGTCTCCAAAGTGAGTTCTAGGAAAGGCGCAAAGCTACACAGAGAAACCCTGTCTTGAAAAACCAAAAAAAAAAAAAAAAGACCTTAAGAAATTAAATAAAGTTTATTGAAGCCAAGGGTAATCTCACAGCCTGACTTGACATCTCCCACGGCCATCCCTAGAAATCAAAATAGTAATTGTTATAGACTTACAAGATTGCTCCTTTACCATACCTCCTCACCCTAAAGATTGTCAGCATTTTATTTTTCACTTGCCATCTCCCCCTGCCACAATGGAGGCCAAAGCTGACATACAGTGCAGGAGATACAAATTCTGTTTATCCAGAATTCATTTTATTAGGCAGAGTTCCTCATTATGTGTGACAGATTAACAATCAGAACTAACTGTCAATTATAGTTTCCTCAAAGTCACCCAACCCAATAATATATATATATATATATATATATATATATATATATATATATATATATACATGTGTGTATACATATATATGTATATATATATTTATGTACATATATTACAATACATTTATTGCACAGGTGATATTATATTATATTTAACTATGAAATTCATGAGCACATAGATTGGAAGATAACTCTACAGGATATACTGGCACTTTTTCATATGTCTGTCCAAGAACTACAAATTCTCTCCCTATGGGAGCTTACCCAGGAGGCTGATGTCCTTATGATTTAATGGCTATGAAATGAGAAGTAATACAACATTTGTATCACTGCTTTTCAATTTTAGGAATGCCTAGTGCTCATAAATGGACAACGGCCTTACATATACTTCAAAAGCTCTTAAGAACTGGTGTTCAACTTTTCATATCTCCCACTACAGGCATTCCTTATTACCTGCCAGGTCAAGATATGATGGAAGGATCTCATCATACTTTAAAAAGCAAAATATCCTTATTCCAAAATGGAGATCTTAAATATTCATCTCCCCATATCTTAAATCATCTGCAACCCACAGATCCAGGGAGGCTGCCTAGCAGGGGGAACCCTAGGATGACTGTGGCTTATAATAAGTTTTGGTTTTGCCCAATGACTGGGCAAGGTTTAGTGAAACATTTCACTATTAGGATGAGAATTTGTACTGTATCATGCTGATGAAAGAAAATGCTGGCCATACTTTCAGGAGGGGAGGCTAAAATCTTTTTAGATTATGGATTAGCCTATAGAAAAATGTCTGCCATAAATCAAATAGTGAAGGGGAAGATGAATAGGAATCTCACTTACACAACTTAAATAAAACATAGCTCTCTGAACAGATGAAGATAGGTTTCTTCTGTATCCCAGAATCTAATCAATATTTATACGTATAATTCAGCTATTAATTGGCTTAAATGGGCTTATTGGGAAATGTTATCATTTTTACTATTTTCTACAGAGAAAATATTTTACTGTTTAAAATAACTCTAGACTTTTGAATTATAACCTGATTTTATGTTCAAGCTATCTGTGTATTACTTCTCATGCTCTGTTTGTAATCAATACATTCTGAAGACTATATGAGTTCTTTCCTCAGTCATTTCTTCACAAAGGTACAGCTAAGTCTCTAGGACTTTCTCCCTAGTAATTGGAAAGGTCCGGATTTTTTCATAATATCAGGAAGAAGATATGCTTACATATTTCCACAGGACACTGACTTGCCTTATGGATCCTGGATTGCCTGGTCACACCATATGAGCAGGCCGCTGCAGGACAAAGGTGCTCTAAAGCTCTTAGTCTGAATACAGGCTGTTACTTACCTCTAGATTCTTAAATATTGGGATTTGACTTTAGGAATAAAGTGATACAATTCCAGATCCTTCTGATGAACTGTTCATCACTGATATCAAAACTTATAAAAATATGATTAGAAATAATAATTCTGCAAGGATGACTAGACTGCTACTCACATCACAAGGGGGCTACCTGGAAAACAGGACCCCAAGAAAGACAAAGGGATCACCCAATGACAGAGATATGGAATGAGATCTACATGAACAGCCTGGACATGAGTGGGGGTAGTGAATTGTGAGGGTCGAGGGAAAGAGAGCTTGGGGGAGCAGGAGATCCCAGCTGGATCAACAACAGAGAGGGAGAACAAGGAATAGGAGACCATGGTAAAAAAAAGACCACATGAGAATAGGAAGAAGCAAAGTGCTAGAGAGGCCCACAGAAATCCACAAAGATACCCCCACAACAGACTGCTGGCAATGGTTGAGATACAGCCTGAACTGACCTACTCTGGTGATGGGATGGCCAAACACCCTAATTGTCATGCTAGAAACCTCATCCAACTACTGAGGGATCTGGATGCAGAAATCCATGGCTAGGCCCCAGGTGGATCTCTCTGGGAATCCAATTAGGAAGAATGAGGAGGGTTTATATGAGCGAGAATTGTTGAGACCAAGGTTGGATAAAGCACAGGGACAAATAGCCAAATGAATGAAAACACATGAAATATGAACCAATGGCTGAGGGGTCCCCAACTGGATCAGGTCCTCTGAGTGGGTGAGACAGTTGATTGGCTTGGTCTGTTTGGAAGGCATCCAGGCAGTGGGACCAGAGCCTGTGCTCATTGCATGAGTCGGCTGTTTGAAACCTAGGGCCTAGGCAGGATCGCTAGGCTCCGCCTGGGAGGATAGGACTGGACTTACCTGGACTGAGTCTACCAGGTTGATCTCAGTCTGCAGGGAAGGCTTTGCCCTGGAGGAGATGGGAATGGGGGCAGGCTGGGGGAAGGTGAGGGGGGTGGGAGGGGGAGAACAAGGGAATCCGTGGCTGATATGTAGAACTGAATTGTATTGCAAAATAAAAATAAAAAAATCCCACTTAAAAAAAATAATAATTCTGGCCTAAATATATTTTATTAATTTTGATCAAATAGTAAACAAAATTTGATATATGTAAATGACACATTTCAGATTCCATTCTCTGGCTATCCTGCTGTTTTGTTGAGACTCCAAGGATTCATAATTTTGCTTTGACAAAATTCACCACTGTTATCATATTGCTAATATCTCTAAAGATTTTGACATTTTAAAAAGGTTATTATAAACTTCAGGAGATCGAAACTCACCAGCACTCACAAGGCAAGAAGGACTGGAAAAACTATAACGTGACTACAGATTATTTCTCCCACATACAAATATTCTGTGTTTTCTTCGGCTGGGGAGTTCCCTCTCACTCTGGGCTGATATACTCTTCTCTCATCAGCTAAAACGATGCATTTAATATTCTATAGGTACACCTGTGGTGATATTTTATTTGTACTGAAATGTGATTTTATTTGTATGTTAATAAATTAAATTGCCTTTGGGTCAGAGCTAATAGCAAGCCATAGCAGAAGCCTGGCAGTGGGGGTGCACACCTTTAATCCAGATCACATGACAGACAGATCTCTGTGTGTTCAAGGACACAGCCAGCATGGAGACATGTCTTTCTTTAATCTCAATACCAATGATAGAAGACCTGGAGGTCTGTATAGACAGGCAGTGATGAAGAGGTCATATGGTTGGGTTTACAACCAATGAGAAGGCAGAACAGAAAGTCAATAAAAAAACAGATACACAGGAAGTAGGTCTCTTTCTGAGGGGAAAGACAGTAGCAGCAGGAAGGGTAAGAAGGTGGTTTTAAGTCTCAGCTCTCAGCTACTGCTCTGACCTCTTAAGCTTTTAACTCTGCATTTGACGCTATGTTTCTTATTAAATAAGACTGTTCATCTACATCTGGTGCCCAGTGTTCGTGGTACAAATTCATGAAAAAGCCACTTGCCTGTGGACTTTCGGGCCCCCGCTCACACCTGAGTTACACATAGCCAGTTGTGGCAGCTTGGCGGCCTGCCAGCTGACTGACTCCCTAGCTGGGGACAGCTCGGCCTAGGCCCCAGGGCTGACCAACTGAATGTAGCTACACCAGTGCTATGAAAAACTCAGGCCTGCCAGAACTACCGCTAATTGCAGTAGCTACACGCAACTGCAGATAGAGCTGCTGTTGGCTGAAATGTCAAAGTACCTGGTCAGAGCTTAAGGAAGCCTGAGCCCAGGCTCGACTGGACTCAAGCGGGAACACATGGCTAGATATAAGCATTTAGACAGAACTCTTGGCTATGCTTTCTTGTTCTCTCTCTCTCTCTCTCTCTCTCTCTCTCTCTCTCTCTCTCTCTCTCTCTGGAATCACACCTTGGACACTAGGTAGCTGTTTTGAAATTCCCTCAGATTTCTACTGTTCTATGCAGACTTGGTAAGTCAATTAAGGTATCAGATATTTTAAAGGAAAAAACTATTTAAAAGAGAAAATTTTTTCCACATTAAAAAAATGGGTTTTAGCTGGGCGGTGGTGGCGCACGCCTTTCATCCCAGCACTCGGGAGGCAGAGCCAGGCGGATCTCTGTGAGTTCGAGGCCAGCCTGGACTACCAAGTGAGTTCCAGGAAAGGCGCAAAGCTACACAGAGAAACCCTGTCTCGAAAAACCAAAAAAAAAAAAAAAAATGGTTTTTATGTGTACATTGGTAGAAAATTGGGCTTTGTTTGATAAAATTTTAGGCAGTCTGAAAATGGAACAACTATATGAGCAGATTAATGTTGATGGGATTATGCACATTATTACTTTCCTTATCCTTATTTTACTATTTAAAAAGATAGTCAATTTGAGTGCCAGGATAAAAGCTTCCAAAGACACCAACAGCTCTAACTTTAAAATGATTAACAGACAAGCCTGTATGGGTTCATCAATGGCCTTTAACAACAGAGAAACTGCAGGCTTTAGAAGAGCTGGTAGAAGAACACTTACATGCTCAGCATATTGAAGAATCAACCAGCCCTTGGAATTCTCCTGTATTTGTTATTAAAATACAGGAGAATTAAAATATTCTTAATTATATTACATTAAATTAAATTATCATATTAATTATAATATTAGTATTATAATTAATATAATTTTTAATTATTATAATCATCATAATAATATTAAACTATTATATTAATATTAAAATAATTAAAAATTAATATTAAAAAGAAATCTGGTAAATGGAGAATGGTAACAGACCTTAGAACATTTAACAAAGTAATTCAGCCAGTGGGCTCTCTACAACTTGGAACTCCTTTGCCTACTCTGTTACCAAAAGGATGGCCTCTCATAGTAATTGATTTAAAAGACTGTTTTTTTTCAATACCCTTACAAGAAAAAGACAGAGAAAGATTTGCCTTCATGGTGCCTACTTACAATAATCCTCAACCAGTTAAGAGGTTTCAATGGAGAGTCCTCCCACAGGGAATGTTGAATACCCCAACCCTGTGCCAATATTTTATACAACAGCCTTTGGAAGTGACACGTAAAAAATTTCCTAAATCTCTAATTTATCATTATATGGATGATATTTTACTAGCTGACTCAAATGCAGATACTTTAGAAAGAATGTTTGAAGAGGAAAAGAAAATTTTGC
Source organism: Peromyscus eremicus (assembly GCF_949786415.1). Classification (NCBI taxonomy): domain Eukaryota; kingdom Metazoa; phylum Chordata; class Mammalia; order Rodentia; family Cricetidae; genus Peromyscus; species Peromyscus eremicus. The sequence goes on from NW_026734311.1 coordinate 279,504, forward strand.
CTTACTGGGTATTACAAATTGCTCCTGAAAAGATGCAAAGAGGAGATTCTATTAATTATTTAGGATATAAAATAGGTCTACAAAAAAATTAGACCCCAAAAGGTGCAAATTAGGAGAGATCGACTACAGACTCTTAATGACTTTCAAAGATTATTTGGAGACATTTCTCATCTATGAAATATTGTTGGGGTAAAAAATGATGAACTGAATAATTTGTTCAAACCCTTAGAAGGTGACAAGGACTTAAGTAGTCCAAGAGAATTATCACCTGAGGCTGAGAAAGAACTGGCCTTGGTAGAAAAGAAAGTACATGAAGGGCATATATATTGTATTGATCCAAAGCTGGATTGCATTTTGGTTATTTTAACCTCTAGGCATTCTCCTACAGGAATATTAATGCAGAGGGAAGATATTATGTTGGAATGGATATTTTTCCCAAACAAACCAAATAAAAAATTAAAAACTTATGTGGAAAAAAATCTCTGACTTGATTTGGAAAGGAAAATTGAGACTTCATCCATTAGCAGGAATAGACTGAGTAGAAATTATCCTACCTTTAACTAAGGAGGATATTGAAAAATTATGGACAGAAAGTGAACCTTGGCAAAGAGCTTGCAGTAATTTTTTGGGAGAAATTAATAGCAAATATCCAAAACACGATAGAATTAATCAAATAAAGAGAGATGATTGGATTTTGCCTTGAATTGTATGGGAAATACCCATATATGGAATTCATACATTTTATACAGATGCCAACAAACAAGGAAAGGCAGGTTACAAATCAGAAAATTTAAGTAAAGTGGTTCAAAGTCCTTATAATTCAGTTCAAAAATCGGAATTGTACGCTGTTCTGTTAATATAAATGGATTTTTCAAAACCTCTCAACATAGTTACTGACTCTCAGTATGCTGAAAGAGTGGTATTACCTATTGAGACTGCAGAATTTATCCCTGGTGCTTCAGAACTAACTTCAATATTTATTCAATTACAAGATAGAATCAGGAAAAGGAGTCATCCTTTATATATAACTCAAATCCTATCCCATACTGGTCTGCCAGGCACTCTAGCACAATGCAATGATAAGATTGATAAATTATTGATAGGAAATGTGCTGGAGGCCTCAGAATTTCATAAAAAAACATCATGTCAATAGTAAAGGTTTAAAAAAGGATTTTTCCATTACCTGGCAACAAGCCAAGGAAATTATAAGGAAATGTCCTACATTTTCCTTTTACAAACAGACACCATTTCCAGAACAATGTAACCCAAAGGGTACTCAGAGGAATGAAATCTGGCAGATGGATGTGTTTCACTTTTCAGAATTTGAAAAATTAAAATATGTACACTATACCATTGATACTTATTCAGGATTTCAATGGGCAACTGCTTTGAGATCTGAAAAAGCTGATTCTGTAATCACTCATTTACTAGAAGTTATGGCCATCATGGGTATACCTGCCCAAATTAAAACTGACAATGCTCCAGCCTATGTCAATGTTAAAATGAAACAGTTTTTTGCTTATTACAATATAAAGCATATTACAGGTATACCACATAATCCTACAGGCCAAGCAGTTATAGAAATATCAAACAGAACTCTAAAGGATATACTAAATAAACAGAAAGGAGTAACAAAAACCCCCAGAAATAGACTGCATAATGCTCTATTAACTTTGAATTTTCTCAGTCCTAATGAGAAAGGAACAACAGCTGCAGAGAGGCATTGCATAACAGAAAAAACTACAGAATTAAATCAGCCTATATACTTTAAGGATATGCTGACCTCAGAATGGAAACCAGAATATGTGTTCTGTTGGGGACGAGGTTTTGCTTTTGTTTCTACAGGAGAAGATAAGCTGTGGATACCATCAAAATTGATAAAGGTTTGATTTGAACAAGGGAGACCTCTTAGAGGAGGTGATAGTTCATCAACCAACATGACTATACAATTTAAACTAACTTACATCTTTAACACATACTATTTCACTTAATCAGACAATAACTTCTCGAAAGGGAACCTGCCCTAAATTAGTCTTGGGGAGAGGTTTTTGTTTTTGTCTTTTAGGAGAATGAAGGCTAAGGAATCTGAAGAACACTGGACAAATGAGACATCTGAAGAAAAAGGACAAATCATCTGTCCCAAGAAAAAGAGTAAAATGGCCTATTGGTATATCATTTATAAAATTTTATAAGTCTTCCTAAATATTTGTTTCTGCTCTTCTCTAAAGAAATTTAACACTATTGGTCTTCCTGTACCCCCAGTTCAATTAAAATTTAAAGCTGACTTTGGAGTTGGAGAATGACTCTCTCCTTCTTTAAACTCAAGCAGGTTGTTAAAAGGAAAATGCAAACTCCCTGTATCATGCCAGCAAAAAGAGCCATCTTCTGCTATGGGACAGGAGAAAAACCAAATTAATTAAGGGACCTTTCTATTACTACTAATCTCAATTCTTTGATTCTATTCTGATTTTTAAACTTTTCTTAAAGTACGAATTTTATATCAAAGTTTACAGAATTTATATATATTATGTATATATGTACATTTTAAACTTTGTTAAGACATTAATGGTCATATAGAGTACTAATTCTAGAAAAAAGGCTTCAATTAGCTGCTTATACATGTCTTTGTGTTTGAGTCTCTTATCAGTTTTCTTGCAGGAAATCACAGCCAGGCCTATCATCAACTGAAGTCTCCAGGAAGAAGATGGGGCCCCACAGCAACCACAATTCCACATGGACAATAATAATACCACTAAGCTGACAAACATCATCTACAGATCAGCTTTGCACTACAAAATGCTAAGAGCAGTTTTGAGAGGGCTAGCTGAGATGATCCACTTTAAAGACTACTTAAATAGGACTTGAGATAAGTCCTTGACTTTGGCATTATGTTCAAACTGGACAACAAAGGAAATAGCTACCTTTCCTAGAATTTGACAATTAACCCAAAATTTTTCTTTTCAGAACAAAGATACATTCACCCACACCCAGCAGGAAGCAATTTTAAGAATACAATGCCCACATTCCCAAAGAGGTGGTGTGGAGCAGGTGGATTTTTGGTCTTTTAATGAGTTTTGTGTCTGGGATAATTTTCATTGTTTAGGAGGGTTGGTTACAAGTTGTTGTTAAGGGTTAGGAAAAGGGCTAAACAAAGGAGAATAGATTTAAGGTTCTTGTTTAAAAAAAAGACAGTTACTAGTTTTAAATACTTTACACTGGATTGGATTTTTTTTATTGTATACAAATTATATATATTTAGATTGATATTGTTAGAGAATGACATACGTAAATTTCTAATCTTGTTCAAGATATTGTACTTTTACTGTTCATTTAACAATGTAATGCAATTTGCTGATCCTTGAATGTCATTATTACCAATTATCAGGATATAAAGAAATGAAAGTTAGTAGTTAGACATTACAATAGAACTTGTAGTCATATTAGGTATGTTTTCAAGTTTGAGCAGATATATTTTAGATAGACAGGTCCTCTTCAAACCCATCAGAGTGCTACAGAATATGGCATTTAAAGTGTCTTAATAACTTAGAAAAATTTTCTTTTTTGTTATGACTATGAGACATATCGGCTCCTGACAGTACCAATCTACTTCAGAGAAAATATAGGCATTGAAGAAACTGCATATGGAGTTAACTTTCATCGTGGCAAAAGTTAGCCACTGGACAACAAAGTATCCTCAAATTAACTGCTGACAAATAGGACAAAATGGACAGACAGGACACAAAACAAAGGACTACCAATTCTTGCCAAGACAAGTGTGGTTGTGGCTTTAAAAAAAGGCATCTTCTGAAGCCAGGATAATATGGCACCATCCCTGAAGTGGCCTTTGCAATCGGGAAAAGGTACAGTGCCCTTTTCTCCAAAGACAACTGAACAGGCAGTGGGCCGATGGCTTCTGATGTGCAGTGGAACAGCAGCTGAAACAGTTATTCTTTTTATTTTATTTTACAATATAATTTAATTCTACAAATCTGCCATGGATTCCCTTGTTCTCTCCCCTCCTGCCGCCCTTCGCTCCCCCCCACCACAAAACAGTTATATTTGAAGAGTAACTAAGTTCACACCTCTCAGTGGTAGACTGGCATTTAATAGAGGGATGTGGAGAAGAATGGGATGCTGAGATGAAGTCACACACACACATAGCCAAGAAGAATGGACAGCTGAATTAAAAAAACATCAACAATCTCCAGAATTTAAAATCCTGAATCATGACATGACACTATTGGAATTCAGGTGTTTCTGGTATGTTGACTGCTCTCACCAAATGTGAGGTCGAACTGTTGACATTGTGTACATCCTAGTTCACAAATGAGTCTGTCAGATACGCTAAGCCTATAGGCTGAAGATGATGTCCCAACACTGTGGAGAAACCTCAGGTGACTGTCCAGGCAGCTGGCTGTTACTGTCAACTCACATGATTTGGAAGTTGCTTGCATGCACTTCCTGTTTTTATTTTTGTTAGCTAATATTATTTCCTTCTTGGGTCTCGGAGGGAGTTGAAGTTTAGTTAGTTATAACTGAAGATTAGTTAGGATAGAAAGTGAATTAGGTACATTTTGCACTTACCAAAATAGGATAGATAATGGAATTATTTTCTCTGAATTTGTCAAATAAAAATGCACTAGACATTTTTTAGGTATCTATTGCTTGTATATATGGTATATAGTTATTGTACTTTTGTATATAGTTTTCTTATATTATTATATCTGTTTTATTAAAATAGAAAAGGGGAAATATGGTGATATTTTATTTGTACTGAAATGTGATTTTATTTCTATGTTAATAAGTAAATTTGCCTGGGGGTCAGAGCTAATAGCAAGCCATAGCAGAAGCCTGGTGGTGGTGGTGCATGCCTTTAATCCCAGCACTTGGGAGGCAGAGCTAGGTAGATCTCTGTGTGTTCAAGGATACATCCAGCATGGAGATACTCACCATTAATCTCAATACGAACCATAGAAGACCTGGAGTCCTGTATAGATGGGCAGTCACAAAGAGGTCATGTGGTTGGGTTTACAACCAATGAGAAGGCAGAACAGAAAAAAGTATATAAAGACAGATACACAGGAAGTAGGGCACTCACTAAGGAGGACAGCAGCGGCAGTGAAGGTTAAGGTTTTTAGCTCTTAGCTATTGCTCTGACCTCTTGGGCTTTTAACTCTGCAATTGACTCTGTGTTTCTTATTTAACTCGATGGTTACATCTACAAGCTGCAAAGGAAAAAGTTCAAGTAACATATGCAGGAAGACCTATCAGAATTACACCCAGCTTCTCAAAGGAGATTCTGAAAGCAAGAAGGTCCCAGACAGACCTTTTGCAAACACTAAGGGATCACAGATGCCAGCCCAGAATACTATACCCAGTAAAGTTTTGAATGACCATAGACAGAAAAGCAAAGTATTCCATGATAAAACCAGATTAAACAATACCTATCCACAAATCCAGCCCTATAGAAAGTACTAGAAGGAAAACTCCAACCCAAGGAAGTTAGCTGCTCCCACAAAAAAAAGGCAATAAATAGCAGCAAATCTCAAAGAAGGAAAATGCATACACACAAACACCACCAACAAAAAAAATAAAAAGAATTAACAACCACTGGTCATTAATATCTCTTACTATCAATGGACTCAATTTGCCCATAAAAAGACACAGGCTAACAGAATGGATATGAAAACAGGATCCATCCTTCTGCTGCATACAAGAAACACACCTCAACTGCAAAGAAACACACTACCTCAGAGTAAAAGGCTGGGAAAAGAATTTCCAATCAAATGGACTTAAGAAGCAAGCTGGTGTGGCTATCCTAAATTTTAACAACATAGACTTCAAACTAAAATCAATCAAAAGAGATTGGGAAGGCCATTACATACTCATTACAAGAAAGATCCACCAAGATGAAGTCTCAAATCTGAATATTTATGCCCCAAATACAAGGGCACCAACATATGTAAAAGAAACATTAATAAAGCTTAAATCGCCCATCAAACTCCACACATTAGTAGTAGGAGACTTCAACATCCCACTCTCAATACTGGACAGATCTGCCACATTGAAACTTAACAGAGAAATAAGGGATCTAACAGACGCTATGACTCAAATGGACCTAATAGGTATCCACAGAATATCCCACCATAACAATAAAGAATATACCTTATTCGTAGCACCCCATGGAACTTTCTCTAAAATCAACCACATACTCAGTCACAAAGCAAATCTCAATAGATACAGAAAAGTTAGAATAACAACCTGTAGTCTATCAGACCACCATGGTTTAATGTTAGATTTCAACAACAACAAAAATTACAGAAGGCCTACAATCTCATGGGAACTGAATAATGCTCAACTGAATCACCAATGGGTAAAGGAAGAAATGAAGAAAGAAATTAAAGACTTCCTACAATTCAATGAAAATGAATGTACTACATACTCAAACTTATGGGACACTATGAAAGCAGTGCTAAGAGAAAAATTCATAGCACTAGATGCCCACATAAAGAAATTGGAGAAATCTCACATTAGTGACTAAATAGCACACCTATAAGCTCTAGAACAAAAAGAAACAAACTCACCCAGGAGGAAGAGATGCCAGGAAATAATCAAATTGAGAGTTGGAGTCAATGAAATACAAACAAAGAGAACAAACCAAAGAATCAATGAAACAAAGAGTTGGTTCTTTGGGAAAATGAATAAGATAGACAAGCCCTTATCCAAACTAACCAAAAGGCGGAGAGAGAGAGCGAATCCAAATTAACAAAATCAGAAATGAAAAGGGAGACATAACAACAGACAACGAGGAAATCCAGAGAATCATCAGGTCATACTTCTAACACCTGTACTCTTCAAAATTGGAAACAGACAATTTTTCTAGACAGGTACCACATACCAAAGTTAAATCAAGACCAGATAAACAATTTGAATAGACCAATAACCCCTAAGGAAATAGAAACAGACATTAAAAGTCTCCCAACCAAAAAAATCCCAGGACAAGATGGTTTCAACACAGAATTCTACCAGATTTTTAAAGAAGAGTTAATATCAACACTCTGCAAATTATTCCACACAATAGAAATAGAAGGGACATTACCAAACTCCTTTTATGAGGCTACAGTTACTCTGATTCCCAAGCCAAACATTCAATAAAGAAAGAGAATTACAGACCAATCTCCCTCATTAACATTGATGCAAAAATACTCAATAAAATATTGGCAAACCAAATCCAAGAACACATAAAAAAAAAAGTATCCACCATAATCAAGTAGGCTTCATCCAAGACATGCAAGGATGGTTGAACATACTACATTTACTGTAAATTTATAATTTACAGCAAGAAAACAGCCAACATCAAAAAGTTCAAAGAGATTCTACTAAAAGCAGTAACAAGACAATGCTGTTCACTCTCTCCATATTTATTCAATATAGTACTTGAAGTTCTCTTGAGTTTCTCTCCATCAAGCTGTTGGCTTGCTGTACATTGCCTTTGTTATGTTTAGGTATGTTCCTTGTATTTCTGAACTCTCTAAAACTTTTATCATGAAGGGGTGTTGGATTTTGTCAAAGGCCTTCTCAGCATTTAATGAGATGATCATGCGGTTGTTTTCTTTCAGCTTGTTTATATGGTGTATTACATTGACAGACTTTCATATGTTCAACCATCCTTGCATCCCTGGGATGAAGCCTACTTGGTCATGGTGGATAAATTTTTTGATGTGTTCCTGAATTTGGTTGGCCAGTATTCCATTGAGTATTTTTGCATCAATGTTCATGAGGGAGATTGGTCTGTAATTTTCTTACTTTGTTGCATTTTTGTGTGGTTTGGATATCAGGGTAACTGTAGCCTCATAAAAAAATTTGGGCAGGCTTTTGGGAATCTGGTGCCTGTGGTGTGATGCCTTGTGCAGCCTTGGTGCAGTGGGAAGGGGCTTGGACTTGCTCAGGCTTAGTGTGCTGGGCTCTACTGACTCCACATGGGAGACCTTGATTTGGGAGAGGTGGGGATGTCAGGTGGCTTGGAAGAGAGGGCTGGTGGTTGGAGAAGGAAGGAGGTGGGATCTGTGGGTGGTATGTAGAGTGAGTAGACAATTTCTTAATAAAGAAAAATAAAAAAAGAGAAAGAAATGGTTCATGTCTCAGTGGTTAACAGCATTTTTCTCTTGCAGAGGACCAAGCTTCAATTCCCATAACCTACTTAGAGGCTCACAACATTCTTTATCTCCAGTTCCAGAAGAACTGATACCTCTTCTGATCTCCGTGGGCATGACATATATGTAGTGTGCATATATATGCAGGAAAACTCATACCTTATAAGCAAGCTATGAAGTTCTTTGGCATGTGTCCAAAGTTCTTGACATCCTACCCCAGATACTTGCTCAGTCTTGTTCATTACCACTCTATTCACATAGACTAGGAAAGAGAAATAACCTAAATAGCTTTCAACTAATGAAGAGGTAATGAGAATGCAGTACATATACACTTAGGAATACTATTTATCTGTAAAGAAAATGAAATCTAGAGGCAAAGGGATGGAACTAGAAAATATTGTATTAAGTGAATTAACCCAGACACAGAAAGTCAAATGGCACATGTTCCCATTCTTCTGTGATTCCTACCTCCAAATCTTCAGATGTGAATATTAAACCTGAGTAAATTCAGAAACTATGAAAGTCAAGTGGTAGCACAGAGGGGAGGGCATGGGAAGGAGCCCTAGAATGAAGAATAACAATATACAAATGATGTGAGGGGAAATAGTGAAAACAGGGGCGATTTTCATTGGAGTGGAGAGAAGGTAGTCAATACAAATGGGGATGGAGGGGAAGAGGTGGAAATAACAGTAAGGTTGCTTGAAAAAAGCCACAGCAATTGTGCTGGCTAGTTTTGGGTCAACTTTACACAAACTAGCATCATCTGAGTGGAGGGAGCCTCAACTGAGAAAATGCCTCCAAAAGATTGGGCTGTAGGCAAGCCTGTAGGGCATTTTCTTAGTTAGTGATTGGTGGGTATGGCCCAGAAAACTGTGGGTGGTACAATCTCTGGGCTGGTGGTTCTGGGTTCCATACAAAAGCAGGCTGAGTAAGCCATGGGGAGCAAGCTAGTAAGAAGTATTCCTTCATTGCCTTTGCATCAGCTCCTGCCTCCAGGTTCCTGTCCTGACTGATGAACAGTGATATGGAATGTAAGCCAAATAAACCCTTTCCTCTTCAACTCATTTTTGAGTTATGGTGCTTCATCAGAGCAACAGAAACCCTAAATAAGACAATGATTATTTATCTAAAATTACTTGTGTGTGTGTGTGTGTGTGTGTGTGTGTGTATGTACATCTGTACTTTAAATGACAATTCCCCCACCTCAGATGTCAATGTTTCTACAAAAAGCCATAGACTGTCTAGCAAAATCTCTAGTAACAGGGATGAAAAACTCCCTTTGAGTTGTTGGTAAGGGGAGTTTGAGAGTCCCAAAACAATATGGGGTATTGACATTGCCCTTGACCATCTCACAGAAGTTGGAGGTAAGTCTCTCTTGCTGAAAATACCATTTGCTTCAGACACAGGACTGGAAGGATCCAAGCTGGAACTGACCTAAAAGTCTGCACCCTGAGGACTAGTTTTCACAGTACTGGGTGCTGTTCAATCAGCCAAGGGAAGGAAACAACAAATACACCTAACCAGCTGTGACATCAAAGTACCACAAAGACCAGCTTGGCAAAAAAATCATTAAGTATGTACTGTGGAATAATTGTTTTGTACACTGTGAAGATGTGTCTTTGTCAAGGCACCTTCTGATATCTTTAATAAAGAGCTGAATGGCCAATAGCTAGGTGGAAAGAGGTTGGACAGGACTTCCGGGCAGAAAGTGAGGAAGAGAGATGAATCTAGGCATGTGATAGACACCAGGGCACATGGAGAGGAAACAGGAGTTGCAAGACAGAAAAGAGGTAAAAAGTCATGAGGCAAAACATAGATTGATATAAATGGGTTAAGTTATGGGAGCTAGTGGGACAAGCATAAGCTACAGGCTGAGCCTTTCATAATTAATAGTATGTCTCCATGTCATTTCTAAAATTGTGAGCTGAGGGCCCAAAGGAAAAAAACTAGGCCTATAAGTATGCATCATAACTCTTACATCTTGGCCATAACCAACAGAATACTGAGGATGGTAGCACATGTGTTTAATCCCAGCATGCAGGAGGCAGAGGCAGGGCGATTTCTGTGATTTTGAGGCCAGCCTGGTCTACACAATGGTTTCCAATCTAGCTAGGTCCAGTCTATGGTGATATTTTATTTGTATTAAAATGTTATTTGTATGTTAATAAATAAAGTTGCCCGGGGGTCAGAGCTATTAGCAAGCCATAGAAAAGCAGGGCAGTGGTGGTGTATACTTGTAATCCCAGCACTTGGTATGCAGAGCTTGGTAAGTCTCTGTGTGTTCAGGGATACAGCCATTATTGGACACACATGCCTTTAATCTCAATACCAAGCAAGGAAAACCTGGAGGCCTATACAGACAGGCCGTGACGAGGCGGTCATGTGGTTGGGTTTACAACCAATGAGAAGGCAGAACAGGAACACTATATAAAGACATTAACACAGGGGTAGTGAGTTCGGAGAGGTAGGACCACTGCAGGAGGAAGGGTAAGGTTTTAGCTCTTAGCTCTGACCTCTTGGCTTTCTTCTTTGCATTGGTTCTGTGTCTCTTATTTAATAAGAAGGTTGGTTGCATCTACATTTGGCGCCCAACATGACAAGAATCCATTAAAAACCGCTTGGCTTGGCTTGGCGGCAGGTCCGGTTTCCGGCCTGGGCGGCCCGGCTGCCTAGCTCGGGCCCAGGCCTGACTGACCCGCAGCTGGAGCTACTTGCAACTGCTACAAACAACTCAGGCCTGCCCTGCCGAATAGGGCCCATACCCGTAAAGCCAAGGCTTGACTCGGCTCAAGCGGCTACTCTTTCTCTCTCTCTCTCTCTCTCTCTCTCTCTCTCTCTCTCTCTCTCTTTCTCTCTCTTTCTCTCTCTCTCTCTGGATTCACACCTCGAACACCAGGAAGCTGTTTTGAAATTCCCTGGGATTCTACTGTTCTACCCAGACTTGGTAAGTCAATTAACATATCTATTTAAAAGAGAATTTTTTTTCTACATTAAAAAAAATGGGCTTTATGTGTGCATTGGAAGAAAATTGGACTTTGTTTGAAATTTTAGGCACTCTGACAATGGAACAACTATATGAAAAGGTTAATATTGATCGAATTATTCAGTTTATTACTTTTCTTATCCTCATTTTACTATTTAAAAAGATAGTCAATATAAGTGCCAGGATAACAGTCTTAGAAAAACTTATTAAACTGGTAAAAATGAATTATAGAGAAATTCAAACTCAGACAGAAGAAATAAACAGTGAAGTTGTTTCAAAATTGGATCATAAGGTTACAGAAAGAAAGCCAGTTTTCACACAATCACCCTTAATTTATCCGGTAGCGATACAGCAGCTACCTGATGAAGAGAATGAACAAAATACTTGGGCTCCAATTAAAATGTTAGACTTACGAAGATTTAAGGAGGCAATAGCATCTTATGGCATGCACTCCCCATATGTAAAGCAAATGTTAAACAACTGGTCAACTAGTAATAGGATTATACCAAAGGACTGGCGGGAATTGGCACAGGCTGTTCTTGAACCTGGACAACATCTCCAGTGGAGAATGTGGTTCAATAATGAGGCTAAAAATATAGAAAAACAATGGAGGGATAGCGGAATACAAGTCTGTCAGGATCAGCTTATTGGAGAAGGCCAATATGCTTCAGTAGAAACACAAAGTTTATATGATGTCCAAACCCTAGTTCTATGTCGAACGGCAGCTTTGAATGCATGGGACAGAGTTGAAGAACCAGGAAAAAAAACTGAGTCATTTACAAAGGTTATACAGGGCCCAAAAGAATCTTTCACAGATTTCTTACAAAGATTGACTTCAGCAGTACAGAAAATGGTCCCGAATTCAGAGGCTAGTCAGATAATAATTGAATCTTTGGCCTTTGAGAATGCAAATGCAGCATGCAAAAGAATAATCAGGCCATTAAAGGCAAGATCTGCACCTTTGGAAGATTGGATTAGAGATACAGTTAATGTTGAGGCTTATGACCATGATGATATGTGGGTAGGAAAAGCAATTTCAAAAAATTTGAGCAATGTTAGATGTTTTGGATGTGGAAAGCAAGGACATTTGAAAAGGGACTGTAAACAGGTCATTCCTAGAAATAATGTTTCTTCAAGGAACACTGGCAACAGAATGCCCCTTCCTTCTGGAGTATGCAGAAGGTGTGGTAAGGGAAAACACTGGACCAATGAATGTAGATCAACAAGGGACAGACAGGGTAATCCTCTGCCTCGAGCTTCGGGAAACTCCCAGAGGGACCTCAGGCAGGCCCCCACAGTAAATCCAGTTCAAACCTTTCCTGCAGTTGTAGAGGAAACCCCTACTCAAAGCAACTAAATAACCAAATGTCTATAGGAATAAATTATGTTAGTCGAGATGATGAAACAGAGAAAATAGGGAATTCTGGAAAAAACATAAAGAAAATTTTTTGGCAAACTTCTATTAATGAACAAAGACCAAAACTAACAATAAAAATAAATGGTGTTTTGTTGTCTGGTCTGGTAGACACAGGTGCTGACATTACCATAATTGCACCAGAATTTTGGCATCCAACTTGGCCTCTTCAGGAGGTAAACGTTCAACTGTTAGGAATTGGGACATTATCTCAAGTGAAACAAAGTGCAAGATGGCTTGAATGTATAGGTCCAGAAGGACAGAAAGGAAAATTAAAACCATATATGGCTAACATAGCTATGAACCTGTGGGGTCGAGATTTGTTACAACAATGGAATACTCAGATTAATATCCCTCCAATCTCAGAAACAAATCATAAATTAGTACATGTTTCTGAGAGAAATATTAAAAGATATTATTCTAATGAGTGCTCACCAGCCATCCACGTCATACAAGAACAGGGCACAACTGATAATTTTCCAAAAACACCAACAGCTCTACCTTTAAAATGGTCAACAGATAAGCCTGTATGGGTTCAGCAATGGCCTTTAACAACAGAGAAACTCCAGGCTTTAGAAGAGCTGGTGGAAGAACAGTTAAATGCTCATCATATTGAAGAATCAACCAGCCCTTGGAATTCTCCTGTATTTGTTGTTAAAAAGAAATCTGGTAAATGGAGAATGGTAACAGACCTTAGAGCAATTAACAAAGTAATTCAGCCAATGGGCTCTTTACAATCTGGAATTCCTTTGCCTACTCTGTTACCAAAAGGATGGCCTCTCATAGTTATTGATTTAAAAGACTTTCTTTTCAATACCGTTACAAGAAAAAGACAGAGAAAGATTTGCTTTCACAGTGCCTACTTATAATAATTCTCAACCGGTTAAAAGATTTCAATGGAGGGTCCTCCCACAGGGAATGTTGAATAGCCCAACTCTGTGCCAATATTTTGTACAACAGCCATTGGAAGTGATACGTAAAAAATTTCCTAAATCTATAATTTATCATTATATGGATGATATTTTACTAGCTGATTCAAATGCAGATACTTTAGAAAGAATGTTTGAAGACGTAAAGAAAATTTTGCCTTGCTGGGGATTACAAATTGCTCCTGAAAAGATACAAAAAGGAGATTCTATTAATTATTTAGGATATAAAATAGAGCTAAAAAAATTAGACCCCAAGAGGTGCAAATTAGGAGAGATAGACTACAGACTCTTAATGACTTTCAAAGATTATTTGGAAATATTTCTCATCTACGAACTATTGTTGGGGTAAAAAATGATGAACTGCATAATTTGTTCAAAACCTTAGAAGGTGACAAGGACTTAAATAGTCCAAGAGAGTTATCACCTGAAGCTGAGGAAGAATTGGCCTTGGTAGAAAAGAAAGTACATGAAGGGCACGTGGATCGTATTGATCCAAAGCTGGATTGCATTTTGGTTATTTTACCTTCTAGGCATTCTCCTACAGGAATATTAATGCAGAGGGAAGATATTATATTAGAATGGATATTTCTACCAAGTAAACAAAATAAAAAATTAAAAACTTATGTGGAAAAAAATCTCTGACTTGATTTAGAAAGGAAAATTGAGACTTCGTCAATTAGCAGGAATAGACCCAGCAGAAATTGTCGTACCTTTAACTAAGGAGGACATTGAAAAATTATGGACAGAAAGTGAACCTTGGCAAAGAGCTTGCAGTAATTTTTTGGGAGAAATTCACATCAAATATCCCAAAAGTGATAGAATTGATCTTATAAAGAGAGCTGATTGGATCTTGCCTCGAATTGTACGGGAAAAGCCCATATCTGGAGTTCGTACATTTTATACAGATGCCAACAAACAAGGAAAGGCAGGTTACAAATCAGAAAATTTAAGTAAAGTGGTTCAAAGTCCTTATAATTCAGTTCAAAAATCAGAATTATATGCTATTCTGTTGGTATTAATGGATTTTTCAGAACCTCTCAACATAGTAACTGACTCTCAGTATGCTGAAAGAGTAGTATTACATATAGAGACTGCAGAATTTATTCCTGATGCTTCAGAATTAACTTCACTATTTATTAATTACAAGATACAATCAGGAAAAGGAGTCATCCTTTATATATAACTCACATTCGATCCCATACTGGTCTGCCAGGCCCTCTAGCACAAGGAAATGATGAGATTGATAAGTTATTAATAGGAAATGTGCTTGAGGCCTCAGAATGTCATAAAAAACATCATGTCAATAGTAAAGGTTTAAAAAAGGATTTTTCCATAACCTGGCAACAAGCCAAAGAAATAGTAAAGAAATGTCCTACTTGTTCCTTCTGCAATCAAACACCATTACCAGCAGGATGTAACCCAAAGGGTACTCAAAGGAATGAAATCTGGCAGATGGACGTGTTTCACTTTGCAGAATTTGGAAAACTGAAATATGTACACCACACTATCGATACTTATTCAGGATTTCAGTGGGCAACTGCTTTGAGTTCTGAAAAGGCTGATTCTGTAATCACTCATTTTCTAGAAGTTATGGCCATCATGGGTATACCTGCACAAATCAAAACTGACAATGCTCCATCATATGTCTCTGTTAAAATGAAACAGTTTTTTTGCTTATTACAATATAAAGCATATTACAGGCATACCACATAATCCTACAGGTCAAGCAGTTATAGAAAGATCAAACAGAACTCTAAAGGATATGCTAAATAAACAGAAAGGGGTAACAAAAACCCCCAGAAATAGACTGCATAATGCTCTATTAACTTTGAATTTTCTTAATGCCAATGAGAAAGGAACAAAAGCTGCAGAGAGACATTGGATAATAGAAAAAACTACAGAATTAAATCAGCCTATATACTTTAAGGATGTGCTGACCTCAGAATGGAAACCAGGGTATGTGTTACATTGCGGACGAGGTTTTGCTTTTGTTTCTGCAGGAGAAGATAAGTTGTGGGTACCATCAAAATTGATAAAGGTTCGATTTGAACAAGAGAAACCTCTTAATTAGAGGAGGTGATAGCTCATCAACCAACATGGACATCCAATTTAAACTAACTTATACCAGTAACACATGTCTTTTCATTTAATCAGATAATAACTTGCCAAAAAGGAACATCCCCAAAATTAGTCTTGGGGAAAGGTTTTTGTTTTTGTCATTTAGGAGAATGAAGGTTAAGGAATCTGAAGAACACTGGACAAATAAGACAACTGAAGAAAAGGGACAAATCATCTATCCCAGGAAGCAGAGTGAAATGGCGTATGGGTATATATTATCTAAAAAATTTTATGTCTTCCTAAATGTTTGTTTCTGCTTTTCTCTAAAGATTTAACACTATTGGTCTTCTAATAGTCCCAGTCCAATTAAAATTTAAAGCTGACTTTGGAGTTGGAGAATGGCTCTCTCCTTCTTTAAACTCAAGCATGTTGTTAAAAGGAAAATGCAAACTCCCTGTATCATGCCAGAATAAAAGAGCCATCTTCTGCTATGAGACAGGAGAAAAGCCAAATTAATTAAGGGACTATTCTATTACTAATCTCAACTCTTTGATTCTATTCTGATTCTTTAAACTTTTCTTAAAGTATAAATTTTACATCAAAACTTACAAGATTAATATATATAGATATATAGATATATAGATATATATATTTTTTAAACTTTGCTAAGATATGAATGGTCATAGAGTACTGATTAATTCTAAAAAAAAGGCTTCAATTAGCTGCATATATATGTCTTTGTGTTCGAGTCTCTTATCAGTTTTCTGCAGGAATTCACGGCCAGGCCTAACATCAACTGAAGTCTCCAGGAAGAAGTTGGGGCCCCACAACAACAACAATTCCACGTGGACAATAATAACATCACTAAGCTGACAAACATCATCTACAGATCAGCTTTGAACTACAAGGTGCTCAGAGCAATTTTGAGATGACTAGCTGAGATGATCCAGTCTCAAAGACTACTTGAATAAGGACTTGAGATAAACCCTGAACTTTGGCATTATACACAGACTGGATAATGAAGGATATAGTTACCTTTCCTAGAATTTGACAATTAACCTAAAATTTTTCTTTCAGGATAAAGATAACTTTGCCCATACCCAGCAGGAAGCAATTTTAAGAATACGATGCCCACATTCCCAAAGAGGTGGTGTGGGGTGGGTGGTTTTTTGGTCTTTTTATGGGTTTTGGGTCTGGGATAATTTTCATTGTTTAGGGGGGTTGGTTACAAGTTGTTGTCAAGGGTTAGGAAAAAGACTAAGCAGATTAGATTTAAGGTTCTTATTTAAAAAAAAGAGAGAGAAAGAAAGAAGAAGAAAAAGACAATTACTAGTTTTAAACACTTTACATTGGATTGGATTGTTTTATATTGTATACAAATTATATATATTGAAATTGATACTGTTAGAAAATGCTATATGTATATTTCTAATTGTACTTATATCGTTCATTTAACAATGCAATTTTCTGATCCTTGAATGTTATTATTACCAACTATTAGGATATAAAGAAATGATAGTTAGTAGTTAGACATTACAATAGAACTTGTAGTCATATTAGATATGTTTCAAAAATTGAGCAGATATATTTTAGATAGGTCATCTTCAAACCCTTCAGAGAACTACAGAATATGGCATTTAAAATGTTTTAATAACTTAGAAAATTTTTCTTTTTTGTTATGACTATGAGACATGTCGGCTCCTGGCAGTACCAATCTACTTCAGAGAAAATATGGGCATTGAAGAAACTGCGTATGGAGTTAGCTTTCATTGTGGCAAAAGTTAGCCACGGGACAACAAAGTATCCTCGAATCAACTGATGACAAAATGGACAGACAGGACATGAAACAAAGGACTACTGATTCTTGCCTAAACAAGTGTGGTTATGGCTTTATCAAAAGGCATCTTCTGAGGCCAGGACAATATGGCACCATCCCTGACGTGGCCTTCGCAACTCGGAAAAGGTACAGTGCCCTTTTCTTCGAAGGCAGCTGAACAGGCAGTGGCCTTATGGCTTCTGATGTGCTATGGAACAGCAGCTGAAACAGTTATTCTTGAAGAGTAACTAAGCTCACGCCTCTCAATAGTAGACTGGCATTTGATAGAGAGATGTGGAGAAGAACGGGATGCTGAGATGAAGCCATATGTACACAGCCAAGAAGAATGGAGAGCTAAATTAAAAAAAAAAATCAACATTTTCCAGAATTTAAAATCCTGAATCATGACATGACACTAGTGGAATTCAGGGGTTTCTGGTGCATGGACTGCTCTCACCCAATGTGAGGTTGAACTTTTGACCTTGTGTACATCCTACTTCACAAATGAGTCTGTCAGATATGCTAAGCCTATAGGCTGAAGATGATGCCCCAGCATTGCGGAGAAACCTCAGGTGACTGTCCAGGCAGCTGGCTGTTTCTGTCAACTCACAAATTTTTTGGAAGTTGCTTGCATGCACTTTCTGTTTTTATTTTTGTTAGCTAATATTATTTCCTTCTTGGGTCTCTGAGGGAGTTGAAGATTAGTTAGTTATAGTTGAAGGTTAGTTAGTTATAGTTGAAGATTAATTAGGATAGAAAGTGAATTAGATACATTTTGGACTTAACAAAATAGAATAATGAAATTATTATCTCTGAATTTGTCAAATGCAAGTGGACTAGACATTGTTTAGACATTTATTATTTGTATATATTGTATATGGTTATTGTACTTTTGTATATAGTTTTTCTTTTGTTAGTTATAACCTTTTTCTTTTTTTTTCCTTTTTATTAAAATAGAAAAGGGGAAATGTGGTGGTATTTTACTTGTACTGAAATGTGATTTTAATTGTATGTTAATAAATAAAGTTGCCTGGGGGTTCGAGTTTTAGAGCCATAGCAAGTGTGTGGCTGTGGTGGCGCACGCCTTTAAGGACCTGGAGGGCGGTACATACAGGCAGTGACAAGGCTGTCACATGTTTAGGTTTACAACCAATGAGAAGGCAGAACAGCTAGACTATAAAAAGGCATACACACAGGAAGTAGGCCCCTTTTTCAGAGAGCTCTCTTGGCTGAAGCAGGATTGCTGAAGCAGGAAGGGTAAGGCTCTTAGTTCTGACCTCTTGGCTTTCTTCTCTGAATCGGCTCTGTGTTTCTTATTTAATAAGACGGTTGGTTACATCTACAGTCCACAGTTCATGTTTTCCAATAGTTTGTCTAGTTTTCTCTGTACTTTTTCCCAGCATGGTCTCAATGTCTCTTGCTGATAGAATTCCTCTTCTCTCTCATCAACTGGACATCTGGAGCTTGGCCGGCACCTGGCTGTGGATCTGTGCATCTGCTTCCATGAGTCACTGGATGAAGGTTCTATGATGATTGTTAGGGTATTTAACCATCCAATCACTGAGTAGGTCAGCTCAGGCACCCTCTTGACTATTGCCAGTACTCTAAGGTGGGGTCATCCTTGTGGGTTCCTGAGAGCTTTCCTAGCACCCTGTTTCTACATATTCCCATGATGTCTTTGTTCATCATAGTATCTCTTTCCTTGCTCTCCCACTCTGTCTCTGTTCCAGCTTGACCATCCCATTCCCCTGTGTTCTCATTCCCCATTCCTTGCCCTCTATTACCCACCTCACTACCAGTTTGTTCATGTAGATCTCATCTATTTCTTCTTTGCTGGACTATCTATGTGTCTCTCTTAGGGTACTCCTTTGTAGTTAGCTTCTCTGGAGCTATGGCTTGTAGTGTGTTTATCCTTTCTTTTACATCATGGATGGAGACATGAGACCCTCTTTATCAAACTAAATCTAGGAATCCCTTTTGTTGCTGACAAATCTTTATTCATGAGGGCAAGCTGAAAGGTATAAAAAGGAGCTTGTTACATATTTCAAATCTCTGAGAATCTGATTTCTACATTTTGAGCCAAGAGTCTTACCTGTTCTCTCAAAAGAATAAATAATTACCCTGAGAAGGGTAGATATGTCTCTTTTCTTATCACTGGACTGTAACCTGCTATAACTTCAGCTACTCTTGAACCTTGTGGTTTTATGTGGCTTTCACCAAAACCCAATTTTGTTCCTATATTAAACTTGGATAATGCTAACAGTAGATATGGCATCCTATACTTACTACATACAAAAATCATTCTGTGATGTCTTCAGAATCTTTTGAAGACTGACTTCTTCTCTAGAGTACATAGAATGTTTTATTCTTTGCCAATTCATGGGTTCTCTGAATTCAAACCCTGTCTTAGATTATAAGTAGGCCTTATGCTCCCCATTATTGTACCTGTGATCATACAGTATCTTAAATAGACAATATCAATATGTATGGAAGAGCATGGAAGGAAGATTTTTAAACTTTGACCTTGAAAGATCTATACGAGACTTTTAGCATGTTAGTGTATAATGTCATCCAAGTTAAAAATGAGTCAATGATTTCAAGGTGAATGTTTGCTAGTAAGTCACAAAAGCAAAGGAAACTGGAAAATAGGAAGCTTTTCTTATTTCACAGGTTTGAAATAACATTCCATTACAGCATGGAAGTCTCCTGATAATGTTCACACAGAGAAAAGACACTACATTCTGCTCATTGATACTACAAATCCACTACCAAAACCAGATGCCTGCTAGCAAAGCAACGTAAAATTTTTTCACCATCTCCTATTAATTATGTATATGAGGTTCACTTGTAGTAATTTTTTCTGGCATGTGCTTGGTCTGTGAACTAAATCTTCAGCTCTTGTGAAGAAGGACATTACATAGAAGAAAAATGAAAGAAAGGAAGGTAGAATGAAAAAATAAATGATGGAAGGAAGAACGCAAGTAAAGAAGAAAGAAAAATATGTAAAAGAAAATAAAATAAATATGAGTATAGTGAGTAATAGTAAAAGATAAAGGATGAAAGGTGGATGAGGGAAAGTAGGTAGAAGAGAAGAATCAAGGAAGGAGAAAGGAAAGGCAGCTAGAACAGATAACTGAGAAGATAATATTTATGATATTAGAAATTTTTGTGCTTATAAATGATTTAGATTTTGTAAAAAAAATTACTGATAAAAGAAACCCTCAATGTGTAAACAAAGGAATATATGTGGTATTGTTCACACATAGGAAGAGGATTTTAATATAGTATAATGCAATCTAAAAAAAAGAACAGTATCAGTTAACATATTGTCCTATTCTATTGAGAGGACAATTTCTCCCATGCCCAACATCCCTTTGTTTCTGATATAGGACTGCGGCCTCCTGGGTTTTTTCTCATGCAAATTGGCATAGCAATTGTTGGATTATTTAGCTCCTGTTTGGGTATTCATATTGTTAAATTTTTATCAAATGCATAGAGCAAAAAACATAAATGGGATGTTTGTGAGTCTACAAATCAAGAGGAAATAACATAATCATATTATAATCTCAATAGTAAATAAAAACAAACACTAGGAGGAATACCAGTATTCCTTCAACTTCATGGGAAGAGAAAAGAACAACCTGGATATGTTAATTCCCTGGAAATGTGGAATGGTGTAGCAATAATGCACGCACTAACACCACCCATTCATCATTTCTGAATGAGGGGCTGTGGATCTAAAAACAGAAACAAAGACAGTGGGTCATTCGCCTCAGGAGAATGGTGAATGCCCTTTATTGAAAGATGGAGGAAACCTTAAATACAGGCTTACAGCACAATGGGAGAACCCCAGAGGGCGGAAGTTCCCTACTGATGTTTACAATCTTACATCTAAGATGTTAATGCCCAATATGCAGGATACACAAACAAGGAACTTCCCTTAAGCATTCAGGAGGTTGGAACCAGGCAGGGTATTAGCATAGGGAGGACATCTGGTCAAGGTCAGCAAGCAGGCAATGGCTTTATGCAATATGGGAGGAGACCAGGGCCCTACAGAATGGTTTAGTTTAAAGAGCCAAAGAACAGCTAGGGACACTGACTGTGGCTCTGTAGAATTTGTATCTCTGTTTTCAATCAAGCACCATGTGTGCACTCCTGGAGTGAGTACTCCTGGAGTGATAATTTTTGTTTCTCTGCTAAATACAACAACTATTGTAACTGGAAGACTGTTTTTCTCTTTCTGTTTGGTCAAGAATTCAAGAGCCCTGCATGCTTTGGGAATGTACACTGTCCACCAGGTCCACAGATCTTAAATCAACTTGGATGTCATGGATAATGCAGACTCCATTACTTGCAATCTCTCACATGAAACCAAAGGGGGGAAAAAAACTGAGTATATTACTAAGACAATCGGTTTCAGCATAGAATTTCCATAGAATACACATAGGTTTACTCACTTGATTCCAAGACCAGAGTCACTCTTCTTCTGTCAATAGCACCTCCACAATTAACAGTAACTATAAATATTGAAAAATGAATGTAACCCCATTATTAGCAGTAAGAAGGTCCAGAAGCATCAGAATAAATATTATCAACATTGGCCTAGAGCCAGAGACTGAGACTTCTCAATAAGTAACAATAACATCCCAGCTTGAACAGTGTGGCAGGAACCTCACCTATCTTCAGACCCCAAGTCCAAAAGTGACACACAATGCCTTCAATTTTCATAGGTGGTACTGTCCCCATTCATCTAGGGTTTAAGAGTGCATCAGATAGGTTAAGTTGGGCATCTGTCTCAGAGAAAAGCAACTCCTACTTCTACATCAAGTCTAGTATAAGAAATGGCTTAAAACCTGGCAGAAAGAAGGTAACAATAGAATAACTGTTACCCTGGAAGATAACTCTGAGGCTTTCATTTCTTATTCCATAGTTTACTTCTTAGTTAATGGGACATTCACCCAGAAAAGGCTCTGAACATCTATTGCTCAGGCAGTATTCAGTGGGATTAGTAATAGTGCCAGGGGCAAGGTTAATGTCCAAGGCTTTGGCCATGGACTGATTGAAATCACCTCCCACTTTGTGCACGATAAAGGTTTTATGGTCCACTTATTTTGGATAATAATGTGTCCTAAGAAAACACTGCATTTCAGCTGCTCCCTGTTTGTTGGTCCAATGACATGGGCAGAGAGAATCCCACTTGGGTTGCCAGGCAATAATATTGATCTCACAGTCTGTCACAATAGCCACATGGCAAATCAATCCCACCCAATCATGACCTCACTTTATTTCCTCATTTTTCTACTCCTGAAAACACAAGTCTCTCTGTGAGTTGTAAGTATTTTTCCTTCTACCTTTAATATGGCTGTAGTAAACCAAGCATTATTGAAGGCATCATTTTTTATCCCAGTAGATTGTTGAACATTAAGACATGGTCCATATAATCTACTTCTCATATCAGGAAAATGGAAACCACCCCACTCTTGTGCCCATTATTTACTCAGGTCCTTGTTACTTTACCCATTTTAAATGTTATTTTTTTCCACCTGAGGCTGTATGTCTATCATGAACAAATTAAGTTTTTAAAAATCACTCATAATTCCAACAATTTGTCAAATGAGGTTACTGGTGATTAAAAGAGAAACCTTTAGGGTAAGTTTTACTATTACATCAGTCATTCAAATATGATCAATAGTTTGGGTAACTTATAATGTCATTGTCCAAAAATAAATTATGCAGTACTATCAAAAGGCTTTTCAGAATATGGACACAACTAGAATTTTACAAGTTTGGATAATGCAGCTTAAATTATCTAACACCCTTTGGTTTTGCCTATCATAGCCTAGAAACATGTAATTTTCTCCTTGGGTGAAATTGAGTAGTTCTATCTTGAAAACTCTATTTTTTAAAAATTCTTGTATTGAATAATAGAAAAGAAAACTTACATTCAGAATGTATTCACCTTTGGTGAATTTAAGGTAGCTAAAGACAAAGATTGCAATGAATCCTATAAATGTATCCCATAAAAACAGACAAAAATAATGTTAGAAGAAAGCATTCCCAAAACCAAAGCAAGAAGAAGAGAACTGGAAGGTTGAGTATAAATGTATGTGAGAGAGTCCAAATACATCATTAGACTAAAAATATTTAAGTACAAGCTATCTTGAAAAATTAAAACATATAGTAAAGGAGATATAATAAAATGACAGTAATTATTTTACAACTTAGATAATTCTGACTTTTAAGTGTCTTACATTCCAATTAGAAGAAATAGCCTGACAGAATAGACTACATAAATGAAAGAGAGCTGTTATTGGAGGTTATTGCTCTTTTGATGGACCTCCATCCAGCTCCCAAGTAAATCATACACAGAGGCTTATTCTTACTTATGAGTGCCCAACCCTTAGTTTGGCTTAATTTCCAGCCAGTTTTTCTTAAATTAACCCTTTTATCTTTTGACTCTGGCTTTTCTTATTCTCTAAATTCTGTAAATCTTACTCTGTGGCTTGCTGTGTAGCAGGGTGGCTGGTTCCTGGAGCCCTCCTCATTCTCTGACTCCTTGATTTTAGAGTTCTCCACCCAGTTTTCTCTTTCTATATATACTCTAAGCCTGCCAGCCCACCTATCCTTTCTCCTTTCCTGCTGTTGCCAGTTCTTTATTAAATCATCAGGTATTTTACACAGGCACAGTAATATAGATTCACAAAGTGAAACAAATTCAACATAAACAAAAGCAGTACACTTTAAAGTAATATTCTATTACATAGAGCTATTTAGTACCTGCAACAAATAAACTTCAGTGACAAAGAAATAGGCAGAAAATCACATGTGGAAACAAATAAGTATAACCATACTGATAGTGCATAATGTGCACTTTAAAGTAAAATTAGTGAATGAGAAAATGAAGGTCACTACATATTGATAAAGTGAGAAATTCAACAAGAGTCCATAAACACATATTCTTGTGACATTGATGTTTCCGATTTTATAAAGCACACACTACTAAATATGAGCTAACAGATAGAACACAACAGTATTTTGGGTGATTTTAATACATGATTATATCAGTTATCAAACAAAAGCAAAGCAGTGAACAACCGATATACAAATAAATGGACTGATTTAACATTTACAGAACTTTCCATGGAACAGTAGCAGAATTAATTTTTATCAGCAGCCTGTGCAATTACTTTTCAAAATGGTTTTATGTGAAACAAATCTTCTCAAAAACAAGGTAACTGAAATAACATTTATTTTTATAAGATCACAGTATAGAAAATACAAAATAAAACAAAAATAAACTATAGAAATACACAAACACATGGAGGCTAGAAAATAAAACATTGAATAATCAGTGAGTTGGTAAAGAAATTAGGAGTAGGTTCCAAAGTTCTTAGACACAAATGGTGATAGGAATAGAGCATAACATTCTTGAAATGTACAAAAATAACAGAACATTGTATTCTACAAAAAAAGGTGATGCAAGAGGGAAGTTGAAGTCTATTGGTACAAAGGTAAACATTTAAGAAATTCAGGACTAGTAGATGGTTTAGCAAGTAAAGGTACATGCCAACAAGTCTGAATTCAACTCCTGGGAAACATGGTATAGTAAAGGCATTGAACTCTAGTAAACAATTCCCATCCACCATCCACATGTGAGTTACAGTGTGTGCACAGCTGAGTGAATGCTATGTCTGTGAGTTCATACACAAATAACTATGTGTTGAAAATATAAAAATGAAATGCCATTAGTCAGCAAGAAACAACAAAGATCAGAACTCATGTAAATTAGTTGTGAATCTTAACTCATACTGTACAAGAGAATACTCAGCCAATACTAATAAAATCAAACCTGAACAAACCATACAAAAGAACCAATGAAACATTCAGTTCTACGAAAGGATCACCATGTATGACACACTCCTGTAGTAAGAATGACACCACTTAAAGTTAAGAGAACACACAAATGGAAGGATTATGGAACCTCACTATTAGCTGGGACAAGGTCCAGAAGCTTCAGAAACAAAAATCACTGATTCTGGGTCAGGGGCAGAGCTCAAGTCCTCTCAGCATGGCACAGATACATACAATCCCTCAGCTATAACATGGGCATCACATTCAAAAGTCACAATACATTCAGTCTTTCCTAGTGTTATTGACACTGTGGTTCCAACATTTTGGAGAGTATCAGACAGGGAATTTGGTCAACTACTATGGGAGAGGACAAAACAAAAGAGAACAGAACACACAGGGAACACTTCTGCCCAACTCCCACTGAGGTCTCTATAAGTGTGAAGCAACAGCTTGTCAACGTGAAGAGACCACCTTGGCATGCAGAGAATGGGTGGAAGAAGGACACATGCCACCCAATGAGGTGACAAAGAGAATGACTCACTTGACCTTTGCAGGGGGCTCTCCTACTTGCAAGCTGCTAGCCCCACTGTGATCATACATAAACTCTGAAAAGCAAATGTGCAAAAAGCAAATGGTGCTAGACTTTGAACTTACTCCCTCAAGGCTGTTCATAGCACCTCTCTCCTCATAATGACATGAAGGTGTATGATGTACGACAGATCCATCTCCATCGTTGGACTGCAGCTTCAGTCAGAGAAGCAGGATTGATTACCAAATGATTCTCACAAAAGACTCACTTCCCAGAACTACTGGTACATGGAAAAAAAAGTTGACTGTCATGAAAGTGGTGATGGGATTGAAATTGTGTGTATGGAGGGGATGTGTATGAGTAAACTGATGAAGTAAACACAAGTGGTTGAATGTTAAACAGGCTAATGTTACAGGAGGAAATGGTGCTGGACCTAACCTTGACCCAGCTGCTTGTTCTTACCTGCTCTTTCTGTGTCTGGCATCTCTGACATTTTCCTCTTGGCCAATGGTAGAGAAAAGAGAATTCCAGAAAGAATCATATTATTTCTGAAAACTCCAACAACAAAAGAAATCCAAGAACCTATAGTAAGAAAACAGATTCCCCATTTGCCCTTCTCTGACCATGGATATGGGGAAACATCAGCAAGTAGAGGACAAATCCCATTGGAGTGAGGATAGGAGATATGAGTGGTGTAGCAGTCCTATGGCAATAGACCCCTGCCCAAGACCATACATGATATCCATCTCATATTGCAAACTGGACTTCTAAGCATCATGACTCATTTGGTGATGGAATGACTCTTTCCAAAAGGAGGCATCTCAGATACTCTGCATGACAGATATTTACATTAAGATTGATCACAGTAGTGATTACAGTTATGACATAGCAAGAAAAATAATTTTATGGTGAAATGTCAAAACATGAGGAGTTGTATTTCAATGGTCATGCCATTAGGAAAGTTAAAAATAGTGGTTCTGGAGGCTATTAAGTATGACGATTTGGTGTTGGGAGTAGCTAGCAGTCTCTTTCACTATTGGCAATGCTCAGAACAAGAAGCATAAGACAAAACACTACTTGCTAAGAAAGCTTGCTAAGAGGCAGAAAGGCTGGAGCCAGAGCTTCAGACTCTGCAGTACAGCAACAAGGAAAGCCAGAGATGGCCATTGCACAATGTTGTGGTCCCCTGAAAGACAGGCACTTAACAATGGAAGACTGACTCCTTGGCCAGACCATTTAAATTTATCTGAGGCATTTGTGTTCTCATTCTTTAAGCTCTGCGTATGTGACATGACCTGCTCATGCCCCATCTTGGCCTTTTCATAGAAAGGATTTGCCTGGTAGTAGGTCCTGGACCTAGAGGTAATGAACTCCATGAACATAGTCCTCAAGTATCACAGGAATTCAGGGGGTGTTCTTGACTACTGGATGTCATGGGATGTCACATCCTGTCTCCTAAGTACTGGGAACTTCTGGTATTTATAAAACTTGCTATTGTAGGGACAAGGGGCTGGAGAAAGAAATCCTCCCTGACCCTGGAGACCAGAACTAGGGAAGAAAGTCTCAGATCAGGGCAGAAAGAAACACAGTTTGGCTCATTCAGATCAGAGCCATCTCTGCCCCTGCCCAACTGACTTGTGAAATGAACCAATCACAGAGCAGAACAGTAGAACCCTGTGCCCCAAGTCAATCCAAGGTTGACTGCACTGCCAAAACATCCAGTGCAAACCGCCCTGCCTGGTCAGTTTTAAAAAAAAAGGCTGTTCTGTCCACCCTGGTAGGGGCAGCTACTCTCCTGGACTCCTCCTTCCCAAATAAATCTCTTTCTCAAAAGAATTTTGGGTGTGATGATCTTCATTCACTGGCATAGAGAAGATCCTTGTTGAGATGTTCCCCAGTGGATAGAGCAAGAGGGAGCTGAAAGAGCAGAGCAAGGAGGGGCTGAACAGAAGATCTTTGCTGAGACATCTCTCAGTGGACAGAGCCATAAAGAGCTAAAATGTAACACTTTTCTCCAGAGCCAGAGTACATTGCTACATTTCTGCAGGTTTTTTTCCCCTTTTTGCAGAGTGAAGCAAAAGAAAGCCACAGCATAGGCAAGAGAAGCAGAGCTCAGCTAGGAAGCCCCCTTAAGAGGGGACTGAGCAAAGCTCAGCTGTAGCAGCTCTCCAGGAGAAGAGCAGGATTTTTGTATCCTGCAGAGAGATCATCCCTCATCAGTTCCAGGCCTGAATTTCCCAAGAAGTCTGAAAATTGTCCCATCCAGTGTCAGGCTGCTTCTTTGCAGTTCCAGCTGTCAGAGCTGTGCACAAGAGCTCCAGGTCTCTGGGACATCTTTAGGGCAGAGCTGTTGTGAGCAGCTTGAGGTGTCCAGGATACCTCACCCTCCCGGGCTGAACTGTCCCTTGCAGATTCAGCCATAAGAGCTGTGCTAAACAGCTTCAGGTGTCCAGGACACCTTCAGGGCAGAGCTGCTGTTCTGAGCAGCTCAAGGTGTGTGGGATACCTCATCCTCCAGGGCTAAACTGTCTCTTTGCAGTTCCAGCCATCAGAGCTATCCTAAGCAGATCAAGGTGTTGCCTGACTCCCCAGGTAGTCAGGCCACCTTTCCCCAGAGTTGTTGCAACAAATTTACTTATATTGTTGGTACCTAAACCCGGGACCAACACACAGATTTGAAAACAATTTACTTACACCTATTCTGACCCTACACTGGTAGAGGCAGGCTGTTTAGATAATGGGAGGTGGAGCTGTATGAGCTCTCTCATGAGGCTTGCCGAAATAGCTGTCTAAGAATTTCCCTGGTGCCTACTCCACAGGTGTGTACCCTCCAGAATCGATAAAGATGTTTCTCCTGTCTTCAAAAAGAAATTCTCAATGATGGGACCTGTCACAATGGAGACCAAAATAACATCATGAACAGTTTTAAGGATGGGACTCAACATCATGACAGATTTATAAACCCCTCAAGGGTATATCTATGTGTCACTAAAATAAGTACACTGGCAGAACTATAATACTCAATTTGATGCCCCCAATTTTCACCAAGATATCACCTGGGAATTCTGAGATAGGGAACTGCTCATGCCAAACCACAGATACCTGATTGCAGGGACTATGGGGAGATACATGCACAAACACATCAAAAAATATACAACACATACACATGTGTGTGAGAGACAGAGAGACAGAGAGACAGAGGAAGAGAGACTTAGAGAAACAGAGAAAGAGATTTAGAGAGACAGAGAAAGAGAGACTGAGTGAGAGTGGGAGAACTCTATCAATTGGATGCTGAACAAATGCATGCAGGTATGTCTTCTTAGAGAGCAACAAAGGAGCAGGGATCAGTATCAGTCTTTATATCCACACATTTAGATGTATTACTAGGCCTCTCCAATTGCTGCTTGGAAAACCAAACACACAAGGCCTTTCCAAGCAAGTAACAAAACAATCAATTCAAACTCACAGCACCCATCTTATCACACTAGCCAGCACTTGATAGAATCTCTTCAAATGCATGCTGGAAATTCACATACTACTGCCACAGGCTCTGTTTTCATTTCTTTTTAGAGGAAGCAGAATAGTCTTTGTCCTCATGTCATTCCTGTCCACATGAGGTTCTGCCTTTGGGTAGAATTCAGAGACATGATGTTGGGCAAAGACATATCCTGAAGATGCAGCCAACCAGAAACACAAACCTTGCATAAAATGAATTAATAAAGACAGAGTGGACCTAAGATTGAAACAAAAGAGATTGAAAGAATGAATACCTATTCATCATGCTCTCTTCTGTAATAATGGCCATTTGATCTCACTGTTAACTTCTTTCAGTGGTCTGACTGGTAAGTCTCTGCACCTTCTGCTTCACCTGCATCTTGGTGAGGAAGGTTTTGTGGGATGGTGGCTCCCTGATGCTCCTTGTGGGTAGATGAACACAAATTAACTTGCGGTATGACAAGGCAAAGAGGATGGACAGGCCTCCCTGCGTCCTAATGAAATTTTGAGAGAGCTCGTTTACCAATGACTCAATGACACCCCAAATGGTTTTGTCCCATGCTTCAGAAGCCCCCTCTGGGGAACTCAGCTGTTTCCTCTGTTTGAAGTGAAGTGGTTATCTCAGCTATCTGGTTTTCTCTGCCCTCATAGCACATGCTCCAAGTAATCAAGGAGATAGCCTCTTCAGGCTTATTCACAGCTGCAGACTCAGAATTTAACTTGGCTGCAGAGTCCACAATCCTGTGAGTTTATGAGTCAGGAGAAAATTGCCATAGTTCACAATCACCCCAGTCATTTAGAGGTTTCCCAAATATCTTTAGAGGTCACTCTAACCATACAACTATTGATGGAGAAGACATATAAGGGCAGAACATAGTCACCAAACTCAACAAGTCACCTCACTGACAACTCAGAAACACAGAGCAGCTGGGAAGTACCCAAAGTTAGCCAGTGTGGTTGAAGTACAGTGTTGTCCTGCCTTGAAATGAGCACACCTCATTAATCCATCTCTCTTTAATGTTGGTCTCATCTTCACTCATCAATGCCTATCCTCCAAAAGGAATGAAAGCCAAGAGTTCCCAGCATAAAGCTTTGGCCTTACCAGTTCCTGACTTCTGAGCCAGAACAATTAATATCCTGAAATCCTTGAATTTCAAGAGCTATGACAAGCAAGGATGTTCTGTTGGTTCCCGGAGACTCTAGCTTTTTGTGCCCCATTACTGAAATGTTCAGCTCAAGCCCATTTCCTCCAGGAAGCTTCCCTTTCCTGCACAGAACTCATTACACCATTCTCTTGACCATTTCTTTCTTGATGTTTTACACTGAGACTGAAGGTCAGCTTTCTTCTGTCACTCTCTGGTCTCTCTAACGTCTCCATCTCTTTCTGAATTAGACTCTTCAGTATGCCATCATGTTCATCAGTAAATGGGTAAGGCACTGAATAAACTTCCCAAGGGCAGTTGGAATTGCCACAACATAGGTGACATCACAGAAGTAGCCAGGGCTCTCCAGGATACAATAGAATGTCCAGGGAAGAGCTGCAGATGTCATGGAAACTGGCATTGCTTCCATGCTTCCACTAGTTCAGCTATTTGTCCCTGTGCTTTTTCCAATCATGGTCTCAACATCTCTCACTCATTCAGTCCCTCCTCTTTCTCACTGATTGGACTCCCAAGAGCTCCGCCTGGGGCCTGGCCATGAATCTCTGCATTTTCTTCCATTAGTCATTGAATGAGAGTTCTATCATGACAGCTCTGGTGTTCGGCCATCCAATCACCAGAGTAGATCTGTTCAGGCTTTCTCTTGACCATTGCCAGTACTCTATTGTGAAGGTATCTTTTTGGAATTCTGGGGACCTCTCTAGCACTTTGCTTCTTCCTATTCTCATAGGGTCTTCATTTATCATGGTATCTCTTTCATTGTTTTCCCTCTCTGTTCCTGATCAAGCTGGGACCTCCCACTCCCCTAAGCTCTCTTTCCTCCGACACTTGCCCTTCATTACCCCACCACCACCCTGTCACATCCAGTTTGCTGATGTAGATCTCATCCATTTGTCTGTGGTTGGGCAATCCCTGTGTCTTTCTCAGGGTCCTCTTTACTAGGTAGCCTCCCTGAAGTTGTGAGTTGCAGTCTGGTTATCCTTTGCTTTACATCTAGTATCCACTTATGAGTGACTACATACATATACCCAAGGAATGCTCACTCATACCACAAGGACACATGCTCAGTTATGTTCGTAGCAGCATTGTTTGTAATCACCAGAACCTGGAAACAACCTAGATCCCCTTCAACTGAAGAATGGATAAAGAAAATGTGGTACATATACACAATGGAGTACTACTCAGCAGAGAAAAACAATGACATCGTGAGGTTTGCAGGCAAATGAATGGAGTTAGAAAAAAAAATCCTGAGTGAGTTAACCCAGACTCAGAAAGACATACATGTTTTTCTAATTTCTTGTGTTTTATATGTATATTTTGGATATTAGACCATTATCAGGTGAGAATTTTTTGTTTTATTTATCTGATTTCTTGTGTTAAATAAGTATATTTTGGATATTAGAACTTTATCAGAGCAGAATTTTGGTGTTATTTAATTTATTGTGTTCAGTAACTATACGTCTGATATTAGACCTTTATCTGATGAGTATTTTTGTTTTATTCATCTAATTATGTTCAATACGTAAATTTGGGATATTAGACCTTTGTCTGATGAGAACTTTTGTTTTATTTATTCTCCTGTGTTCAGTATGGATATTTTTATAGTTAGACATTTATCAGTTGAGAATTTTTGTTTTAATTATCTGATTTCTTGGGATCTACGTATGTTTGTATATCAGACCTTTATCAGATGAGAATTTTTGGTTTTTTATCCTATTTCTTGTGTTAATATGTATATTTTTGATATTTACCTTTATCAGATGAGAATTTTTGTTTTGTTTTTCTGTTTTCTTGTGTTTAATATGTATATTTTGTTTATTAGACTTTTATCATGTGAGAATTTTTGTTTTATTTATCTGATTTATACTGTTTTATAGATGTATTTTGTATATGAGAACTTGACATGTGAAATTTTTGTTTATTCTAATTTATTGGGTTCAATAAAAATATATTGAATATTAAACCTTTATCACATGACAATTTTTGTTTTATATATCTGATTTCTTGTATTCAATATGTATATTTTGGATATTAGAAATTTAATGGTGTGAATTTTATATAATTTGTGTTCAATAAGTATATTTTTGATATTAGACCATTTTCTGATGAGAATTTTGTTTTGTCTGATATATTCTGTTTAGTGTGTATGTTTTGGATATTAGACTTTAGCAGATGAGAATTTTTGTTTTTTTAATTTCTTGTGTTCAATATGCATACTTTGGATATTAGACATACTGGTGAGAATTTTGTTTTTTCTTATTTCATGGATTTGTTATGTATATTTTGATAATGACCTTTATCAGATGAGAAATTTTGTTCTATATATTTGATTTCTGGGTTCAGTATGCATATTTTGGAAATGAGTTCTTTATAAGGTTATAATTTTGATTTAATTTATTTCTTTTATTTAGTATGTATATTTTGGATATAAGACTTTTATCAGATGAGAATTATTTTTTATTTATCTAATTATGGTCAATGTGGATATGTTTGATATTATACCTTTATCAGTTCAGAATTTTTGTTTTATTTTATTTCTTGTATTCAGTAAGTATATTTTTAATATTTGATATTTATCACATGAAAATTTTGTTTTGTTTTTCTGATTTCTTGTATTCTATATGTATATTTTGAATATTACACCTTTATCAGGTGAGAATTTTTCTTTAATTTATCTGATTTCTTGTTTTTAATATGTATATTTGGGATATTAATTATTTATCATGGGAGAAATTTTGTTTTATTTAATTTCTTGTGTTCAGTATTTATATTTTGGATATTAGACATTTATCAGATGAGAAACTTTGTTTTATTTATCTGAATTCTAGTGTTCAATATGTATATTTTGGATATTAGACCTTTATCAGTGAGAATTTCTGTTTTATTTACTTGATTTCTTGGGATCAATGTGTATATTTTGATATTAGACCTTTATCAGATGAGAATTTTTGTTTTATTTATCTAATTTCTAGTGTTCAGTATGTATATTTTGTATATTAGAATTTTATCAGATTAAAATTTTTATTTTATTTATCTAATTATGTTCTATATGCATGTTTTTGACATTAGACATTTATTAGATCAGAATTTTTTTTCATTATTTTCTTATATTCAGTATGTATATTTTGGCTATTAGACCTTTATCAGGTGAGAATTTTTTTTATTTATTTCTTGTGTTCACTATGTATATTTTCGATATTAGACATTTATCAGATGAGAATTTTATTTATCTAATAATGTCAAAATGTACATTTTGAATATACATTTTGTGTTTTATGTAGTTGATTTTTTGTGTTCAATGTGTATATTTTGGATATTAGACCTTTATCAGGTGAGAATTTTTGTTTATTGTATGATTTCTTGTGTTCAACATGGATATTTGGGACATTAGACCTTTAACAGATGAGAATTTTTTATTCACAAAGATAGATGATAGAATATTTCCTTTAATTTTGCCAAATACAAATAGACTAGTTATTATAACTATAATTCTTGCTTGATAACTGTTTTGTTACATGTAATTTTACTATGTTAAAATAAAAAGCTTCCTTTTTGATTAGACAGAAAAGTGGAAGTTCCCTGGGATGGTCTTTCTGTTTGCTGTGTATATGTGTAATGACCATTGGTTAATATAGAAGGTGCTTTTTCCTATGGCAAGACAGGTTAGATCCAGGTAGGAAATCCAAAAAAAATATACAGAGAGAAAAAAAGGCAGAGTGCAGGAAGATATTGCAGTCTGCTGGGGTATCCAGATGTATTGGAACACCCGTAAGACCATGAGACATGTGGTGATACTTAGATTAATAGAAATGGGTTAATTTAAGATCAAAGGGCTCATCAATGATCAGCCTGAGCCATAGACCAAACAGTCTGTAATTAATATGAGTCTCTGTGTGTTTATTTGTGACTGACCAGCTGCAGGACACAAGAAAACTACCAACTGCAGGGCTTCTTCTGCCTTGGCAGCCAAAGGTGCTTTAAAGTGTTTTATCCATTGTGGATAAAGCACTATCCTGAGATATGAGGTGCTGCACAGTTTTTGGCCAAAACAGTACAATGGAAAAGAGAAGGCATCTTCAACAAATGGTACTGGCATAACTGGATGTCAACATGTTGAAGACTGTAAATAAATCCATATCTGTTGCCATGCACAAAACTCAAGTCCAAGTGTTGAGGTCAAAGACCTCAACATAAATCCAGTTACACTGAACCTGACAGAAGAGAAAGTAGAAAGTAGACTTGAAGTCATTGGCACAGGAGATCACTTCCTAAATATAACACAAGTAGCACAGACACAGAGAGTAACAATAAATGAGACCTCCTGAAATGGAGAAACTTCTGAAAGATAAAAAACACAGTCAATAAGACAAAACAACAACCTACAGAATGGGAAAAGATCTTCAGCAAACCCATATCAGACAGAGGGCTAATAGCCAGAATATAAAAAGAATTCAAGAAATTAGACATCAAAATACCCAACAGTCCAATTAAAAATGGGCTATAGAGCTAAACAGAGAATTCTCAACAGAAGATTCTCAAATTGCTGAAAGACATTTAAGGAATTGCTCAACATTCTTAGTCATCAGGGAAATGCAAATCAAAATGACTCTGAGATACCACCTTACACATGTCAGAATGGCTAAGATCAAAAACACTGAAGACACTTTATGTAGGAGAGGATGTGGAGCAAGGGAAACTCTCCTCCACTGCTGGTGGGAATGTAAGCTTGTACAGCCACTTTGGAAATCAACATGATGCTTTTTTAGAAAATTGGGAACCAATATTCCCTAAGACCCAGGTCTACCACTCTTGGAAATATACCCAAGGAATGCTCAATCATACCACAAGGGCACTTGCTCAGCTATGTTCATATCAGCATTGTTTGTAATAGCCAGAACCTGGAAACAACCTAGATGCCCTTCAACAGAAGAATGGATAAATAAAATGTGGTATATATACACAATGGAGTACTACTCAGCAGAGAAAAACAATGACGTCATGAGGTTTGCAGGCAAATGGATGGATCTAGAGAAAATTATCCTGAGTGAAGTAACCCAGACTCAGAAACACAAACATGGTATGTACTCACCCATAGGAGGATACTAGATGTAAAACAAAGGAAGACTAGACTGCTACTCACAACTCCAGGGAGGCTACCTAGAAAACAGGACCCTAAGAAAGACACAGAGATTGCCCAATCACAGAGAAATGGATGAGATCTATATGAACAACCTGGACATGAGTGGGGTTATTGAAGGGCAAGGGTTGAAGGAAAGAGAGCTTAGGGGAGCAGGAGATTCCAGCTGGATCCAGAACAGAGAGGGAGATCAAGGAATAAAAGACCAAGATAAATGAAGACCACATGAGAATAGGAAGAAGCAAAATATTAGAGAGGTCCCCAGAAATCGACAAAGATACCTCCATAATAGATTACTGGCAATGGTCAAGAGAAAGCCCGAACTGACCTACTCTGGTATAGAATGGCCAAACACCCTAACTGTTGTGCTAGAAATCTCATCCAATGACTGAGGGAAGTGGATGCAAAGATCTATGGCCAGGCCACAGGTGGAGCTCTAGGAGTCCAATTGGCGAGAAAGAGAAGAGATTGTATGAGCAAGAATTATTGAGACCAAGATTGGAAAAAGCACAAGGACAAATAGCTAAACTAATAGAAACACATGACCTATGAACCAATAGCTGAGGAGCCTCCAACTGGATCAGGCCCTCTGGATAAGTGAGACAGTTGATTAGCTTGATCTGTTTGGGAGGCATCCAGGCAGTGGGACCGGAACCTGCCCTTAGTGAATGAGCTTGCTGTTTGGAACCTGGGACTTATGCAGAGACACTTCTCTCAGGCTGGGAGGAGGGGACTGGACCAGCCTGGACAGAATCTACCAGGTTGAGCTGAATCCCCATGGGAGTCTTTGCCCTGGAGGAGATGGGAATGGGTGATGGGCTGGGAGGAAGGCGGGGGTGGGAGGGGGGAGCACAGGGAAATCCATGGCTGATATGTAAAATTAAATCAAATTATAAAATAAAAAAATATACATATAGAACATACTTAGGTAAATGAAAAAAATTATCCTCTGATAAATGTCTAATAACTATAACATATATTGAACACAGAGGATTAAATAAAATAGAAATTTTTATCTGATAAAAGTCTATTATCCAAAATATACATATTAAACACAAAAATTCCAATAAAAGAAAAATTCTCATCTGATAAAAATCTAATAACTAAAATAAATATACTTGTTGAACACAAGAAATTAAATAAAATAAAAATTCTCATCTGATATTGGTCAAATATAAAAATATATGAGAATAGGAAGAAACAAAGTGCTAGATAGGCCCACAGAAATCCACAAAGATACCCCCACAACAGACTGCTGGCAATGGTCGAGAGACAATCCGAACTGACCTACTCTGGTGATGGGATGTCCAAACACCCTAATTGTCGTGCTAGAAACCTCATCCAACTACTGATGGATCTGGAGGCAGAGATCCATGACTAGGCCCCAGGTGGATCTCTGGGAGTCCAATTAGCGAGAATGAGGAGGGTTTATATGAGAGAGAATTGTTGAGACCAAGGTCGGATAAAGCACAGAGACAAATAGCCAAACAAACGGAAACACATGAAATATGAACCAATGGCTGAGGGGAAAAAAAAAATATATACATTGAACACAAGAATTCAGATAAACAAAACAAAAATTCTCATCTGAAAAAAGTCTAATATCCAAAATGTACATATTGAACACAGGAAATCAAACAGGACAAAATTCTCATGTGATAAAAGTCAAATATCAAAAATATACTTATCAAACACAAAAATTAAATAAAAGAAAAATTCTCTGCAGGTAAAGTTCTAATATCCAAAATATACACATTGATGACAAGAAAACAGATAAATAAAACAAAAATTCTCAAATGTTAACAGTCTAATAACAAAAAAAACACACTGAACATCAAAAATCAAATAAATTAAATGAAAATTCTCATCTGATAGAGGTCATATATTAAAAATATATTTATATTACACAAGTAACTATATAAAACAAAAATTTTTCACTGAGAAAATTCTAATATCCAACATAAACATATTGAACACAAGAAGTTCAATAAAACAAAAATTTTCATCTTGTAGAGGTCGAATATCAAAAATATACACATTGAACACAAGAAATTAGATAAATAAAACAAAAATTCTCATCTGATAAAGGTCTAATATCAACAATATCATTATTGAGCCCAAAAAAATTGAAGAAAAGAAGAATTCTAACCTAATAAAAGTTTAATACTAAAATTATACATATTAAGCATAAGTAAATAAAGAAAAAATTGTCATCTGATAAAGGTGTAATATCAACAATATATATATTAAACACATGAAATCATAAAAAAGACAAAATTCTCATGTGATAAATGTCAAATATCAGACATATAGTTATTGAACACAGGAAATTAAATAAAACAAAACTTCTCAACTTATAAAAGTCTAATATCAAAATTATACATATTTGTATATTTCTAACTGTATTTTTATCATTCATTTAACAATGTAATACAATTTTCTGATCTGTGAATGTTATTATTACCAACTATTAGGATATAAAGAAATGAAAGTTAGTAGTAAGACATTACAATAAAACTTGTAGTCAAATTTGGTATGTTTTCAAGATTGAACAGATATATTTTAGATAGACAGGTCATCTTCAAACCCTTCAGAGATCTACAGAATACAGCATTTAAAATGTTTTAATAACTTAGAAAATTTTTCTTTTTTGGTATGACTATGAGACATGTCGGCTCCTGGCAGTACCAATCTACTTCAGAGAAAATATGGGCATTGAAAAAACTGCAATTAGGGATAACTTCCATTGTGGCAAAAGTTAGCCACTGGACAACAAAGTATCCCCGAATCAATTGCTGACAAACAGGATAGACAGGACACGAAACAAAGGACTACTGATTCTTGCCAAATCAAGTGTGGTTATGGCTTTATCAAAAGGCATCTTCTGAGGCCAGGACAATATGGCACCATCTCTGAAGTGGCCTTCACAATCCAGAAAAGGTACAGTGCCCTTTTCTTCTAAGGCAGCTGAACAGGCAGTGGGCCGATGGCTTCTGATGTGCAATGGAACAGCAGCTGAAACAGTTATTCTTGAAGAGTAATTAAGCTCACACTTCTCAAAAGTAGAATAGAATTTAATAGAGGGATGTGGAGAAGAACGGGATGCTGAGATGAAGCCACATACATACATAGCCAAGAAGAATGGACAGCTGAATTCAAAAAGCATCAGCAATTTCCAGAATTTAAAATCCTGAATCATGACATGACACTAGTGGAATTCAGGGGTTTCTGGTACATGGACTGCTCTCACCCAATGTGATGTTGAGCTGTTGACCTTGTGTACATCCTACTTCACAAATGAGTCTGTCAGATATGCTAAGCTTATAGGCTGAAGATGATGCCCCAACACTGCGGAGAAAACTCAGATGACTGTCCAAGAAGCTGGCTGTTTCTGTCAACTCACAATTTTTTGGAAGTTGCTTGCATGTACTTCCTGTTTTTATTTTTGTTAGCTAATATTATTTCTTTCTTGAGTCTCTGAGGGAGTTGAAGATTAGTTAGTTACAGTTGAAGATTAATTAAGATAGAAAGTGAATTAGATACATTTTGAACTTAACAAAATAGGATAGATAATGGAATTAATTTCTCTGAATTTGTCAAATACTAATGGACTAAACATTGTTTAGGTATTTATTACTTGTATATATTGTATATAGTTATTGTACTTTTGTATATAGTTTTTCTTATGTTAGTTATAAGGTTTTTCCTTTTTTTCTTTTTATTAAAATAGAAAAGGGGAAATATGGTGATATTTTATTTTGTACTAAAATATTATTTGTATGT
The DNA here is from genome assembly GCF_949786415.1 of Peromyscus eremicus. Taxonomy (NCBI): domain Eukaryota; kingdom Metazoa; phylum Chordata; class Mammalia; order Rodentia; family Cricetidae; genus Peromyscus; species Peromyscus eremicus. Next base: position 318,812 of record NW_026734311.1, read on the forward strand.
TAATAAATAAAGTTGCCCAGTGGTCAGAGCTATTAGTAAGCCATAGTAAAGGTGGGTGGTGGTTTCGTACACTTGTAATCCCAGCACTTGGTAGGCAGAACTAGGTAAGTCACTGTGTGTTCAGGGATACAGCCAGCATTGGATACACATGCCTTTAAACTCAATACCAACCATAGAAGACCTGGAGCTCTATACAGACAGGCAGTGAGGATGTGGTCATGTGGTTGGGTTTACAACCAATGAGAAGCCAGAACAGAAAGTCTATATAAAGACTTTAACACAGGAAGCAGCTCTGGTTCGGAGAGGTAAGAAAACCGCAGGAGGAAGGGTTAGGTTTTAGCTCTTAGCTCTGACTTCTTGGCTTTCTTCTTTGCATTGGTTCTGTGTTTCTTATTTAATAAGATGGTTGGTTACATCTACACCTTATAAAGAACTAATATCAAAAATATTCATACTGAACACATGAAATCAAATATTTAAACAAAAATTCTCATCTGATAAGGTCTAACATCCAAAATATACAAATTGAACATAAATAGACAAATAAAACAAAATTTCTCATCTGTTAAAGGTCTAATATTCCAAAATATACATACTGAACACAAGAAATTAAATAAAAGAAAATTCTCACCTGATAAAAGTCTAATATCCAAAATATGCTTGCTGAACACAAGAAATTAAATAAAACAAAAATTCTCACCTGAAAAAGAAATTATATCCAAAATATGCATACTGAACACAGGAAATCAGATAAATAAAACAAAAATTCTCATCTGTAAAAGATCTAACATCCAAAATCAATACACTGAACAGAAGAAATCACATAAATAAAATAAAAATTCTCATCAGATCAAGGTCTATTATCCAAAATATATACATTGAACACAAGATATCATACAAATAAATCAAAACTTCTTATCTGATAAAGGTCTAATTTTTAAAATATATATATTGAACATAAATAAATAAATAAAACAAAAATTCTGATCTGATTAAGGTCTATTATCCAAAATATATATATTGAAAACAAGAAATCGGATAAATAAAAGTAAGTCTCATCTGATAAAGACCTAATTTCAAAAAATACATATTGAACATAATTAGATATATAAGACAAAAAATTATATCAGTTAAAAGTCTAATATCAAAAATGTATTTATTGAAAACAAGAAATTAAATAAAACAAAACTTCTCACCTAACAAAGGTCTAATAACCACATTATACATACTGAACACAAGATATCTGATGAAGGAAACAAAAATTCTAACATGATAAAGGTCTAATATCCAAAATATACACATTAAACACAAGAAATTAGAAAAAAACAGCAAAAATTATTAGCAGTAAGTCTAATATACTAAGTATAAATATTGAACACAAGAATTCAGATAATTAAAAAAAATTCTCATCTGATGAAGGTCTAACATCAAAAATATAAAGATTGAATACAAGAAATATAAAAAAATTCTCATGCTATAAAGGTCAAATTACAAAAAATTATCTTATTGAACACAAGAAAATAAATAAAACAAAAATTCTCATCTAATTAATGTCTAATATTGAAAATGAACATATTCAACATAATTACATAAATACAATGAAAATTCTCATCTGATAAAGGTCTAAGGTCAAAAATATACATATTGAACACAAGAAATCAAATATATAAATCAAAAATCCTCATTTGGTAAAGGTCTAATATCCAAAATATACATACTGAACACAAGAAATTAAAAAAAAACAGAAACTCTCACTTGATAAAGTTTTATATCCAAAATATACATATTGAAAATAAGACATTAGATAAACAAAACAAAAATTATCATCTTACACATGCCTTATATCCAAAATATACAAAATGAAAACAGGATGTGAAATACACAAAACAAAAATTCTCAACTGATGAAGGTCTAATGCAAAAATATACATATTGAACACAAGAAGTCACATCAATAAAACAAAAAATCTCACCTGATGAAGGTCTAATACTCAAAATGTAAATACAGAACACAAGAAATCAGAAAAAAAAGTCTCATGTGATAAAGGACTAATATGAAAAATATACATATTGAACACAAGAAATTAAATGAACCAAAAATACTGATCTGATAAAGGTCTAATATCCTAAATACACATATTGAATACAAGAAATCTGATAAATAAAACAAAAATTCTCTCCTGATAAGGGTCTAATATCCAAAATATACATATTGAACACAAGATATCAGGTAAATAAAACAAAATTCTCATTTCATAAAAGTATAATAATTTAAATATACATTTTGAACACATTAATTTAGAGAAAAACAAAAATTATCAGTGTTAGGTCTAATATTCACAATATACATATTGAACACAAGAAATCAGATAATTAAAAAAATTATGATCTGATAAATCTCTAATACCAGAATATACATATTGAATACAAGAAAGTAAATAATTTAAAAATTCTAATGTGACAAAGGTCATCTTCCAAAATATATATATTGAAAATTAGAAATCAGATAAATAAAACAAATATTCTGATTTGATAAAGTCCTAAATCCAAAACAGACATACTGAATATTACTAGATAAATAAAACAAAAATTTTCATCTCATGAAGGTCTAATATCCAAAATATACACACTGAACATGAAAAATTAAATAAAACAAAAATCCACCTGATAATGAACTAATATCCAAAATATGCATACTATACACAAGAAATCAAATATATAAAATAAAAATACTCATCTTATAAAGGTGTAATATCAAAAAATGGACACATTTAACATAATTAGATAAATAAAATGCAAATTCTCATCTGATAAATGTCTAATATCCAAAATATATGTACTGAACACAAGAAATTAAATAAAAGAAAAATTCTTCTCTGATAAATGTCTAATACCCAAAATACACACATTGAACACAAGAATTTAGATAAATAAAACAAAAATTCTGATCTGATAAAGGTCTAATACCAAAAATATTCATATCGAACAAAAGAGGTCAGATAAATAAAACAAAAATTCTCGTAAACATCTAATATCTAAAATCTACATATTGAACACAATAAACTAGAAAGGAAAATTATCAGTGGTAAGTTTAAAATTAAAAATATAAAAATTGAACATAAGAAATCAGATAAATACCACTAAAATTCTGAACTGAGAATGGTCTTATATCAAATATGCACATATTGAACATAATTAGATAAAACATAATAATTCATCTGATAAAAGTAACATCAAAAATATTCACACTGAACACAAGAAATTAAATGAAACAAAAATTCTCACCTGATAAAGGTCTATTATCCAAAATATACATATTGAACACTAGAAATCAGACAAATAAAAAAAAACTCATCTGATAAAGATCTAATATCAAAAATATACATATTGATCACATGAAATCAGATAAATAAAAAATTTCATCTGATAAAGGTCTAATATTGAAAATATACATATTGAACACAAGATTTTAAAAAAACAAAAAATTATGTGTCAAAGGTCAAATTACAAAAATATTACTATGAAACACCAGAAATTAAATAAAACAAAAATTCTCATCTGATAATGTTCTAATATAAAAAATACACCTACTGAACACAAGAAATTGGACAAATAAAACAAAAATTTCCATCTGATAAAGATCTAATATCCAAAATATACATATTGAATACAGGAAATCAGAAAAATAAAATAAAAATTCTCATCCAATAATGGTCTAATATCAAAAATATGCAAACAGAACACAAGAAACCGGATAAATAAAACAAAAGTTCTCATCTGATAAATGTCTAATATTTAAAATATACATATTAAACACAGGATACAATATTAAAAAAACAAAAATTCTCATCTGATAACAGTCTAATATCGAAAATATATATATTGAACAAAAGAAATCAGATAAATAGAACAATTCCCATCTGATGAAAATCTAATATCGCCGGGCGGTGGTGGCGCACCACCGCAGAGCCAGGCGAATCTCTGTGAGTTCAAGGTCAGCCTGGTCTACCAAGTGAGTTCCAAGAAAAGGCGCAAAGCTACACAGAGAAACCCTGTCTCGAAAAACCAAAAAAAAAAAAATCTAATATCTCAAATATACATATTGAATACAATAATTAAAAAAACCAAAAATTATCAGTGATAGTTCTAATATCCACAACATATATATTGAACTCAAGAAATCAGAAAAATAAAACATAAATTCTGATCTGATAAATGTCAAATATCCAAATCAGACATTCTGAAGATAATTAGATAAATAAAACAAAAATTGTCACCTGATAAATATCTAGTATCCAAAATATACACATTGAACACAAGAAATCAGATAAATAAAACAAAAAATCTCATCTGATATAGATCTAATATGGAAAATATAAATATTGAATAAAAGAAATCAGATAAAAAAATGAATATTCACATCAGATAAAGGTATATTATCCAAAATAGATGTGTTGAACATAAGTAGTTAAATTAAAGGAAAATTCTCATCTAATAAAAGTCTAATATCCAAAATAAACATACAGAACACAAGAAATCAGATAAATAAAATGAAATTTCTCATCTGATAAAGGTGTATTGTCAAAAATATACATATTGAACACAGAAATTAAATAAAACAAAAATTCTCATCTGAGAAATAACTGATATCCAAAATACACATATGAACACAAGAAATCAAATATATAAAACAAAAATTCTCACCTGATCAAGGTCGAATATACAAAATATACATATGGAACACAATAAATCAAATAAACCAAAGTTCTCACCAGATAAAGGTCTAATATTAAAAATATACATATGGAACACATGAAATTAGAAAAACAAAACAAAATTCTCATCTGATAATGGTCTAATATCCAAAATGTAAATATTGAATACAATTACTAAAAAAAATTATAAGTGGTAGATCTAATATCCAAAATATACCTATTGAACATAAGAAATCAGATAAATAAAACAAAAATTCTGAGCTTCAAAAGTCAAATATCCAAAACAGACATATTCAATATAATTAAATAAATAAAACAAAAATTCTCACCTGACAAATGTTTACTATCTAAAATATACATATACAACACAAGAAATCAGATAAATAAAACAAAAATTCTCATCTGATAAAGGTCTAATATCGAAAATATACATATTGAACACAGGAAATCAGATAAGTAAAATGAAAATTCTCTAATAAAGATCTGATATCCAAAATATACATATTGAATACACAAAATCATAGAAATGAAACAAAAATTCTCATCTGATAAAGATATAATATCCAAAGTATATATGTTGAACACAAGAAATTAAATAAATAAAAAAATTTTTATCTGATAAATGCCTAATATACAAAATATACATATTGAAAACAATAAATAAGAAAAAAACAAAAATTGTCAGCAGCAGGTCTAATATCCAGAATATACATATTGAACACAAGAAATCAAATAAAAGAAAAATTCTCACCTAATAAAGATCTAATAATATCCAAAACAGACAAAATAAACATAATTATATGAATAAAAGAAAAATTCTCACATGATAAAGGTCTCATATCCAAAATATACATATTGAACACAAGAATTAAGACAAATAAAACAAATATTCTTATCTGATAAAAATCTAATATCAAAACTATACATGTTGAACACAAGAAACCAGATAAATATAACTAAATTTCTTACCTTATAAAGGTCTAATATTCAAAATGTATATATAAAACACAAAAAATCAGATAAACAAAACAAAATTCTCACTGATTAAGTCTAATATCCAAAATATACATATTGAATACAATAAATTAGAAAAAATCAAAAATTATTAGCTGTAGCTCTAGTACCCAAAATAAGCATATTGACTACTAGAAATCAGATAAATATGAAAGCATTCTGATCTGATAATGCTCTAATATTGCAAAAGGACATATTGAACATAATTAGATAAATAAAATGAAAATTCTCATCTGATACAGGTCTAATATCCAAAAAATACATATTAAAGACAGGATATGAGATAAATAAAACAAAAATTCTCATCTGATGAAGGTCTAATATCAAATATATATATATATATATATATTGAACACAAGAAATTAAATAAAACAAAAATTCACATCTGAGAATGGTGTAATATCAAAAATACGCATATTGAACACACGACCTCACATAAATAAAGCAAAAATTCTCACCTGAGAAAGGTCTAACATTCAAAATATACAGATAGAACACAAGAAATCAAAAAAAGCAAAATAAAATTCTATTGCATTGAAGAACTAATAAGAAAAATATTCATATTGATTGTAATTAGATAAATAAAACAGAAATTATCAACGGATAAAAATCAAATGTCCAAAATATACATATTGAACACAAGAAATCAGAAAAATAAAAAAAAATTTTCATCTAATAAAGATCTAATATCCAAAATATAAATATTGAACACAAGAAATCAGATAAATAAAATAAATACTCATCCGGTAAATGTATAATATCCAAAATATACATGTTGAACACAATGAATAAGCAAAAACCAAAAATTAGCCGGGTGGTGGTGGCGCACACCTTTAATCCCAGCACTGGGGAGGCAGAGCCAGGCAGATCTCTATGAGTTCGAGGCCAGCCTGGGCTACCAAGTGAGTTCCAGAAGAGGCACAAAGCTACACAGAGAAACCCTGTCTCGAAAAACCAAAAAAAAAAAAAAAAGAAAAAGAAAAGAAAAAAACAAAAATTATCAGCAGTAGGTCTAATATCCAAAAAATACATATTGAACACATGAAATCAGATAAATAAAATAAAAATTCTGATCTGATAAAGGTCTAATATTCAAAACAGACATATTGAACATTATTTAAATAAAAGAAAAATTCTTCTCTGATAAATGTCTAATACCCAAAATATACACATTGAACATAATTAAATACATAAAACAAAAATTTGCTCCAGATAAAGATATAATATACAAAATATACTTATAAACACAAAAAATTAGATTAGTAAAACAAAAATTCTCATCTCATAAATGTCTAATATCCAAAATATACATATTAAAAACAGGATACCAGAGAAATAAAATGAAAAATCTCATCTGATGCAGGTCTAATACCAAAAATATGCATGTAGGACACAAGAAATTAGAAAATAAAATAAAAATTCTTATCTGATAAATCTAATATCAAAAGTAAACATATTAAAAATGAGAAATCAGATAAAAAACTGTCATTTGATAAAAGTATAATATCCAAAATATACATACTGAACCCAATAAATAAGAAAAAAACAAAAATTCTCACCTATTGGTCTAACATCCACAATATACATATTGAACACAAGAAATCAGATAAATACAACAAAATAGTGATCTGATAAAGGTCTAATATCTAAAACAGACATATTGAACATAATTCGATAAATAAAACAAAAATTCTCATCTGATAAAGATCTAATATCCAAAATATAATACTGAACACAAGAAATCAGATATATAAACAAAGACTCTCATCTGATAAAGGTCTACTATTCAAAATATACATATAGAACACAAGAATTCAGAAAAACAAAATAAAATTTTCATGTGATAAAGGACTAATATAAAAATATACATATTGAAAATAAGAAATTAAATAAACAAAATTCTGATTTGAAATAAATATCTATTTTCCTAAATAAAAATTTTGAACACAAGAAATCAGGTGTATAAAATGAAAATTCTCATCTGATAAACCTCTAAGATCCAAAATATGCATATTGAACACAATAATATAGAAAAAAACAGAATTTATCAGCAGTATATCTAATATCCACAATATACAAATTGAACTCAAGAAATCAGATAATTGAAACATAAATTCTGACCATATAGGTCCAATACCAAAACATATATATTGAACACAAGAAATTAAATAAGTCAAAAATTCTAACCTGATAAATGTCATTATCCAAAATATACATATTGAAGACTAAAAAATCAGATAAATGAAATTAAATAAAACAAAAATTCTCATATGATGAAGGTCTAATATCCAATATATATATATCGAACACAAGAAATTAAATAAAACAAAAATTCTCATCTCATAAAGTCATTATCCAAAATATATGTATTGAAAACTAGAAATCAGATAAATAATAGAAAAGTTCTCACTGGTTAAAGGTATAATATCCAAAATATACATATTGAACACAAGAAATCAGATAAATAAAATGAAAATTCTCATCTGATAAAGGTCTAATATAAAAAATATGCATATCAAACACAAGATTTAAATAAATAAAACAAAAATTCTCATCTGATAAAGAACTAATATTCAAAATATAAATATTGAACACAGGATAACAGATAAATACAACAAAAATTCTCATCTGATAAAAGTCTAACATCAAACATATTCATATTGAACACTAGAAATTAAATAAAACAAAATTATCAACTGATTAAAGTCATTATCCAAAATATACATATTGAAAACTAGAAATCAGATAAATAATACAAAAATTCTGATCTGATACATGTCTAATATCAAGTATATAGATATTGAACGTAACTGGATAAATTAAACAAAAATTATCTCATGAATGTCTAATACCAAAAATATGCATATTGAACACAAATTAAATAAAACAAAAACTTAAACCTTATAAAGTACTGATATAAAAAATATGCATATTGATCACAAGAAATCAAACATGTAAAACAAAAATTCTCATCTGATGAAGGTCTAATATCCAAAATATACATATTGCACACAATTAGAAATTGTTAGATTTCTTTTGTTCAATGTGTATATTTTGGATATTAGACCTTTATCAGCTGAGAATTTTTGTTTATTTGTTTGATTTCTTTTGTTCAATGTGTATATTTTGGATATTAGACCTTTATCAGAAGAGAATATTTGCTTTATTCATCTGATTTCTTGTTTTCAATATGTATATTTTGAATATCACACATTTATCAAAAGAGAATTTTTGTTTTCTTTAATTTTTTTGTGTTCAATAGGTCCATTTTTGATACTAGACATTTATCTGATGATAATTTTCTTTTTATTTATCTATTTTTGTTACATATGTGTATTTTGGATATTAGATATATATCAAATAAGATAAAAAAAAATCTCATCTGATAAAGGTCTAATATCCAAAATATACATATTGAACTCAAAAAAACTGATAAATAAAACAAAAATTCTCATCTGATAAAGGTCTAATATCAAAAAAATACATTTTAAATTCAAGATATCTGAAAAATAAAAAAAATTATCAAATAATAAAGGTCTAATATCCAAAATATACACATTGAAAACAAGAAATCAGAAAAACAAATCAAATATTCTCACTTGATAAATGTCTAATATCAAAAATATAATTATGGTACACAAGAAATAAAATAAAAAAATTTCTCATCTGATAAAGGACTAATATACAAAATATACATATTGAACACAAGAAATCACATAAATAAAACAAAAGTTCTCATCTAATAAAGGTCTATTATCCAAAATATATTTATTGAACATAAGAAATTAGATAAAGCAAAAAATATCACCTGATAAAAGTCTAATATCCAAAATATACATACTGAACACAAGAAATTAAATAAAACAAAAATTCTCATTTGATATAGGTCTTATACAAAAATATACATATTGAACATAATTAGATAAATAAAACAAAAATTTTCATCTGATAAAGTCTATTATACAATATATATATGAAACACAAGAAATTAAACAAACCAAAAATTCTCATGTGATGAAGGTCTAATATCCAAAACATAAATATAGAATACAAGAAAACAGATTAAAAAAACAAAAATTCTCATATGAAAAAGGTCTAATACCCAAAATATGCATATTGAACATAATTAGAAAAATAAAACAAAAATTCTTTTCTGATGAACTTCTAATATCCAAACTATAAATATTGAACACAATTAAAAAAAACCAAAAAACAAAAATTCTCATGTGATAAAGGTTTAATATGTAAACTATACATATTGACCACAAGACATTAGCTCTATAAAACAAAAATTCTCATCTGATACAGGTCTTATATTCAAAATATACATGTTGAACACAAGAAATCAGATAAATAAAACAAAAATTCTCATCTGATAAAGGTGTAATATCCATAATATACATACTGAAAACTAGAAATCAGATAAATAATTCAAAATTCTCAGCTGATATAGGTCCAATATCAAAAATATACATATTGATACAGGTCTAATATCCAAAATATACAAAAGGAACCCTATAAATCAGATAAATAAATAAAAATACTTATCTGAAAAGTGCTAATATCTGAAAAATAATATTGAACACAAGAAATTAAATAAAACAGAACTTCTCACCAGATAAAGAACTTGTATCAAAATTATACATATTCAACACAAAAAATCAGATAAATGAAACAAAAATTCACATCAGATAAAGGTCTAAAATCAAAAATATACATATTGAACACAAAAAATCACATAAATGAAACAAAAATTATCATCTAAAAAGGTCTAATATACAAAATATATATATTGAACGTAATTAAATAAATTAAATAAACATTTGCATCTGATAAAGTTTTAATATCCTAAATGGACACATTGAATATATTGAGATAAATAAAACAAAAATACTCTGTAGCATGAATCCTAAAAGTTCTTATTAATAAAATAAAACCTGAACCAGGTGTTGGGGTGAACACTGGAAGATCAGAGAGACAGAACAGGCCACAGCCACCTCACCTCACCATTTCATCAGCTAATCCTGTTTCCTCAGACTGGAAGCCTCTGAGTCCTCATTAGAATGAATCTCAGCTGAACTGCTGCTTCAAAGCCTGAAACCTTAACCAGCCAAAAGCTTCTAGTTCCTGGTCTTCATGCCTTATATACCTTTGTGCTATCTGCCATCACTCCCTGGATTAAAGGCTCGCTTTCTGGGATTAAAGGCGTGAGTCACCATGCTTGGCTGTATCCTTGAACACATGAATTTCTTGTGTTCAATATGTATATTTTTGATATAAGAACTTTATCAGGTTAGAATTTTTGTTTTATTTATCTGATTCCTTGTATTCAATATGTATACTTTGTACATTATACCTTTATCAGGTGAGAATTTTTTATTTATTTATCTAATTATGTTCAAAATGTATATTATGGTGATATTTTATTTGTACTAAAATTTAATTTTATCTGTATGTTAATAAATAAAAGTGCCTGGGGGCCAGAGATAATAACAAGTCATTTAGCATAAGTCTGGCAGTGATAGCATACACCCTTAATCCCAATCACATGACAGGCAGATGTCTGTATGTTCAAGGACACCACCAGCATGGAGACACATGCCTTTAATCTCAATACCAACCATAGAGATCTGGAGATCTGTATAGACAGGCAGTGATGAGGAAGTCATGTGGTTGGGTTTACAAACAATGAAAAGGCAGAACAGAAAGTCAATAAAAAGACAGACACACAGGAAGTAGGTCTCTTTCTCAGGGGAAGGATGCCAGTGGCAGGGGGTGGTAAGAAGGCCGTCTTGGTCTTACCTCTTGGCTGCTGCTCTGACCTCTGGAGCTTTTAACTCTGTGTTTGGCTCTGTGTTTCTTGTTGAAAAAAACCATTCAGAATTACATCTACAGTGTATTTTGGTATTAGATCTTTATCAGGTGAGAATTTTTTTATTCAATTTCTTGTGTTCAATATCTATATTTTGGATATTAGACATTTATCTGAAGATTTTTTGTTTTATTTATCTAATTATGTTCAGTATGTATATTTTGGATGTTAGACCTTTATCAGTTGGGAATTTTTGTTTTATTTAATTTCTTGTGTTCAGTATGTATATTGTGGATATTAGACCTTTATCAAATAAGAATTTTGATTTTATTTAATTTCTAGTGTTCATCATGGATATTTTGGATATTTGACCTATATCAGATCAGAATTTTTTTTTTTTTTGCTTTTTCGAGACAAGGTTTCTCTGTGTAGCTTTGTGCCTTTCCTGGATCTCGCTCTGTAGACCAGGCTGGTCTCAAACTCACAAAGATCCACCTGCCTCTGCCTCCCGAGTGCTGGAATTGAAGGCGTGTGCTACCACCACCTAGCCAGATCAGAATTTTTGTTTTATTTATCTGATTTCTTGTGTACAGTATGTATATTTTTTCATTAGACCTTTATCAGATGAGAATATTTGTTTCATTTTTCTGTTGTCTTCTGTTCAATATGTATATTTTGTATAATAGACTTTTATGAGAATTTTCATTTTATTTATGTGATTTCTTGTGTTAAATATGTTTATTTTGAATATCAGTCCTCTATCATGTGAGAATATTTGTTTTGTTTAATTTCTTTTGTTCAATAAGTATACTTTTGATATTAGTCTTTTATCAAATGAGAATTTTCTTTTATTTACCTGATTTCTGGTTTTCAATTTTGTATATTTTGGATAATGACAATTATCAGGTGATAATTTTTGTTTTATTTAATTTCTTGTGTTGCGTGTGTATATTTTGGATATTAGACTTCTTTCAAATGAAAATTTTTGTTTTAATTTTCTAATTATATTCAATAGGTATATTTTGCATATTAGACCTTCATAAAGTGAGATTATTTTGTTTTATATATTTGATATCCTTATTCAGTATATAAATTTGGTTATTAGTTTCCTTCAGGTGAGAATTTTTGTTTTATTTAATTTCTATGTTCAGTATGTATATTTTTGATATTAGATCTTTATCAGAGGATAATTTTTATTTTAGTTATCTGATTTCTTGTGCTCAATATTTGTATTTTGGGTATTAGAACTCTATCAAATGAGAATATTCCTTTTATTTATCTGATTTCTTGTGTTCACTATGTATATTTTTGATATTAGACCTTTATCAGATGAGAATTTTTGTTTTATTTATCTAATGCAATATGCATTTTTTGATATTAGACCTTTATCAATTTAGAATTTTCATTTGTTTTGTTGGATTTTTTGTGTTCAATATGTATATTTTGGATATTAGACCTTTAACAGATGAAGTTTTTGTTTTATTCATCTGATTTCTTGTGTTCACTATGTACACTTTTTATATTAGACATTTATCAGATCAGAATTTTTGTTTTATTTAATTTCTTGTGTTAAGTATGTATATTTTGGACATTAAATGTTTAACAGATGATAATTTTTGTTTTATTTATCTAATTATGTTCAATATGTATATTTTGGATATAAGACCGATTTCAGAGGAGAATTTTTGTTTTATTTGTATGATTTATTTCATTCAATATGTATATTTTGGATATTAGGCCTTTATAAGATGAGAAATTTTGTTTTATTTAATTTCTTGTGCTTAGTATGTGTATATTGGACATTATACCATTAACAGATGAGAATTTTTATTTTATTTATCTTATTATGTTCAATATGTATATTTTGGTTATTAGACCTTTCTCAGATGAGAATTTTTTGTTTTACTTAATTTCTTGTGTTCAGTATGTATATTTTGGATATTAGACATTTATCAGATGAGAATTTTTGTTTTATTTATCTAATTTCTTGTGTGCAATATGCATTTTTTGATATTAGACCTTTATCAATTTAGAATTTTCATTTGTTTTGTTGGATTTTTTTTGTGTTCAATATGTATATTTTGGATATTAGACCTTTAACAGATGAAGTTTTTGTTTTATTCATCTGATTTCTTGTGTTCACTATGTACATTTTTTATATTAGACCTTTATCAGATCAGAATTTTTGTTTTATTTCATTTCTTCTGTTAAGTATGTATATTTTGGACATTAAATGTTTAACAGATGATAATTTTTGTTTTATTTATCTTATTAAGTTCAATATGTATATTTTGGACATTAGACCTTTATCAGATGATAATTTTTGTTTTATATATTTGATTTATTGTGTCCAGCATGCATATTTTTGATATTAATACTTTATCACGTGAAAATTTGTTTTATTTATATGGTATACTGCATTCTATATGTATACATTGGATATTAGACATTTGTCAGATGCTAATTTTTTTCATATGAGTCTGATATCTTGTATTCAACATGTATATTTTGGATATTAGACCTTTATCTGATGAAAGTTTTTGTTTTATTGATCGGGTTTCTTCAGTTTGATATGTATATTTTGGATAGTAGACCTTTATCAGGTGACAATTATTGTTTTATTTCTTGCATTCAATATGTATATTTTGGATTTAGACCTTTATCAGATGTAATTTTTTGGTGTTATTTATCTAATTAAGTTCAATATGTATATTTTCAATATAAGACATTTATCAGATGAGAATTTTTTTATTTAGCTAGTTATGTTTGATATGTATATTTTGGATATTGCACCTTTATCAGGTGAGAATTTTTAATTGATTAATGATATCTTGTGTTCAATATGTATATTTTTTATATTCGACATTTCTATGATGAAAATTGTTATTTTATTTATCTGATTTTCTGTTCAACAGGTTTAATTTAGATATTAGACCTTCATCAGATGAGAATATTTGTTTTATTATTTGATTTCTAGTGTTTAATATAATATTTTTGATATTGGACTTTTATCAGATGACAATATTTTTTATTTAATTTCTAGTGTTCAGTAAATAATATTTGGATATTAGACATTTATCAGATGAGAAATTTTGTTTATTTATTTGATTTCTTTATTTGAATATGTATACTTTAGATATAAGTTCTTTATCAGGTGAGAATTATTGTGTCATTTAATTTCTTGAGTTCAATATGTATATTTTGGATATTAGATTTTAATGAGTTGTTAATTTTTTTAATTTAATTTTATTTTATATTACAATACAATTCAGTTCTACATATCAGCCACAGATTCCTTTGTTCTCCTCCCTCCTACCCACCTCCCCTTCCCACCAGCCTACCCCCTATTTCCACCTCTTCCAGGACAAAGCCTTCCCCCTGAGGACTGAGATCAACCTGGTAGACTCAGTCCAGGCAGGTCCAGTCCCCTCCTCCCAGGCTGAGACAAGCGACCCTGTATAAGCCCCAGGTTTCAAACAGCCAACTCATGCAATGAGCACAGGACCCGGTCCCACTGCCTGGATGCCTCCCAAACAGATCAAGCCAATCGACTATCTCACCCATTCAGAGGACCTCATCCAGTTGGGGGCCCCTCAGTCATTGGTTCATAGTTCATGTGTTTCCATTTGTTTGGCTATTTGTCCCTGTGCTTTATCCAATATTGATCTCAACAATTCTTGCTCATATCAACCCTCTGCTTTCTCACCAGTTGGACTCCCAGAGCTCCACCCAGAGCCAAGCCATGGATCTCTGCATCCAGTTCCCTCAGTCTTTGGATGGGGTTTCTAGCACAACATTTAGGGTGTTTGGCCATCCCATCACCAGAGTAGGTCAGTTCGGGCTGTCTCTCGACCATTGCCAGCAGTCTATTGTGGGGGTATCTTTGTGGATTTCTGTGGGCCTCTCTAGCACTTTGCTTCTTCCTATTCTCATGTGGTCTTTATTTACCATGGTCTCTTATTCTTTGTTCTCCCTCTCTTTTCTTGATCCAGCTGGGATCTCCCGCTCCCCCAAGCTCTCTTTTTCTCAACCCTCGACCTTCATTTCCCCCACTCATGTCCAGATTGTTCATGTAGATCTCATCCATTTCTCCATCATTGGGTGATCCCTGTGTCTTTCTTGGGGACCTGTTTTCCAGGTAGCCTTCCTGGTGATGTGAGCAGCAGTCCAGTCATCCTTGTTCCACATCTGGTATCCTCCTGTGAGTGAGTACATACCATGTTTGTCTTTCTGAGTCTGGGTTACCTCACTCAGGATGATTTTTTTCTAGATCCATCCATTTGCCTGCAAAGCTCATGATGTCATTGTTTTTCTCTTCTGAGTAGTATTCCATTGTGTATATGTACCACATTTTATTTATCCTTTCTTCCGTTGAAGGGCATCTAGGTTGTTTCCAGGTTCTGGCTATTACAAACAATGCTGATATGAACATAGCTGAGCAAGTGCTCTTGTTGTATGATTTAGCATTCCTTGGGTATATGCCCAAGAGTGGTATAGCTGGATCTTGGGGGAGATTGATTCCCAATTTTCTAAGAAAGCGCCATATTGATTTCCAAAGTGGTTGTACGAGTTTGCATTCCCACTAGCAGTGTTGGAGAGGTCCCCTAGCTCCACATCCTCTCCTTCATAAGGTGTCTTCCTTGTTTTTGATCTTAGCCATCCTGACAGGTGTAAGGTGGTATCTCAGAGTCATTGGGAAGGCCTCCCTTCTCCAAGACCCCGGCAGACCCTTCAATGTCTTCGAGTTGTTAATTTTTATCAGATGAGAATTTTTATATCATTTAACTGATTTCTAGTGTTCAATATGTATATTTTGAATTTTAGACTGCTATCAGGTGAGAATTTTCATTTTATTTGTCTGATTTTTTTGTGTTCATTATACATATTTTTGGTGTTAAACCTCTATCAAGTGAGAATTTTTGTTTTGTTTATATGATTTCTTGTGTTCACTATGTATATTTTGGATATGAGACCTTTATCATGCAGGAATTTTTGTTTTAGTTATGTGATTTTTTTGTGTTCAATTGGTATATTTTTTATATTAGTCCTTTATCAGAACAGAATTTTTGTTTTACTTTATTTCTTATATTCAATAAGTATATTTTTTCATATTAGACCTTTATCTCATGAGGATTTTGTTTCCTTTTTCTGATTTTTTTTGCTCAATATGTGTATTTTGGATACTAGACTTTTATTAGATGAGAATTTTCCTTTTATTTATCTGATATCTTGTATTCAATATGTATATTTTGAATATTACACCTTTATGAGATGAGAATTTTTGTTTTATATACTCTTGTGTTCTTGTGTTCAGTATGTATGTTTTGGATATTAGACTTTCATGAGATAATAATTTTTGTTTTAATTAATTTACTGTGTTAGTATGTTTTTTATAAAAGACCTTTACTAGATGAGAATTTTTATTTTATTTATCTGATTTCTTATGTTCAATATATATATTTTGGATATTAGACTTTTATCAGATGAAAAATTTTGTTTTAAATATACATATTGAACACAAGAAATCATATAAACATAACAAAAATTCTCATCTGACAGAGGTTTAATATTGAAAATATGCATAATTAACAAAAAAATCAGACAAATAAAATGAAAATTCTCATCTGAATAATTTCTAATATCAAAATATACATACTGAACAAAAGAAATTAATTAGAACAAAAATTATCATCTAATAATTTTTTGTGTTTCAATATGTATATTTTGGATATTAGACATTTGTTAGGTGAGAATTTTTGTTTTATTTACTTTCCTGTGTTTACTATGTATATTTTCAATATTAGACTTTTATCAGATGAGAATTTTTGTTTTATTTATCTAATAATATCAATATGTATATTTTGGATATAAGACCTTTATCAGGTGAGAACTTTTGTTTTATTGATCTGATTTTGTCTGTTCAACATCGATATTTTGGATATTAAAACTTTAACAGATGAGAATTGTCACTTTATTTACCAGATTTCTTGTTTTCAATTGATATATTTTTTATATAAGAACTTTATTAGAACAGAATTTTTGTTTTATTTTATTTCTTGTGTTCAATAAGTATATTTTTCATATTAGACTTAATCACTCGATAATTTGTTTTGTTTTTCTGATTTTTTGTGTTCTATAAGTATATTTTGTATGTTAAACCTTTATGAGGTGAAAAGTTTTGTTTTATTGATCTGATTTCTTGTATCAATATGTATATTTGCATAATAGACCTTTAGCAGATGAGAATTTTTGTTTGTTTATATGATTTCTTGCATTCCATAGGTATATTTGTGATATTTGATCTTTATCAGATCAGAATTTTTGTTTTATTCATCTAATTATGTTCCCCATGCATATTTTTAATATTAGACCTTTATCAGATGAGAATTTTTCTTTTATTTATTTTCTTGTTTACAGTATGTGTATTTTATTTATTAGACCTTTATCAGGTGAGAATTTTTGTTTTATTTATGTGATTTCTCGAGGTTTTTATATATATTTTGGATATTAGACTTTTGTCATGTGAGAATTTTTTTGTTTTAATTTCTTGTGTTCAGTATGTATATTTTGGAATATTAGACCATTAACAGGTGAGAAAATTTATTTTTCTAAATATTTTCAATATGCGTATTTTGATATTAGACCTTATGAGATGAGAATTTTTGTTTTCTTTTATGATTTCTTGTGTTCAATATGTATATTTTTGACATTAGAGCTTAATAATATCTGATTTTGTGTTTTATTTAATTTCTTGTGTTAGTATGTATATTTTAGAAATCACAACATCATCAGGTGAGAATTTTTGTTTTATTTAATTTCTTGTATTCATTATGTATATTTTTGATATTAGACCTTTATCAGATGAGACTTTTTGTTTTTTATATTTGATTTCTTACGTTCATTTTGCATATTTTGGATATTAGTTCTTTATTAAGTGAGAATTTTTGTTTTATTTAATTTCTTTTGTTGAATGTGAATATTTTTGATATTAGACCCTAATCAGGTGAGAATTTTGTTTTATTTATCTAGTGTCCTGTGTTTAAAATGTATAATTTAAATATTAGACATTTATCAGATGAGAATTTTTTATTTGTCTAATTTCTTGTGTTCAATATGCATATTGTGCATATTAGACATTTATTAGAGGAGAAATTTTGTTTAATTCATCTAATTTTTTATGATATATATATATATATATAATATTAGACCTTTATCAGGGGAGAATTTTAGTTCTTTGTCAGTTGAGAATTTTTATTTAATTAATATATTGTGTTCAGTATGCATATTTTGGATATTAGATTTTAATCAGATGAGAATTTTTTTATTTATTTAAATATGTTCAATATGTATATTTTTGATATTAGACATTTATTAGGTGATAATTTTTGTTATAGTAGTCTGATACCTTATGCTCAGCATATATATTTGGATATTAGACATTTATCTGATGAGACTTTTTGTTTTATTTTACTGATTTCTTGGGATAAAACATATATTTGGATGTTAGACCTTTATCAGAATAAAATTTTTGATTTTTTTTTTATTTCTTAGTTTCATTATGTATATTTTGGATATTCGAATTCTATCAGATGAGAGGTTTTGTTATATTTATTTGATTTCTTAGGTTCAATATGTAAATTTTGGATATAGACTTTTTTAGGTGAAAATGTTTCTTTTATTTATTTTGTTCAATATGTGTAGATGTAACCAACTGTCTTTTTAAATAAGAAACACAGAACCAATGCAAAGAAGAAAGCCAAGAAGTCAGAGCTAAGAGCTAAAACCTTACCCTTCCTCCTGCGGAGGTCCTACCTCTCCGAAACAAAGCCACTTCCTGTGTTAAAGTCTTTATATAGACTTTTTGTTCTGCCTTCTCATTGGTTGTAAACCCAACCACATGACCGGCTTATCACTGCCTGTCTGTATAGACCTCCAGGTCTTCTATGGTTGGTATTGTGATTAAAGGCATGTGTATCCAATGCTGGCTGTATTCCTGAACACACAGAGACTTACCTAGCTCTGCCTACCAAGTGCTGGGATTAAAGGCATGCGCCACCACCACCTGGCTTTCCTATGGCTTGCTATTAAGCTCTGACCACTGGGCAACTTTATTTATTAACATACAAATAATATTTTAGTACAAAATAAAATATCACCATATTTCCCCTTTTTTATTTTAATAAAAAGAAAAAAGGAAAAAGCTTATAACTAACATAAGAAAAACTATATACAAAAGTACAATAACTATATACAATACATACAAGTAATAAATATCTAAACAATGTCTAGTCCATTTGTATTTGACAAATTCAGAGAAAATAATTCCATTATCTATCCTATTGTGTCTAATTCACTTTCTATCCTAATTAATCTTCAACTATAACTAACTAATCTTCATCTCCCTCAGAGACCCAAAAAGGAAATAATATTAGCTAACAAAAATAAAAACAGGAAGTACATGCAAGCAACTTCCAAAAAATTGTGAGTTGACAGAAACAGCCAGCTGCCTGGACACTCACCTGAGGTTTCTCCGCAGTGCTGGGGCATCATCTTCAGCCTATAGGCTTAGCATATCTGAGAGACTCATTTGTGAAGTAGGCTTAGCATATCTGACAGACTCATTTGTGAAGTAGGATGGACACAAGGTCAACAGTTCAACATCACATTGGGTGAGAGCAGTCTATATACCAGAAACACCTGAATTCCACTAGTGTCATGTCATGATTCAGGATTTTATATTTTGGAAATTGTTGATGTTTTTTTAATTCAGCTGTCCATTCTTCTTGGCTATGTGTGTATGTGGCTTCATCTCAGCATCCTGTTCTTCTCCACATCCCTCTACTAAATGCCATTCTACTATTAAGAGGTGTGAGTTTACTCTTCAAGAATAACTGTTTCAGCTGCTGTTCCATTGCACATCAGAAGCCATCGGCCCACTGCCTGTTCAGCTGCCTTAGAAGAAAGAGCACAGTACCTTTTCTGGATTGTGAAGGCCACTTCAGGGATGGTGCCATATTATCCTGTATTCAGAAGATGCCTTTTGATAAAGCCATAACCACACTTGATTTGGCAAAATCAGTACTCCTTTGTTTCGTGTCCTGTCTGTCCTGATTGTCAGCAGTTGATTCGAGGATACTTTGTTGTCCAGTGGCTAATTTTTGTCACAATGAAAGTTATCCCTAATTGTAGTTTTTTTCAGTGCCCATATTTTCTCTGAAGTAGATTGGTACTGCCAGGAGCTGACATGTCTCATACTCATAACAAAAAAGAAAAATTTTCTAAATTATTAAAATATTATAAATGCCATATTCTGTAGATCTCTGAAGTGTTTGAAGATGACCTGTCTATCTAAAATATATCTGCTCAATCTTGAAAACATATCTAATTTTACTACAAGTTCTATTATAATGTCTAACTACTAACTTTCATGTCTTTATATCCTAATAGTTGATAATAATAACATTCAAGGATCAGAAAATTGTATTGCATTGTTAAATGAATGTTATAAATACAGTAAGAAATATACAAATATGTATATATTTGATATTAGACTTTTATAAGTTGAATTTTATTTATTTAATTTTTTGTGTTCAATAACTATATGTTTTTATTTGATATTTATCACATGAAAATTTTGTTTTCTTTTATGATTTCTTGTGTTCAATATGTATATTTTTGATATTACACCTTTTAGCAGATGAGAACTTTTGCTTTATTTACCTATGTTTAATATGTATAATTTTAGTATTAAACTTTTATTAGATTAGAATTCTTCTTTTCTTTAGTTTTTTTGTGCTCAATAATGATATTGTTGATATTAGACCTTTATCAGATGAGAATTTTTGTTTTATTTATCTAATTTCTTGTGTTCAATAAGTATATTTTTGATATTTGACCTCTACAAGATAAGAATTTTTGTTTTATTGAACTTCTTGTGTTCAATATGTTTATGTTGGATATTAGAATTTTCTCAGTGAAAACTTTTTTGTTTTATTTATTTTCTTGTGTAATATAAATACATTTTTAATATTTGACCTTTATCAGATGACAATTTTCATTTTATTTATCTGATTTTTGATGTTCAGTGTGTTTTTTTTGGTTATTAGACTGTTAGCATTTGAGAATTTTTGTTTCATTTTCTTGTCATCAATGTGTATATTTTGGATATTAGAACTTTACCTGCAGAGAATTTTTCATTTATTTAATTTTTGTGTTTGATAAGTATATTTTTGATATTTGACTTTTATCACATGAGAATTTTGTCCTGTTTATGATTTCTTGTGTTCAATATGTACATTTTGGATATTAGACCTTTTTCAGATGAGAATTTTTGTTTTGTTCATCTGAATTCTTGTGTTCAATGTATATTTTTATATTTGACCTATATCGGATGAGAATTTTTATTTTATTTAATTTCTTGTGTTCAACAAGAATATTTTAGTTATTAGACTTTTATCAGACAAGAATTTTTGTTTTATTGGAATTTTTGTGTTTAATATATATATTTTGGATAATAGACTATTATCAGATAAAATTTCTATTTTATTTAATCTCCTATGTTCAATATATGTTATAGTTATTAGATTTTTATCAGAGGAGAATTTTTTTCATTTACCTAATTATGTTCTATACGTATATATTTTTTTATTTTATAATTTGATTTAATTTTACATATCAGCCATGGATTTCCCTGTCCTCCCCCCTCCCTCCCCCACCTTCCTCCTATCCCATCCCCCATTCCCATCTCCTCCAGGGCAAAGCCTCCCCTGAGGACTGAGATCAACCTGGTAGACTCAGTCCAGGCAGGACCAGTCCCCTCCTCCCACCCCGAGCCAAGCGACCCTGCATAGGCCCCAGGTTTCAAACAGCCAACTCATGTAATGAGCACAGGACCCAGTCCCACTGCCTGGATGTCTCCCAAACAGACCAAGCCAATCAACTGTCTCACCCATTTAGAGGGCCTGATCCAGTTGGGGACCACTCAGCCATTAGTTCATAATTCATGTGCTGTGGGATGTTCTGTATGGCAAATGTGTTGCTAATTAGTCAATAAATAAAACACTGATTGGCCATTGGCTAGGCAGGAAGTGTAGGCAGGACAAGGAGGAGAATAAAGCTGGGAAGTGGAAGGCTGAGTCAGAGTGACACTGCCAGCCACCATGATGAGAAACAGCATGTGAAGATGCTGGTAAGCCACGAGCCATGTGTCAAGGTATAGATTTATAGAAATGGATTAAATTAAGCTGTAAGAACAGTTAGCAAGAAGCCTGCCACAGCCATACAGTTTGTAAGCAATATAAGTCTCTGTGTTTACATGGTCGGGTCTGAGGGGCTGTGGGCCTGGCAGGTGAGAGAGTTTTGCCCTGACCGTGGGTCAGGCAGGAAAACTCTAGCTACAAATGGCATCCAATGTGGTGGCAAGTGTTTCCACCTAAAAATTGAGAAAAAAGATTCTAAATTGGAGCTAAAAACAGTTCCTAATTGTCTCTCTCAAATGAGGGGCAGCTGCTGGTTTGAGCTTTTGGTGGGTTCCTAGCACGTGTGCTTGATCTGCAGTAGGGTGGAAATGAGGCCTCTGCAAGTGGCACATTAAGCTGCGTGGTGGATTTAGCCTTTGCTAGTACAAAACAAAAAGAGAGGTTTCTGGGCTACATGCTGCTTGGCTAAAAGCATAGACCCATGATAGCTCCCAGAGCTGGTGGTAAACTACCGCCACCATGTTGGGAAGCTGAGGTGGGTGGAGCCAACAGCCACAGCTGCTGCAGTTTAAAGCAATAGATTCACAATAAGACAGATTCAGATATAATAGTTTACAATGTGTGTAAAAGATACGTAGGATTGAAAGAGACAAAAAAGGTGATATATAGAGTTATAGAAACAAATACATGGTTTTAAAAAATAGTTTTTAAAGAGACAGTAAAATTAATATATAAAATAAGCCACATAAAGATGAATATTACACAGAGAATCTGGATTGTGTTGTCTTTGGGATTTTTAACTGCAGAAAAACATTTGATTGTAAAAGCTGTTGAGTTATGCCAAAATGTATATTTTAAAGGTATCTTGACTTCAAAATTTGGATGTAAGGATATGTTGCTTTGGAAAAGAGTCTCTACTTTTGTTCCCACAGAAAGCTAGAGGCTATGGATTTGTTCCAGATTAAGATACATCAGGTTTGACCAGCCAAGATCACCTGAAAGGTCTCCGATGGCACCATGGCCCAGATGATCCAACATCCAGAACCATTTCAAGGCAACTGGCTCAGACGATACACCCTCATGGACTACTCCATAATCCTAAAATTTTCTTTGTGTCTTCATAAGATACAGCGCCCCACTCCAGCAGGAAGTAGTAAGAGAAGCTACGCCCAAATTCCCAAATTATATGTAATTTTACTTTGTTAAGGTTAAAACCTTCCTTTTTGAAAAAAAAGGGGGAAGTGCTGTGGGATGTTCTATATGGCAAATGTGTTGCTGATTAATCAATAAACACTGATTGGCCGTTGGCTAGGCAGGAAGTATAGGCGGGGCAAGGAGGAGAATAAAGCTGGGAAGTGGAAGGCTGAGTCAGAGAGACACTGCCAGCCGCCACGATGAGAAACAGCTTGTGAAGATGCCGGTAAGCCACGAGCCATGTGGCAAAGTATAGATGAATGAAGATGAATTAATTTAAGCTGTAAGAAAAGTTAGGAAGAAGCCTGCCACAGCCATACAGTTTGTAACCAATATAAGTCTCTGTGTTTACTTGGTTGGGTCTGAGTGGCTGTGGGACTGGCAGGTGAGAGAGATTTGTCCTGACTGTGGGCAAGACAGGAAAACTCAAGCTACAAAGGTCTACTATCCTGAATGTCCTAATTGAATCCAGGAATCCGGACAAATAAAACAAAACTTCTCTCCTGACAAAGCTCTACTATCCAATATGTCCTTATTGATCCCAAGTATCTGCACAAACAAAACAAAATTCTCCTCCAACAAAGGTCTACAACTGAAATGTACACACTGAAACGGAAGAATCCAGAAGAGTAAAAAAAAAAAAATTCTCCACAGACAATGGTCTACTATCAAAAATGTCCTTATTCAATCACAGAATCTCGTCAAATAAAACAAAATTCTCCACTGACAAAGGTCAACCATCCAAAATGTCCTTATTGAACCCAAGAATCCAGACAAATAAAACAAAATTCTCCCCTGACAAAGGTCTAGTATCCAAAATGTACACACTGAAACCAAGAATCTAGACATATAAAACTAAAATTGTCACCTGACAAAGGTCGATTATCCAAAATGTCATTATTGAACCCAAGAATCAAGATAAATAAAACAAAATTCTCTCCTGACAAAGTCTATAATCCAAAATGTCCTTATTGAACCCAAGAATCCGAAAAAATAAAACAAAATGATCCCTGTTCAAACATCTACCATCCAAAATGTCCTTATTGAAGCCAAGAATCCAGAGAAATAAAACTAAAGTCTCCCCTGAAAAGGGTGCATTACCCAAAATGTACACACTGAAACCAAGAATCCAGACAAATAAAACAAAATTCTTCCCTGACAAAAGTCTACTATCTAAAATGTCCTTAATGAACCCAAAAATTCAGGCAAATGAAACAAAATTCTAACCTGACAAAGGTCTACTATCGAAAATGTACACACTGAACAAAAGAATCCTGACAAATAACACAAAATTTTCACTTAACAAGTGTCTACTATCCAAAATGTCCTTTTAGAACCCCAGAATCCAGACAAATAAAACAATTCTCCCCTGGCAAAGGTCTACTATCCAAAATTTCCACACTGAACCCAAGAATCCAGAGAACTAAAACAAAATTCTCCCCTGAAAAGGTCTACTCTACAAAATGTACAAACTGAACCCATGAATCCATACAAGTAAAACAGAATTCTCCCCCGACAAAGGTCTACTATCCCAAATATCCTTATTGATTTTTAGAATCCAGACAAATAAAACAAAATTCTCACCTAACAAATGTCTACTATCCAAAGTGTTGTCATTGAAACCAAGAATCCAGACAAATAAAACAAAATTCTGCCCTGAAAAGGTCTACTACCCAAAATGTCTTTATTGCAACTAAGAATCCAGACAAGTAAAACAAAATTCCCTTTGATAAAGGTCTACTATCCGTAATGTCCTTTTTGAAGCCAAGAATCCAGACAAATAAAACAAAATTATCCAATGACAAAGGTCTACTATCAAAAATGTCCTTATTGAACCCAAGAATACAGACAAATAACAAAATTCTCCCGACAATGGTCTATTATACAAATTGTCCTTATTGAACCCGAGAATCTGGAAAAATAAACCAAAATTCTCCCCTGACAAAGGTCTGCTATCCAAAATGTACTTATTGAACCCAAGAATCCAGAAAATTAAACAAAATTCTCATCTGCTTATGGTCTAATAACCAAAATGTCCTTTTTGAACCCCAAAATCCAGACAAATAAAATAAAATTTACCCCCTGATAAAGGTCTACTATGCAAATTGTACACACAGAACCCACAAATCTAAAAATATAAAACAAAATTCTCCTCTGACAAAAGTCTACTTTTCAAAATATACACACTGAACTCAAGAATCAAGACAAATAAAACAAATTTACCCGGGACAAAGGTTTACTATCCAAAATGTCCTTATTGAACCCAAGTATCCAACAAATAAAACAAAATTCTCCACTGATAAAGGTCTGCTATCCAAAATGTACACATGGAACCCAAGACATAGGGAAAGGCACTGTGGGAAATGAAGTTCTGATGACATAGATAAAGGACCTGAGAACAATGTAGTTCTGATGATGTAGAGAAAGGAACTGTGGGAAATGTAGTTATGATGTCACAGAGAAAGGCACTACAGAAACGGACTTCTGATAACACAGAGAAAGGCAATGTGGGAAATGTGTTTCTAATGAAACAGAGAAAGAAACTGTGGGAAATGTAGTTCTG
Source organism: Peromyscus eremicus (assembly GCF_949786415.1). Taxonomy (NCBI): domain Eukaryota; kingdom Metazoa; phylum Chordata; class Mammalia; order Rodentia; family Cricetidae; genus Peromyscus; species Peromyscus eremicus. The sequence goes on from NW_026734311.1 coordinate 345,307, forward strand.
AGGACACAGGGAAAGGCACTGTGGATAATGGAGTCCTGAGAAGGTAGAGAATAGGACAGGTGGAAGTGTAGTCATGACAAGGTAGAGAATGGAACTGTGGGAAATGCAGTTCTGGTGACACGGAGAAAGGCACTGTGGGAATTGCAGTTCTGGTGACACAGAGAAAGGCACTGTGGGAAATGTAGTTCTGATGATGTAGAGAAAGGCTTGATGGGAAATGTAGTTCTGATGACATGGAGAAAGGCTCAGAGGGAAATGTAGTTCCAAAGACATGAAAAAAGCACTGTGGGAAATATAGTTCTGATGACAGAGAATGGAACTCTGGAAAATGTTGTTCTGATGACAGAGTTTTCCTGCCTGGCCCACAGTCAGGACAAATCTCTCTCACTCACCAGTCCCACAGCCACTCAGACCTGACCAAGTAAACACAGAGACTTATATTGGTTACAAACTGTATGGCCGTGGCAGGTTTCTTGCTAACTGTTCTTACAGCTTAAATTAATTCATTTCTATAAATCTATACCTTGCCACATGGCTCGTGGCTTACGGGCATCTTCACATGCTGTTTGTCATCATGGTGGCTGGCAGTGTCTCTCTGACTCAGCCTTCCACTTCCCAGCTTTATTCTCCTCCTTGTCCCGCCTACAATTCCTGCCTAGCCAATGGCCAATCAGTGTTTTATTTATTGACTAATTAGCAACACATTTGACATACAGAACATCTCACAGCAACAGAGAGTGGAACTGTGGTAAGTGTAGTTCTGAAGATACAGAGAAAAGCACGGTGGGAAATGGAGTTTTGATGAGGTAGGGAAAGGAACTTTGGGAAATGTAGCTCTGATAAAGTAGAGCAAGGCACTGTGGGAAATGTAGTTCTGATGACATAGAGAAGGGAACTGTGGGACATGTCTTTACAATGTAGAGAGTGAAACTGTGGGAAATGTAGTCCTGACAATGTTGAGAATGGAACTGTAGGAAATGTAGTTCTGGTGACACAGAAAATGGAACTGTGGGAAATGTAGTTTGGATGACTTAGAGAAAGACACTCTGAAGAATGTAGTCCTGACAGTGTTGAGAATGGAACTGTGGGAAACGTAGTTATGATGACATAGAGAATGGAACAATGGGAAATGCAGTTTTGATTACAAGACAAAGGCGCTGTGGGAAATGTAGTTCTGATGAAAGAGAGAATTGCCCTGTGGGAAATGTAGTTCTGATGACACAGAGAAAGGCACTGTGGGAAATCTAGTTCTGATGAAGTAGAGAAAGGTACTGTGGGAAATGTAGTTCTGATGATGTAGATAAAGGTAAGGTGAGAAATGAAGTTCTGATGTCACAGAGAAAGGCTCTGTGAAAATGGAGTTCTGATAACTTAGAGAAAGGCACTGTGGGTAAAGTAATTCTGATGACAGAGAGAATGTCACTGTGGCAAATGTAGTTCTGAAGATACAGAGAAAGGCACTGTGGGAAATGTAGTTCTGAGAAGTTAGAGAATGGAACTTTGGGAAAAATAGTTCTGATGACATAGGGAATGGAATTTTGGGAGTTGTAGTTCTGATGACTCAGAGAAAGGGCCTAGGGAAATGTAGACCTAGGAAGTTAGGAAATGGGACTGTGGAAAGAGTAGTTTTGATGACAAGGTGAATGGAACTGTGGGAAATGTAATTCTGATGACTTAGATAAAGACACTCTGGGTAATGTAGTTTTGATGAAAGAGAGAAAGAAACTGTGGGAAATGTAGTTCTGATGATGTAGAACAAGGTGCTGTGGGAAACGTAGTTCTGACGACATAGTGAATATAACTGTGGGAAATGCAGTTCTAATGACATAGAGAAAGGCACTGTGGGAAAGGTAGTCCTGAGAAGTAGACAATCTAACTTTGGGAAATGTAGTTGTAATGACATGGTGAAAGGGATAGAATAAAATGTAGTTCTGAAGACACAAATAAAGGCACTGTGGGAAACGTAGTCGTGATGACACAGAGAAACGCACTGTGCAAAATGTAGTTCTGATGACACATACAAAGGCACTGTGGGAAATGTAGTTCTGAAGATGGAGAGAAAGGCTCGGTGGGAAATGTAGTTTTCATGAGATAGAGAAAGGAACTTTGGGAAATGTAGTTCTGATTATGTAGAGAAACACACTGGGGGGAATGTGGTCCTGAGAAGTAGAGATTGGAACTTTGGGAAATGTAGTTCTGATGACATAGAGAATGGAACTATAGAAAATGTACTTCTGACAATTAGAGAATGGAACTGTGGGAAATGTAGTTCTGATGACGTTCAAAAAGGCACTGAGAGAAATTTCATTCTGATAACGTAGAGAAAGGCTGTTTGGGAATTCTGGTTCGGATGATATAGAGAATGGAATCTGGGAATGTAGTTCTGATGAAATAGGGAAAGACACTGTGGGAAATACAGTTCTGATGATGTAGAGAAAGACAGTGTGGGAAATGTAGTTCTGATGATATAGATAAAGCACTGTGGGAAATGTAGTTTTGAAGACATGAAGAAAGGCACTCTGCTAAACATAGTTCTGAAGACACAGAGAAAAGTACAGTGGGAAATTGAGTTTTGATGACGTAGGAAAAGGAACTTTGGGAATTGTAGTTCTGATGACCAAGAGAAAGGCACTGTGGGAAATGTAGTCCTGAGATGTTAGAGAATGGAATCTTGGCAAATGTAGTTTGATGACATAGTGAATGGAACTTGAGGAATGTAGTTCTGATGACCTAGAGAAAGACACCTGGGGAAATGTAGTCATAACAATGTAGTGATTGGATCTACTTGAAATGTAGTTCTGGTGACCAAGAGAAAGTCTCTCTGGAAAATGTAGTCATGACAATGTAGTGAGTAGAACTGTGGGAAATGTAGTTCTGATGACAAAGAGTAAGGCAATGTGTGAAATGTTGTTGTAACGAAACAGAGAAAGGAACTATGGGAAATGTAGTTCTAATGATGTATAGAAAGGGACTGTGGGAAATGTAGGCCTGACTATTTAGAGAATGGAACTGTGGGGAATGTAGTTCTGGTGATATATAGAATGGAAGTTTTGAAAATGTAGTTTCGATGATGTTCAGAAAGGCACTGCAGATAATGTCGTTTTTATGACACAGAGAATGGCACTGTGGGAAATGTATTTCTGATGGCATAGAAAAAGGCAGTGTGGGAAAATGTAGTTCTGATTACACTGAGAAAGACACAGCAGAATGGAACTGTGGTAAATGTAGTTCTGAAGACACACAGAAAGGCATGGTGGGAAATGGAGTTGTGATGACATAGGGAAAGGAACTTTGGGAATTGTAGTTCTGATGATGCAGAGAAAGGCACTGTGGGAAATATAGTCCTGAGAAGGTGGAGAACAGAACTGTGGGAAATGTAGAAAGAAAGAAATGTGCCCTGGCCTTACAGGTAGTGTCAAAAAGCCAAGAAAGGCCAGTGAAAGAAACACAGTTTGGCACTGAAACCAGGGCCATCTCTGCCCCTTGCTCACAAAACTGGCCAATCTCTGGGAAGAAAATAAACTAACCAATCACAGTTGACTCCACCCCCTAGACATCCTATATAAACTGCCCTATCTGGTCAGTTATGAACTGTTCTCTCCACCCTGGTAGAGGCAGCTACTCTCCTGGACTCCTCCTTCCCAAATAAACCTCTTTCTCAAAAGAGTATTGGGTGAAAACCTTCATTGACTGCTGAACAGAAGAACCTTGCTGGGACGTCCCATAGTGGACTGAGCAAGGGGGAGCTGAACAGAAGAACCTTGCTGGGACGTCCCATAGTGGACTGAGCAAGGGGGAGCTGAACAGAAGAACCTTGCTGGGACGTCCCGTAGTGGACTGAGTGAGAAAGAGCTGGTAACACTGAGCCAGAGATTGTGGCTCTCCAGGAGAGGAGCAGGATTGATGTGTCCTACGGGGAAACCATCCCCCATCATACCATCATACCAGGTATATTCTGACCTTCCCGAAGAGTCAGGATACCCTTCCTTGCTGAAGCAGTTCCAGGCCTGACTCTCCCGAGAAGTCAGAAAAACTTCCTTTCCAAGGTTGGGCTGTTTCTTTGCAGTCTCAACCATCAGAGCTGTGCTAAACAGCTCCAGGTGTCCGGGACACCTTCAGGGCAGAGAACATGTCCTAAGCAGCTCTGAGGTGTCCGGGATACCTCGCCCTCTAGGGCTGAACTGTCTCCTCAAAGTTTCAGACATCAATTTACTAACATTTGGTGCCAAAACCTGGGACACCAAACCAATAGTTTTTGCAGTTTACTAACAGTTCTGATGACGTAGAGAATGGCACTGTGGGAAAATGTAGTTCTGATGACGTAGAGAATGGAACTTTGGGAAATGTACTTCTGATGATGTAGAGAAAGGCACTGAGGGAAATGTCATTCTGAAAATGAAGAGAAAGCGTGTTTGGAAAATGTAGTTCTGATCACAGAGAAAAAAGCATTGTGGAAAATTTGTTTCTGATGACACACAGAGAGAATCCGTGGGAAATGTCGATCGCATACAGAGAAAGGTACTTTGGAAAATATAGTGCTGACTTTACAGAGAAAGACACTGTGGGAAATGTAGTTCTGATGACATCGTAAATGGAACTGTGGAAATGTAGTTCAGATGACATAGAGAATAGAACTGTGGGAAATGTAGTCTTGACATGTAGAGAATAGAACTGTGGGAAATATATTTCTGATGACATATAAAATGGAACTGTGGGAAACGAAGTTCTGATGACATAGAGAAAGCACTGTGGAAAATGTAGTCCCTAGAAGTTAGAGAATGGAACTTTGGGAAATGTAGTTTGATGACACAGTGAATGGAACTGTGGAAAATGTAGTTCTGATGACACGGAGTAAGTCAAAGAGGGAAAATATAGTTCTGAAGACATGAAGAAAGGCACTGTGGGAAATGTAGTTTTGATGAGGTAGGGAAAGGAACTTTGGGAAATGTAGTTTGATGACACAGTGAATGGAACTGTGGAAAATGTAGTTCTGATGACATGGAGAAAGGCAAAGGGGGAAATGTACTTCTCAAGACATGAAGAAAGGCACTGTGGGAAATGAAGTTCTGATGATACAGAGAAAGCACTGTGGTAAATGTCGTTCTGATAACACAGAACATGGAACTCTGGTAAATGTAGTTCTGAAGACATAGAGATATCACCCTGGGAAATGTAGTCCTGACATTGTAGAGAATGGAACTGTAGGAAATGTAGTTCTGATTACATAGAGATTGGAATGGTGGGAAATGTAGTTCTAATGAAAAAGAGAAAGGAAATGTGGGAAATGTAGTTCTGAGGATATAGTGAATGGAACTGTGGTAAATGTAGTTCTGATGACTTAGAGAAAGACACTCTGGGAAATAAATTTCTGACATTGTAGAGAATGGAACTGTGGAAAATGTAGTTCTGATGACATAGAGAATGGAACTGTGGGAAATGTTGTCTGAGGTTGTAGAGAAAGGCGCTGAGGGAAATGTTGATCTGATAATGGAGAGAAAGTCCATTTGGGAAATGTAGTTCTGATGACACAGAGAAAGGCACTGTAGGAAATGTAGTTCTGAGAAGTTAGAGATTGGAACTTTGGGAAATGTATTTCTAAAGACATAGAGGATGGAATTGTGGAAAATGTAATCTTGACAATGCAGAAAATGGAACTGTGGGAAATGTAGTCTTGACAATGCAGAAAATGGAACTGACATAGAGGATGGAATTGTGGAAAATGTAGTCTTGACAATGCAGAAAATGGAACTGTGGGAAATGTGGTTCTGATGGCATATAGAATGGAACTGTGAAAAAATATCAATCTGATGACATAGAGAAAGGCATTGAGGGAAATGTAGTTCTGATGAGACAGAGAACATCCTTTGTGGGAAATGTAGTTCAATTGACACAGAGAAAGGCACTGTGTGAAATGCAACTGTGAGAAAAGCAGTTCTGATGATGTAGAGAAAGGCCCTGTGGGAAATATAGTTCTGATGACCTATAGAACAGTACTGTGGGAAATATCATCCTTACTACATAGAAAAGTCACTGTGGGAAATGTAGTTCTGGTGATACAGAGAAAGGCACTGTGGCTAATGTAATTCTGACCACACAGAGACTGTCACTGTGGGAAATGTAGTTTTGATAAGGTAGAGAAAGGCACTGTGGGAAATGTAGTTCTGATGACACAGAGAAAGGCAGTGTGGGAAATGTAGTTCTGATGACACAGAGAAAGGCAGTATGGGAAATGTAGTTCTGATGACACAGAGAAAGGCACTGTGGGAAATGTAGTTCTCATGACACCGTGCTGGCTTTACACTTCTTCTAGATTCCTTCTTTTGCTGTGATAAAATATTCAAATCAAAATCAACTCAGGAGGATTATGTTTATTTAATATTAATAGTAGTAGCGTTTATTAGACTTAAACATTCAGGTCAGAGTCCATTATTGGGGAAAGTTAAGGCTGGAAATGGAAGTGAGGTTTCCTTGGTCTCCCACGATGTTCTCTCCTCCCCAGGGAATCCGAGTTCTATGGAGGAGGGTCCTGGATGTCCAGGTCTCTGGTCACTCAGCCTCATCTTTGGCTCACATTCTTTTTTCTGCCTTTTAGTGTATTATTAATATATTTATTAATATAATATTATTAATGTCAACATGTTAGGTGGTGGAGCCCAGTCCCACGTGATCCGAGTATCTTGCTTTCTCTTGCAGTCCAGGCCCACCTGCATGGGTGATGGTGCCATGTGCCATGAGCAAGGTCCTTGAACCCTCGTCTCAACCAGGTCAGTTCTTGGGTTGTGTCACTAAATCATCGTCAGGGCCATCCTTCAGAAACATGACAATACACCAAGCTGATAAGAAAAAATTAATGGATTTAGGGTTTTTTGAGCTGAAATTAAATTTTTTAAATTTTTTAAGTTAAATGTTATGACACTCTATAATAATTCTGTAGATAGTGCATCTTTAAAGGGACCATGTGCATACCCCATCATTTTCAAAAAGATTTATTAATTTCATTTTATGAATGAATGCACATGTTATATGAACCACTGGCATGGTTTGGCTTCATGTACTGTTGCATAGTTTCCACGGGGATCCCTAACATGAATACTGAACAACAGGCTTCTAAAATTGAAAGAATCATTTTAAATCTTTAAAAGTTTCTTTATAGCATTCAAATAAAGAAAATATGTGCAAATTTCCTTTAGCATGCGTGTTCTTGATATGATCTTTCATAAATATAAGGATACAGATGTCAGAGAATGTGGCCACGATTTGAACATGTGTAGTTCTTAGGATTCTTTCAAACCTATGAGGACGATTCCCCAGATAATTTAAGCTGCACTTCACCCTCAGATTACGAGGTAAGGAAATATTCTAAGCACAAAACCACATGGCCAATCTGAGTGCCTGAAATCGTCCATAAAATTATAACCAGGGATGGAAAGATTGCTCAGTGGTTAGACTTCCTGTTGCCTCCAAGACACAGGACTCTCAGCTTCCTTTCAAGCACCATGACGGTCTGCAGGCTGATGTGCTCCCCACCATGATGAAAAATGTAAATAAGCCATCCTAATTGAACAAATTTATATATTTAGTATATTTCTTTTGTATAAAAGTAAAATTCATATTCCTTAATGTTAAACTCCATGATGATTTTGTGACCACGGAAGGGTCACAGAGCAGATGACGGAATCAGTGATGTGTGCTTCATCAAGGCATGTAAGTTCTCTGCTATGCATCTTTGGTAGCCTTAAAATGTGCATATTAAAATTGTCATCTTCATTGTTTACAAATTAACAAGCTCTACCTCATTAAAATTTGCTTCTTTAGACAGTTGTATAAATCATGGTAGAATTTTCCCCCATTGGAACATTTAGTTCACTGTTAGGTCCAATTAACAGAGTGAATATCACAGGTCATTGTTCAGAACCTATGAATTTCTAATGATGCAAATAATAACATAAATTGGCAATTTAAAAAGTGAAGTTTGAAACTCCTTCTCCTTTATATAGAAGAGGAACCAAGAGTACAGTCTCATCATTGTCCTTCAAAGTTATATAATGTGTTTCCTCATGTATCTGACAATAAGTCACATCATGCCAGACTTCCCTGAATGAAAATGTCATTGACAAAATGTAACAGTGTCAATCTAAGTCCTGGACTGACTGCCAGACAGGATACTCTGACAAATAAACAAGCTTCCAAAGTGAACCACACTTTATATCGCATTCGATCCACAAAGGGAAACAGATGGAAAGTGTTTTAGTTGATATCCTCTGTAACAACTGAAATACGGATCATTTCTCAAGAAGCTGGAAACTGAGACATAGAAAAATGAAGATTCTTCTGTTAACCGCTGTCATCGGCTTTGCTTGCACAGAAGAGGTACTTAATATTGGTTAAAATATTTTCCTAAAGCAGAGCAGTTTACAATATTGTCGTAGACAGTGCAGCAATCCTTATCGATCAGTCTAAAGCTGCAGTTATATTCACAGTAATTCTATCCATCAGAGAAAAATGCATTTAATGTCTTCTAGTTTTAACAATGCTTGAGATTTTAATAATTCAGTACAAATATATGGTTTGTGTATTTGTGTGGTTATACATTAAAGACATTGTGATTGCATGCATTCTATAATTTTTTTAAAAAAATAGAGCACAAGGCATGTATAGGATTATTCAAATAAATGTGAATTCAATTTCTCCTCTACTCCAAAAATGACTTATACGTTTGAATGGACATTTCAATTGCAGTAATATTGCTGGAGTCTGTCTGTAGCAAGACCTTCTGCTGGATTTACTGAAACACAATCATAAATTTAAAAACATAAAAGCCTGTTATAAAAGAAATGTATTTTAATAAAGTTAGGTATAACGTGTAGGTTCCTGTTCAGGAATGACATTTTGTCTCAAAACTTCCAGTAAAGAAAATTTACTTGTGGGGAAATGCTGGTAAAATAATGTGATCTTTTGCTGTTGTGTCATTTGCTAGTACTGTGGTAACTCTTCTTTGCTAACTGGGAATTTTCAGAAAATCCTCCATGTTCAAATGCTAAATAGTTTAATTTTCTCCTCGTTTCAATTTAACAGTGTTGACAGGATGACTCCAATTATAAAGTAATCATTAACTTCAATGTCCTTTCTTATTGCTCTTGCTAATACTGTAAGTGCTTTTATATTTCATTGGATGTATACTCATACTTCTTTGCTCTGACAAGTAAACAATTATCTCTTCATATTTCTGGATATTTGGCAATAGATGAAACTTTTCTCAATACGATTGCTAGCCAGAACTTGGATGTTTGGAAAGACCACATGGTTTAGGGTGGTGACAGAGGAGATGCCATAGATGGATATTTACATTAAAAGGGGTGCTTTAGGGCTGGAGAGATGGCTCAGTGGTTAAGAGCACTGACTGCTGAGTTCAATTCCCAGCAACCACATGGTGGCTCACAACCACTTGTGGTGAGATCTGGTGCCCTCTTCTGGCCTGCAGGGGCGCATGCAGGCAGAATACTATATACCTAAAAAATAAATCTTAAAAAAAAGGGATGCTTTAACTTCTTTAACATGTGAAAAAAATTTCTGAAATAATTGATTGATTTAATTTTTCAGTTGAAAGTACATGTCAGATCAGGGTTATGTTTATGATGCAAAGTGCCGATATTTATAATTTGATTATGTATTCACCATCAATTTGATATATATAATTTGATTATATATTATAATATATATCATAAATATATCATGTATTTGTATTAATTTGGTTATGAATTGTAAGGATATGGCTATTGATTCTACATCAAATTCTATCTTCCTGAACTAAATATTTTAATAAATATATATTAAACTGGAATAAAGGAAATCATTGAGTGCACACAATTATGCTATGTGAAATTGGATTAATAGAAGTGGGAACTATGCTGAAAATTATTTGAATGCCACTTCTGATATCTTACAAATAATAATTAAGTAATAATTCAATAAAACACAGTATCCAGGAAATTTTAACATATTGTGACTTATATATAATGCATTCCTCAGAAAGCTTAATTCTTTCTTTCTGTCTCATGAAGTCTATGACAATTTAAATGAACACTTTTGAAATTCAGCAGGGCTGTTTCCAAAAAAGCAGATGTCAAAAATTCTGGGGATGGCATATTTGAATTCAAAGAACTCTGTCTGTCATCAAAATAAGTGTTTCTTTCATGCTATTTATTTTAGCTGTAATTAGCTGACATTGATATTCTTAGGTATTATTTTTAACTCTTCCTGTTTCTCATTGTTATAATTATTTTGTCTGTGAATTTAGAGTTTTGTTATTATCCTTTTTTTGCTTTTTTCATAGGAGAACATATGATCAATATAAATGTGAATATGTGCAATCACACATCATATCAGAAAAGTTCATTTTTTTTCTGTTTTTAAACATTTATCAAATATGCACATATATAATTTTTTCATTAATTTAAATTAGATTATTTTCTCATAAAATGCATCCTGATTATAGTTTCCCTCCACTCTATTCCTATCAGTTCCTCTCCACCTCCTCTCCATTCTGCACCCACAACATTTTGATCTCTTCTTAGAAAAGTAGAGGCTTTTAAGAGATAACCAAGCATAACAAAATAAAGCATAGCAAGATGGAGCAAGAAATATCTTTTCAGTTTTTGACATGACAAACCAGCTGGAGAAAGTGTCCCAAGTGCAGGTAACTTGGGTTTCAGATGGCATAAATCTTTCTTCTAATAATTTTAATGTAATTAATGATATGTCCATATTTGAAATTTTTACATTTACCTTCTACTTGTTCCTTCCAAATCCATTATTGCTCATCTCCATACATATCTTTTCCCTCATTTTGTTAATATTTCTTTTTTCTTAAGACAATCAATCCAATTAGTACTGCCTATGTGTCTATTACAGGGGCATAATATCCTACAGTGAGGGAAAAGTCCAACACCAATCCAAGAAAGAGACTGAATCTCACTTCAGCTGCAGACATCAATGGCCAATACCTCTCCAGATAGGAATTATGCTTCTGATTTTTTGCCATTTGTATGCTGTCATTAAAACTCTCCTCATCTTGAAAATTCTGGTGAAGGTAACATGGGCTTTTGCTCATTTATATGTGTATCACTGAAGTCATTTTATATCATGGCATTTTAAATAACTCCCCATTTCTCTGACAATTGCATTTTTTAAAATGTCTTCTTAGATGTTTTAGCATACTTCTATTCTTTTATTTATTTATTCATTCATTTATTTATTTATTTATTATTTTTTATTTTTTATTTTTTTTTTTGGTTTTTTGAGACAGGGTTTCTCTGTGTAGCTTTGCGCCTTTCCTGGAACTCACTTGGTAGTCCAGGCTGGCCTCGAACTCACAGAGATCTGCCTGGCTCTGCCTCTCGAGTGCTGGGATTAAAGGCATGTGCCACCACCGCCCAGCGTTATTCTTTTATTTTTTATAATGTCTTCCTAGATGTTTTGGCATACTTCTATTCTTGGGTGCATTATAAGCATGCAGAGTAGCTTATTTTAAGAATAGTCTGCAGTTAGGTTTGTCTGCATTTACTCATTACAAAAAAAGGTTTCTCATACCTAGGTGGAGTTCAGCACTAACTTTGGATATGAATATCAGTACTTAGAAGTTAGTTTGAAAACACACTGATTTAGAAAAGTGAAAATGGTCCCTCCTTTAGGACGCATGTTTTGTATGAGTTTTCACAAAATTTAAAATTCCAGACTTAAATTAACTTGTGTGCACCCAAACACTTCAAGTTCAATCAAGAGAGCTGCTAATAGATCCCTGAAACACATTTTCTATGGTGCACCAGGGGGTCATTTCAGGCAGATGATGAGTATTGAGACCTGAGAGATCAAGTAAAACCTTTGTTGTCTTTCCTTCAGCAGTCGTCCATATAGATTCTTCATAATTATGGAATTGAGTTGCAGGAGAGAATGCTTCCTTCTCATTTTTTAAAGCATTCTTCTTCTTTTAATTAAATTTATCTATTCTTATATTTTATATATACACCAGAATAAGGAATCTGATCCCACTACAGATGTCTGTGAACCGCCATGTGGGTGCTGGGAATTGAACTCAGGACCTCTGGAAGAGCAATCAATGCTCTTAAAGGCTGAGCCATCTCTCCAGCCCCTAAAAGCAAGTTTTTTTTTGTTTTGTTTTCTGTTTTTTTTTCACCCCGGAGCTGAGGACTGAATGCAGGGCCTTGTGCTTGCTAGACAAGCGCTCTACCACTGAGCTAAATCTCCAACCCATCCATCCTATCCCCCATTATGAGGCCATAATAATCAGATTTTTATGTTTTTAATTCCTAATTTTTTAGTTCTTTGTATATTACAGAAACTAGTCTATTGAATAAATGTCCCTGAAAAATGGTTTCTTTCTCTGGTTTCTCTGACTCTCCATTCTATTGGGTATTTTCTTTAATGTAAATTGATTTTGTTTGGGGAGATGCCATTTGCCAATACTTGAGCTTTCTTCAATTATTTTGGTGTTCCATTCACAACGTCTTTACCTGTAATTAGAAGTTCAAGAATAGTCTAAGAAATCCTTTTTTTTGTTCCAGTAATTAAATGTTACTTTTAAGTATATCACATAAAAATATCTACTAAAATAATTTAACTGACATTGAAACTGAAAATGCAATATTTAACTTGATTTTCAGAGTGTATTCTCTTTCAGCCTTTACAAAAATTTCATACTCTCTACATAGCAGCTGATGATTTAAAACAAATAGAGGAGAACGGGCCACTAAGAATTCTCATACGTCATATTCTACCACACGATAATTATGCTGAAGTTGGCATCACATTTTATATCAGGTAAGTTAAATTTACTCAGATCCAAGAAGCAAAATAGTGACTATTAATTAGTAGTGCACAACCACAATTTCCTTGACATTGTGTGAAAATAAGTCAATGATGTCATAAGGTTAATCACCACACATATATCACATCATAATATCATATCAACATAGGTCATATTGTGCTGACATGTTACCCCAGAATGCAGTCAAATGCAATGAAATTCACTGAGACACCAATGTTGGAAAGTAGTTCATCATATCCCTTGCTCTTCATAATTATTTGCATAGAGCTTTGTTGTTAATCTGTCAGCTCCCAAGAATTTCTGAATGTGCCATGGATGTAGTCTTGGTGGTATTCTTCAACATCACAGTTTCCTGTTCTGCAAGGTGAACTCAATATCAGTAGGTGGAAGAGTATCCATGTGGACTCTAATCCTTGTTCATCCATCTGATGAGTTCTGGAATTACAGTCACACATCATCCCATCTACATATTCATGTCCATTTAACATATGTCTTATCTCATAAAAAGAATTACATAAACACATCAAAGCAAGATATCAAAACAAAGGCCATGTTTGTACCCCAGCAGTCAGTAGGGAGTGATCAATTTCCAATATTTATGCTTATCACATAACCTGGGCTGGTGCACATGAGCTGACATGATGAGATGCATTGTTTATTTCTCCTGGAAGTTCACTGATGTATACGTAATGTCGACTGATGAAAATAGTGTTGTTGTCATTTCATGTTTAGGCAAAAGGACAGATGCCAACTCTACACACCTCTGCTTCTTAAATTTATTACTGTCATCATAAGACGACCATGTGAGTATCTTATGCTTTCAGGTGACTAAATATATATATGCAGTGCATGAAATTCATACTCACAGTACTTAATATTGTGGTAGCTTTAACAAACTATTTAAAAAAGTAACCTGATTCAGAAGAGGTTGATATTTGCATCATTGTTTCAGATAAGTCGAGACCATTGCAGAGCCGAAGCCAGCGTGGAAGTGCTTTTACGTCTGTATTCTTGATGTTCCCTGACAAGTTTTCTACTCTCCCAGAAAACTGGGTTCAGAGCATGAAACATGAAACCAAACGTGTGTAAAATATGAAATCCATTCTGCAAAGGATTATTCTACATCATTCTGACTCCTCATCCTAAATTTCCACAGACATCACAACCCATGATCCAAATGGGAACATTTACACATTCTGTCCATCAAGTGGATAAGTAGTTTCCAGAATATGTTTTACAAATATTTGAAACAGAAACACTGAAAAGTGTACAACATTTAGTGAAGTTATTGTCAGTGGATTATATGGACAATCTCGGTGACTTGAGAGTTTTCTAGTATAGGATAATATATGTTTGGTATAACAAAAACTAAATAAAATATTTTGCTTAATGATACAGTAAGAAAGTCAATATTTGGGGTTCATGCCAGTGTGAAAATGTAGCAAGTATGTAGATGTAACTAACCGTCTTATTAAATAAGAAACACAGAGTCGATTCAGAGAAGAAAGCCAAGAGGTCAGAACTAAGAGCCTTACCCTTCCTGCTTCAGCCAAGAGAGCTCTCTGAAAGGGAGCTACTTCCTGTGTGTTTGTCTTTATAGTCTTTCTGTTCTGCCTTCTCATTGGTTGTGAACCCAAACACATGGCTGCCTTGTCACTGCCTGCCTATAGAGACTTCCAGGTCTTCTATGGTTGGTATTGTGATTAAAGGCATGTGTCTCCAATGCTGGCTGTATCCTTTTACACACAGAGATCTACCTAGCTCTGTCTACCAAGTGCTGGGATTAAAGGCATGCGCCACCACCACCACACTCTTGCTATGGCTCCAATAGCTCTGACCCCTGGGCAACTTTATTTATTAACATACAATTAAAATCACATTTCAGTACAAATAAAATACCACCATACAAGTAGTTTATGAAAATTATAAAAACTGTGATTGGGTTAAGTCGCCTAAATTTTATGAGAGCAGAAAAAAATAATTATACATATTTTATTGGACAGTTATAGAATTTCAGTATTATACTTTTAAAATATTTGTCTAAAAATGTTATGTAGAAAGTTACAATAAAAAATTTAAAAGTTAAAAGTTACATATGTTGGGTATCACACATTTTAGGAAAATATAAAAAATGCATAAACTTGTATTTTAGAATTATTTATTTAGTCAAATCGTGTACTAACATTTGTGTTTTTCAATTTCCATTATCACATAAAATGTATATTAAAGTAAGATTTTGTGACACACACATATATACATATATAATTATTATTTCATAAATCATAAAATCAATTAATTTTATTACCAAATTTTTAAAGAACTTAAAAGTTAGAATGAACGTCTTAAATTTTATTTAATTCTCACAATGACTTCTTGATTACAAGATAGTAATGACTGTCATTGACAATTAATTCAGAAACTACAATGAACTTTAAAAATTCATTTATTTATTTATTCAGTTATTTTGATGGCGGAATTCCTACTTTATGCAAACACAAACACAAAAAAAACAAATCAAATAAAGAACAGAATACATTCATGCTATCTAATTCAAATCAAATATTTCTTCTCAGTAACAGATGCCGTTGCATTTATATTATATCCTGTTTCAAACACCACAGTCATCATGTGCATGCACTATGTTGAAATGAATGGAAAATACAGAAAAATGTGTGCAGCATTCTGTAAGTGTAATATCTAATTTTAGATGGTTATGAACATATATATTAGCCTGTCTTTTTCATAAGAAATTATTTAACACCTATCTACAATAATCAGCATTACATAGCAGGAGGTCTCTCTTCAGATATGTACAGGACCACAATTTGAGGTACATAGAATACTTAACAAAATTTTCATACTGTATTTCAGTCAGAAATGTCTATGAACTGAGTGACAAGCATCACATATATAAGACATCAGTTTTCAAAAACAAAGTTTCATGTGTCACACCATCCTTGGGGAGAAATGAAGAAATATCTTCACTAAACCAAAGACTTTATTTTGACATCAAATTTATTGAAAAATTAACAATACTTATGATAATGAATATAAACTGTTGGTCAGATATAAGTCTATTAATTGTGAAGTATCTTGGTGTACCCAGAATGCTGACTTAGTCTTCATATATAATTATACAACACAAAATGTCATGATTTGAAGAATCTTTAAAAAAGAAACAATGTCACATTTACTATATATTAAATTAGAGATTGGCATTGGTGCTTTGCAAGAAGACTCTGAAAGGAAATGATTAATGAAAACTCTGATATGTTGACCATTCTGAAGTGGAAAGCCACACATTCACCAAAATATCATCAGCACAAATCAGAGTGGATAGGTTAAAAAAAGAAGTGTGTGTGTGTGTGTGTGTGTGTGTGTGTGTGTGTGTGTGTGTGTACTGACTAAGAAGAAAAGGGGTGGTGGATCTGAGTGGACATAGCAGCAATGTGTATTTCCTCCAAATTCACAGAGCACTCAAGTAACTAAATTTAAAAATCAATAATGGTATATAGGTCTAGACAATAAAATTTGAGGAATCCACAATTCAGAAACAGTCACATTTCTAATGGTCATCTCTTTTTATTTCTTATATTTAATATAGCAAAAGAAACCAGTCTCAGTAAAGAATTATGGGACATCTATGTGAGAACCACTGCTGAATACGGAATCCCAAGAGAAAATATAAGAGATAACCTCAAAAACGGTAAATAATTGTGTTTTGCAACTAGAATATTGATCTGAAATAAGAGAAAATTCTTGATTTCCATTTTCATTGTTGAAAAACTGAAATAAAAATTGTTGAGTAAATGAATTACATTTTAACTTTGTATGTCTTATACTTCACAGACACCTGTCCTCAATGAAACTACTGATTTGGTGAGTTAAAGTAAAATAAAAATCTTTGTCAGAACTCAATATAATAAACAAAACAACCATTTAATGAAAATATTCTGTGTAGAGAAATAGGAACAAGTATACGATGGGAAAACTTTTGCAATAATACAAAAAAAGAAACAATATAAATACATATGCAAAACAAAAACTATACATGAAATCATTTAGAAAATATCCCTACATATTTTAAAGTTCATAGAGTTCTATAGTCTCTTTTATTTATTATGTATGAGGTGTAAATAAAAAAATAAAATTGACTGGGGGGGGCTGCAATCACTTCATTTCTAGGTAAAGAGAAGAAATATCACGAGCAATGAAATTAAATATGACTAACATATCAGATTAAGTCTTGAATATGCTACATGGACTGGAAGTAATAACTCACAATCTAAAGGGGATTTGAATTGATCAAACTTCCATATTTATTTTTCTGTACTAAATTTTATTGTTTACATAAAAATGTGAACTCCAGCACTTGGTAAAACAAGGTTTCTTATGTCTAAAGTCAACAGAATTCTGCAAATATTTAATCCACTCATTTATCTCTAATCTAGTTCCTATGATCAAAATTCTGCTTAAGAATTCCATCATTCTGTACCTCATGTCTCAAACATGCATTACTGTATGCTCTATAAAATTTATTGTATTTATTCACATTTAATATATTTCCATTGATGTTTCTAATTTGAAATTTGTACTTTCACAGGTTTCAAGATTGATACAACTTGCTACATATCTGTCCATGGCATCTAATTCACAAATTTGAAGGTGGACCCATTTTTCTCTCCCAATTGTGCATTCACCTTTCTCGTGCAGTTCTGATTCTTCACACTGTTCTTTCCTCAAGTTTCTTCCCTGGCCCTGTTTAGTAGAATTTTCTTTCTCTGTGAATCAATGAATAAATTTCATCTACTGGCATAAACTTTTAAAAATTTATTGTGTTATTTAGATCCTCAGTATGGGACTCATTTCTTGTATGAATGTATGTATAGAGTGTGTGTGAATGGCAATGTTTGTACAGTCTTTGTGTGCATCTATATCAAGGTCTTTGTGTGCAGAACAAGCATAAAATCTGGGTTTGAGTTCTTCATATCTACCTTCTTTGGGTGTTAGGCATCAAAATCAGATTGTCAAACTTAAGAATCCAAAGCTTTGCTGGCAGTGTTAGCACATGCCTTTAATCCCAGCACTCAGAAGGCAGAGCCAGGTGCATCTCTGTGAGTTTGATGCCAGCCTTGTCTACAAAGTGAGATCCAGGACAGGCATCGAAACATCACAGAGAAACCCTGTCTCAAAAAACAAACAAATCCAAACCTTTACACACTGGACATTCTTATTGGTCTTATGTCACATTTTAACTGAAACAAATTTTCTGACTACCACAGCCCTGCACAATATTGGCTGCACTTGAATATTTACATGGAAAAGTGTGTGTGTGTGTGGGGGGGGGGTTGAGTGTGAAGTTCATATCAAATTAACTTCCAAACTTAAAACTGCTGATTTATAAAGAGTTTAAATCAAAATATAAGTCAATTTGAAGGCTCAGTGCCTAGCACTAATGGAATAAAGCCATCTGACTGGATCCAAAAAAAACGTGATGTGTGTTCCATAAACACGTGATGAAAAATCTTGTAACCATGACAATTAAATGGATTGGAGTAAAAAATTCAAAACAGGAGTCATGGGTTGCACCTAGGGTCTAATATCTCCCAAGTAATGAGCTTTAGCCAAGGATTACACAACCTGACATGTATATATTCCTGCAGAACTGGCCCCAAATCCAATTAGAAATCTGTATTTTTCTACAGTAAAAATTATATGATAAAATTCAAATATTCAAAACTGAGTGCATCTTGTCAGGGGTGACTGTAGTAGCATCCAGGATCAAGTGCTAAGTAAGACCACTGATTTCCTTCCTACTCTTAAGTAATGTTTTACACCTTCAAGTATGATGTCATCTAGCAATCCCATGGGTGTCTATCAACTTTGTTCATTTATGTTTAGTTTGGGGTCAATATCTGCTTATCTTCCTTCCCACAGACCCCCCACTTATGTGTAAAATTTCAGTAGATGTTTATTTACTACACTTTCTTATCTGTTGTGTACCACTATGTTGAATTTTTTGAATGGTTTTTTTTGTGGTTTAATGATGGTAGATTGTCTTAACTATCCCTCATTCATTCAATATGTTGTTTAATTCATCAATGGACATCTCATTTCCCCTCTCACGTTGCTAATTCAACACTCTAACCCTGTGTTTTATTTTCTAATGCCAATTTTTCCTTTGTCTACTGTTCCCTATTCTGTAATCTACTTACCCACAGTTGGCAGTATCTGGACGAGACTCATTTTAACTCCAGATTAAATATGCAAAACAAAAATATTGAAAGCTAGTGTCTACATATGGGACTTTTATCCACATGAAAAAAACTTTAATTTGAGTAGCTCACAAGTCCATAGTCAAGGACTCAATATTCTTATTTGGGTTTCACCCAATAACAATTGCAAACAAAAATTTTAATGGGATATGACAATGATTATTATCAGTTTTCTGAAGCCATCAATCTTAACTGCTATGTTAAATTACACATCATTTGTTAAGAGGGTACAAACTCAATGGCATTTGACTAAATATATCTTATAAACTTGACTCAGGCCACAATACTTTGAGTAATAAAGAAATTTCATAATGGCCCTCTGAAAGGCATGTATGGAATCACACTACAGTCTGGGGTACTATTTTTCTTGATCCACAGAACACTGAGAAAATTAACCAACTTCAAGAGAAGTAATGACAGTTTTTATCCCGTTTCTGACATGAGCCCTCCAGAAAGTCCTCAGACAAAGCACTCTTTTGAAGCCTCTTTGAGGACCTCACTACAAAAGATTTGAAGCTTTTGTCATTTTGGTCATTTGTGTTCACATCAATTTAAATGAAAGCCTTTATGGTACAGTGTTGTGTAAATGATGGCTGACAGATGCCGCATTGTTTGGGATTCTCAGGAAGTTGATGGATACAACACACATTATAAAAGAGGGTTTATTTGTCGCGTCTGCCTCGACCAGCAAGGAAGACGCAACCCCAGGCTCTTCTCCAAGCAGTTTATTCAGGAATCTTGAACAATCTTCTGACCCCGGAGAAAGCCATCTTCTTCTTCTCTCACTCTCTCACTCACTCTCCCATTCTCTCTCTCATTCTCACTCACAGTCACCCCCACAGTCACTTCCACAGTCACTCTCACAGTCACTCCCCTGGGAAAGCCAGCCCACGCCCTTTATAACCACTGGGCAATCAACCCCATGGTGCCACGTGGACAATGCCGCTAGGGTCAGACATACGCAAGCAAGCCAGATTAGGTCCAGGTGTGCAGAAGCAAGCCAGATCCTAGCCTTAGCCAAATAAGGAGCATGTGCCATTGGGAAGGCAGAAGCCAGACGCCGCGCCATCTTTGAGGCACGGCCGTGCAAGGCTCTCTACAGCTCCCCCTTTATTGTTTTAAGCAGCAGGCAAGAGCAGAGGTCTAATCTCTGCCAAAATACAACTTGGACATTGTACTGGTGTTAGTCCAGGTGTCATCCACCCAGAGAACACTTGACCCGTCCAATACCCTTTTTTGCAGAGGTGGGAATTAGGGCATCAACCCACATGCAATTAGACTTGCTCTTCTTGGGTTTTGCAATCCAGCTAGACCCAAGTGCAGTGCACTAGCCTCGCATCCTGCGCGATCAAGCTTTTAATGCGGCCAGCCAGGCCTGGGGAGACTGTCCAGCCTCTATGGCTGTAAAGGCTTGGATAATCATGGCTGCATTGCGCTGCTGAGAAACCCTTAAACGAACAATGCACCACAGGCACATCAGGGAGACAGGTACCAGTAGGCCTGCCAGGGCACCTAATCCCACCCACTTCTTTAAAAAGGTGATAGAATTGATGTTATGGGTAAAGGGTATGGCCAGGCTTTTATAAGAGCCCAGAGTAGTCAATCATCAGCTGCTCCCACTGGCATGCTTGTCAGAATCAGGGCTATCAGGATCAGGCACATCAGCTTCCAGGTTGTCATCACGTCTCTCCGTCTAAGGGGCCTGTTCGCACCAATCGTTCAGGTACCCAGATAGGGTCTAGCCGGTCCTGTGGGAAAACACAAACAGAACCTCCTGCCCTGTCAGCACAGGATCGGGGCCTTTAAAATCAGACTCCACTAATTGTACTCCCATCTGCGGAGTCAGTAATTTTAAACCGCACCATTTTCGCTGTTAGCTCAGGTTTTTCTGTGTTGCATTGATTTTCCACAGATCTCAGCTGCGGATGCCTTGTTGTGCTGGTTCTGTCGTCCATCGTTCTTAGTTTCTTAGTGGCTTTTGGAGCTTTTGAAAACCACGCAGACTGCCTGCTTTGCAGTCTTCTAGGACACTAACTTCTGTATCTCAGGTTCTTTCACCACATACATTAAGCTTAGATTCACAATCAACATTTACACCTTTATTTATACTCTTTAATGAAACTATAGAACTACTTTAGCAAATATATTTCTTATTACTTCCTATATACTTATCTTATTTCTTATTTAAACTTTCACTTACAACTAGTATCTTTACTTCTTACAAGCTTATTACTACATGTCTTAAGACTACCTTAGATATTTCTGGCAAGCTTATATTCTTAAAGGAACTCTATGGATCTATTTTACAAACTTATATAGGGCTACCATTAGCATATAAAGGTTTCTTAACACAGATCTAACAAGAGAATTTTTTTTATCTTTTTCTACTTCTTACTCTTAATTATCACTATCTCTATTAGATTCTCTTAACTAGACAGGAAGTACGTACATCATTCCTAAAGTTTAGAGTTTATAGTCAGCTTTGTTAGTTGTTGCTAGGGGACTGTAACATTCTTGGGATGACACCACACTCCAAAGTTGCCAGTTCTCTCAGCCATTCCGGACCCAGCAGAGATGCACTGTCAGCGGTAGACGGTTTTTAACTACAGGCTGTCCCTTCACCCAAATTCATAGTAGTTCCCCTAAGTGCTTCAATTCAGACAAACGTTTCTATCACTGAAAAACTTCACTTCACCCTGAGGGTGAAATTACCATATTTAGCTGCTGTAAAGCTCTTTGCCAAATACTGCACAGCTATAAGGTGATATAAAGTATTTTTCTAAAGGAGCGAGTAAAGCCACAAGTGGCACAGCTCCGAACTGTATTTAGTATTTTCACTTCATTAGCTTTAACTCCTGATGTTATTAGCGGCTGTAATATTTAGTATTGTAATATTTAGTATTGATTTCTTATAAGGAACTTTCAGGTGAAGCTTTTTTAAGACAAATTTCTCTGAAGTTTGT
The DNA here is from genome assembly GCF_949786415.1 of Peromyscus eremicus. Classification (NCBI taxonomy): domain Eukaryota; kingdom Metazoa; phylum Chordata; class Mammalia; order Rodentia; family Cricetidae; genus Peromyscus; species Peromyscus eremicus. The sequence goes on from NW_026734311.1 coordinate 367,389, forward strand.
TTCCCATCTATAAAGCAGTCATTTCTTTTTGAATGCCTGTTTCTTATCCCCTTAATTAGATTTGCAAAGGAATCACTCATTGCAGGCTGTTTGTTCAAGAGGTAAATAATTTTTAATTTCACATAAGTTTCTTCATATCTAAGACAACGTTCAGTGTATAAACTGCTCTCTCTTGCTTTAAGAATTTTAAAGTAGCTTGTTTGCTCTTAAAGGTAGCTTTTGTCATCCAACTACTGTAAAACTTTGCACAGCTATTAGGGTAAATAAGGCATTTTACCAATGGAGCCCCAAACTGTAAAGCACCTAGTTCCATATTATTCCAATGGAACTGACACTTAAATGATTTTCCTCCTTATCCTTTCAAAAGCTGTATTTTAAGTTTACCATGAACGTATTTTCGAGCTGACAAACGTGTTTCAGGGCAATGACGCCATCTTTAGTGGAAAAACTACCTTTCCCAGAATGCATTTCCCTTATATCAGTTTCCTATTGCAAGCTAGCTTTTGGACTTCATTTCCCATAGTTCTTTTCGGGTCTGAGAGTCAACTGGATCTCTTTTACCAGACTTGCTTACAATTTCTTGTCCATGAGGTTTGAACAAAGCTCCCTGCTTTTGCAACGGGAGACTTGAACAGGCATTCTACATTTTCAATTATGGGACATTGGGAGATTCCTATTCTCTCAACTGGCTTTAACAGGTGTCTCTCCTTCATTTGACACTGGCCCCAAATTAGAACCACACCTGCCTCGTTAGCCGGCATTGAGGCTGGCATTTCTGATAGCAACTTTCCTCGGGGCTTGTGTTTGTCTTACTGAAAAACAAGATCATGTACAACAGCTTTTCCATAGCTCTTTTGGAGAGATTTTCTCCCACTGATCTATCTCATTTTGCTTGTTCCTTCCTTCCCCAGATGCAGAGCTTCAGGTATCTGTGGCTCTGTTCCTCTGCTAGCTGCCTTTGGAAGTAGGGGCTTTTTTTCTCCCCCTGAATCTGCCTCAAATTCTAGCAGCTTTTTCAGGTCATGCATTTTCTGGGGAGGATTATGTCCCTTCTGTTTCTTCAGAGTCTTTTTCGCAGACAGTTCCCAGTTTGGTCTCAATTTATCCCCTCTACCCCAGAAACAGTTTCTGACACTACAGTGGTGGCTTTCTCTGCTCCTGAAGTTAGGGGCATTTTGTCTGTTTTCCGGGTCTGTGTGGTTAGCGTACAGACTGAAAATCTAACAAGGGAGGTTTTTGCCATTTCTAAACTTCCATTAGGACAGGTGTTTTGCCTTATCAGACTTTCACCCGGCCCAGTCCCCAGTGGGTTGCATTTGCTTGTTGGGGTGCTCAAGGACAGGGCTTGTGCCAGAGGCAATCACCCCTCAGGGCTACACTCCCTCATCTCAGGGAGTCAGTTGAAACAAAGCTTTTCTCAAAGAGGTGCTTTCTCTGACAGAAAAGAAAGCTTTACTCCTGGATAGTTCTGTTCTGCCCTGGCTGGGCTCTTTCCCCAGACAGTGTTCTGACTCAGCAGCACAACTGCTTCAGACACAGTTCAGCTTTACTCTTTTCCCAGAAAGGTCCTTACTTTGATAGAAAAGCTTTTTCTCAGATTTCTTTTTGCAGCTGTGGACCGATCAACCCGGGACTTGTAGGAAAGCAGACAACTGTGCCGTTTCCACTGGCTTTAGTTTTGTTTGTTCATTAGCAATCTTCCCCCTGGGTCCTGCACCTTCCTGCCTCAGCTCTGTGCTCCAGGAAGTTTGCAACTGCAGGAATCCTAGTATCCCCGAAATGCACTCCAACTCAGAGACGCTGGCCAGTCGCCTCTGGGTTTTTGGTCAGAAGCGAGGATACAATGCTAACAGTTTGCATTGCTTCAGGGGATCTTTGCATTAGGACCATTAGGAGCACCTTTTCATTCTGAAAGGCTCACTCAGAAACAAAACCCTTGATGCCTCAGCTCGGCTGTAACTGAAAAACTTGGCTTTTTTGCTTTTGTCAGGTAAAGTTTCCTGCCCTTTTGGGCTCTCTGTAGCTCTTTACCCACACTCTCCCAAGCGTTTCCCTCAGGGTACTCTGACCCACTGTCTTTTACTAGCATGAAGAGACAGAGCTTAGAAGAGGTTTTTAGGAACTTGTCCCTGCCTCCTGCATTGCAGGGAGGATTTTTAAAGCTTGAAAGAGAACTTAGAGAGGTTTTGCCATCTTAAGAGGTTTGTTGTTTTTCCTTAGAGCTAATCACAGGTGGTCCCCATACTAATCTTCAGGTGATTCTAATTTTTGTCCTTCTGAGATGGTGAGTTCTGAAAGGCTTTAGTTTTTAAGTTTAAGAGAGCTTTTGAGAAAGATGAAGGCTTTTTAGAGAGATTATTCCCTCAAATTTTCCAAGAAAAGCTTTATAGTTTAAGAGAAAGATTTTTTTTCCCCAAGAGAGAAAGACCAACTTTTCCCAAAACTTCGCAACTTTAAACTTTGACTTCTTACACCCCCATTTTTGCCTCAGGGAGAAGTTACTTTCTCCTGCCACTTGGGCTTAGTATTTCAGCTGTCCCCAGGACAAAAGCTTCCATAGGAAACCTTTTCTTCCCCATAAGCTCAAAGAGCTTTATTACTACCCTTAAAGACCAAAGAAAGATTTTTTCCTTCTCCAGTTTGCATTCGTAGCCCCCAAAGTTAGAAAATTGAAGAGTTTTTCTGTCTAGTTGCCTTACTTATTTTTTCCTACACAATCTTACACTTCTAAGTTTTTCCTAAACCATATTACTACCCTATGCCTTATTTTTAATTTTCCTGTCTGCTTTTGTCGCAGCTCCACTTAATTCTCCTGTCTGCTTTTGTCACAGCTCTACTTAATTTTCCCGTCTGCTTTTATCGCGGATCCTTGCCTTACCTGGGGACTTACCAGTGCACTGCCCTGACTGCGAAGAGTTCTGAGCCTTGAAAGGGTTCCCCGTACAGGCCACGTCCACCTCAACCAGCAAGGAAGATGCAACCCCAGGCTCTTCTCCAAGCAGTTTATTCAGGAACCTTGAACAATCTTCTGACCCCGGGGAAAGTCATTTTCTTCTTCTCTCTCACTCATACTCTCTCTCTCTCACTCTCTTTCTCACTCTCTTTCTTACTCTCTCTCTCACTCATACTCACTCTCTCATTCTCTGTCTCATTCTCACTCACAGTCACCCCCACAGTCACCCCCACAGTCACTCCCATAGTCACTCCCCTGGGAAAGTCAGCCCACGCCCTTTATAGCCACTGGGCAATCAACCCCGTGGTGCCACGTGGAAAATGCCAATAGGGTCAGACATACGCAAGCAAGCCAGATTAGGTCCAGGTGTGCAGAAGCAAGCCAGATCCTAGCCTTAGCCAAATAAGGAGCATCTGTCATCGGGAAGGCAGAAGCCAGACGCCATGCCATCTTTGAGGCACGGCCATGCACGGCTCTCTACACACCTCCAAGGAAATATCTATGTGTCACTAAAGTAAGTACACTGGCAGAACTATAATACTCAAAGTGGTACTCCCAATTTTCACCAAGGTATCACCTGAAAACTGTGAGATACAGAACTGCTCATGCCCAACCACAGATCCCTGACTGCAGGGACTATAGGGAGATACATGCACAAACACATAGAAAAATACACAACATAAACACATGTATGTGAGAGACAGAGAGACAGAGAAAGAGATACTTAGACAGAGAAAGAGAGACTGAGTGACAGAGGGAGAACTCTATCAATTGGATGCTGAACAAATGAATGCTGGTGTGTCCTCTCAGAGGGTAACAAAAGGAGCAGGGATCAGTCTGAGTCCCTGTATCCACACATTTAGATGTGTGACCAGGCCTCTCCAACTGCTGCTTGGAGAATCAAATGTACAAGGCCTTTTAAAGCAAGTAACAAAAAATTAACTCAAACTCACAGCAACTAACATCTCACACTAGCCAGCACTTGATAGAATCTCTTCAAAGTCATGCTGGGAATTCATACTACTGCCTCAGTCCATGAGTACTATGACTCATGCCACAGGCTCTGTTTTTGTTTCTTTTTAGAGGAAGCAGAATAGTCTTTGTCCTCATGTCATTCCTGTCCACATTTGAGGTTCTGCCTTTGGGAGGAGTTCAGAGACATGATTTTGGCATACCCTGAAGGCATACCCTAAAGGTGCAGCCTACCAGAATCACAGACCTTATATAAAATGAAGTAATGATGACAGAGTGAGATTGAAACCACAGGGTTTGAAAGAATAAATACCTATTCTTCATGCTCTCTTCTGTGATAAAGATCAGGCAATCTCACTGTTACTTTCTTTCAATGGTCATTTCCTGTAGCTGAGTGGTCAGTCTGCACCTTCTGCTTCACCTGCATCTTGGTGACGAAGGATTGGTGGGATGGTGGCTCTCTGGTGCTCCTTGTGGGTAGATGAACATAAATGAACTTGCAGTATCACTAGGCAAAGATAATGGACAGACCACCCTGAGTCCTAATCAAATGTTTGAGAAAGCTTGTTTACCAGTGACTCGGTGACACCGCAAATTATTTTGTCCTGTGCTTCAGATGCCCCCTCTGGGGAACTCAGCTGTGTCCTCTATTTGAAGGGAAGTGGTTATCCCAGCTATCTGGTTTTCTGTGCCCTCATAGCACATGCTCCAAGTAACCAAGGAGATAGCCTCTTCAGGCTCATTCACAGCTGCAGACTCAGAATTCAACTTGGCTGCAGAGTCCACAAGCCTGTTGGTTTACAAGTCAGGAAAAAATTGCCATAGTTCAAAATCACCCCAGTCATTTAGAGGTTCCCCAAATATCTTGACAGGTCACTCTAACCATATAACAATTGATGGAGAAGACATATAAGGGCAGAACATGGTCACCAGACTCAACAAGTCTCCTCACTGACAACTGAGGAACACAGAGCAGCTGGGAAGTAACTAAAGTTAGCCACTGTGGTTGAAGTAGAGTGATGTCCTGCCTTGAAATGAGCACATCTCATTAATCCCTCCCGCTTTAATGTCAGTCTCATGTTCACACATCAATGCCTATCTAGCAAAAGAATGAAAGCCAAGATATCCCAGCATAAAGCATTGGCCTTACCAGTTCCTGACTTCTGAGCCAGAACAATTAATATCCTGGAATCCTAGAATTTCAAGAGGCATGACAAGCAGGGAAGTTCTGTTTGTTCCCAGAGACTCCAGCTTTCTGTTCCCCATTACTGGAAGATTCAGCACAAGCCCACTTCCTCCAGGAATCCCTTTTCTTGCACAGAACTCATTACATGATTCTCTTGACCATTTCTTTCTGGACATTTTACATTGAGACTGAATGTCAGCTTTCTTCAGTCACTCTCTGGTTTCTCTAAACTCTCCATTCTCTTTCTGAATTAGACTCTTCAGTATGCCATCATGTTCATCAGTAAATGGTGAAGGCACTGAATAAACTTCCCAAGGACAGTGGGTGTTGCCACAACATAGTGACATCACAGAGGATGCCAGGGCTCTCCAGGATACATTAGAATGTCTAAGGAAGAGCTGCAGATGTCATGGGAACTGAGATAGCTAAGAACTTTCCTTACACTAGATGTCAAGTTGTCCTTTGCAGGAGCCTCTGCTGGGATACAAAAGAAGCCCTTCAGCATCCCCTTCATCCAAAGCCAGAGATCTCTCCCTGATTGATTGAACATCCTTCAGTTCTTTCCCTGTGTAGATCTGAATCTTTATCTCCTACTGAAATTTTATGTACACAAGGTAATAATATCATAGAAATTTATATATGCTAAAGTTTATCATAAGTACCTGCAACTGAGGTGACTGGCCACACTAGTGGAAACCCATGAACTGTGGACTGGTGGCTGTGGAGCCCCCATGAGACTGGACTAGGTCCTCTGGATACAGAAGATGGTTGTTTGGCTCGAACTGTTTGGGAGGCACCCAGACAGGGGATAGGGATCTATCCGTGGTCAATGGGCAGGCTTCTGGAACCCAGTGCCTGTGGTGTGACACCTTGAACAGCCTTGGTTTAGTGTGATATGGCCATGGAGCCCAGTGAGACTAAAATCTGTGTCATCAGCATGTGTGTAGTGGGTGATGTACTCTCTGTTCAGTAGCACAAAATGGTCTGCTATTACTGGGTAGTAAAGATGGCCAGATAGCTGGAGTCTTCCACACAGAACATGAGTTTCCCTTAGAGCAAAGGATATTCAGGAAAATCCTTTGCAAGCCCCTTCATAGTTAGCAACATAGACACTTGAGTTCCACTGGACACTCTAGATCAATGGTTATTTTTTTTCCAATTTTCTGACCCTTTAAATCTTTAAATAGCATGAACAGTAGTTCCTCGTGTTGTGGTGAACCCTAAACATAACTGTTTCATTGTTTCTTAACTTTAATTTTGCTACTGTTTTTTTTTAAAGTTTTATTTATTTATTATATATACAGTATTCTGTATGCACACATCCCTGCAGGCCAGAAGAGGGCACCGGATATCATTAAAGATGGTTGTGAGCCACCATGTGGTTGCTGGGAATTGAACTCAGGATCTTTGGAAGAGCAAGTAGTGCTTTTAACCTCTGAGCCATCTCTCCAGTCCTAATTTTGCTACTGTTATGAATTGTAATTCAAATATTTGATGTGCAGTATATCTGATATGCGACCGCCCAAAGGGGTGGCGACCCACACAGGTTGATGACCACAGCTCTGAATGCAGGCAGAAATCTCCTCAAATTCTGGCAGTGATGGTGGGACAGTGTGATTCTTAGTTTTGATTATCAGACTGAATCAAACTAGTCACCTGGGAAGAGGGAACTCAATGAGGAATTATATAGATCAGATTTTTCTTTGAACTTGTCTCTGTGGGATTTTATTAATTGTTAATTGAGATAAGACTCCCTAAAATGGGCAGAATCATTTCATTGTCTGCAACCTATACTGTGTACATATGAAGAAGCTAGAGCATAAGCATAAGCAAACAGGTAGCATGAGTACATTTGTTTATCTCTGCTCTTGGCTGTGGATGTGACATGATTAGCTGAGTTCCTATCCTGATTTTCCAAAAATGGAACTATTACCTGGAATTGTGGGCTATGATCAATTCTTAACATTCTAAGTTGCTGTGCCTGATAATTCAGTGCAATAAAGATATTAAGAAAGGACTATATGACAGAGGGGTTTTCACAAGTCAGTGACATGTGTGTTTCATGAAATGCTCAACAGCACCTTATCTGTCTCAGAAGAAGAGATCCTACTTTCTCCTGAACCCAACCTGTGTTTCCCTGTCACAGTTTTACAAAGACTCAGAGACACCCAAAGACTCACAAACCACTTCAACCTGTCAATAAGTGTCCCCTGAAATTGTCTTGCCATAACAAGTACCATGCTAAATTCTTCTAACGTGTTATATACAAGCTTCACTTCAATGAATGTATTTTTCTTTGAATTTCCTGACCATTGGAATTTTCAGATATGAGGAACTGGATCTGAATTCACTGCCTTGACAATGATTTTCAATCTTATGCTATGTCCTTCCTTGAAGGTCAGAAGAGGCTCCTTAAATCTGAGAGCAATGTAGCACCATAAATTCCAGGTATGCGGGGGTATAAGTAATGATTGGCAATGTGTCCACTAGTTACCTTATGTTGGAGATTAACTCCAGGGCTGATGTACATAGATACCTGTGAAAACTTGTCGGTATCACGCTAACTTCTGTGCCTCTTCAACAAGGTTTCTGTAAATGGATCTTTGACAAATTTCTTCCTTTGAAAGTAAATAGACCTTATCAGATGTGAAAAGTTACTTTGATTTTTGTCCTTCTCCTCCTAGGACATGAAACAGGCCCTTTTGAGCTACATGAAAGGTTATCCAAAGAGAATAAGGTCTGAAATAGTCACAGGTACAGGTTTAGAATGCAGGTCTGAGGAAAAGAGTGCAAAACAAGGGCAGGACAGCAGGAACACCCAGGAAATTCTTGGTTATGTCTTTGGCAGTTTAGCCTCTCTGCATGCCAGTTTCTTCTACCTAGAGAAAGATGGGTTGGGATACACCATCGAGATGGGGGCTGTCACAAGGCATGACTTACAAAATCACTTCCTTCATAAGTGGGACATTTTTTTTTCATGTTTCTTTTTGTGTGTGGGGTTACATGCTAGCATTTATATGTGTAGCTAGAGTTTTCCTGCCTGGCCCACAGTCAGGACAAATCTTTGTCACCCGCCAGTCCCACAGCCACTCAGACCCAACCAAGTAAACACAGAGACTTATATCGGTTACAAACTGTATGGCCGTGGCAGGCTTCTTGCTAACTGTTCTTACAGCTTAAATTAATCCATTTCTATAAATCTATACCTTGCCACATGGCTCGTGGCTTACCGGGATCTTCACATGCGGCTTGTCATGGTGGCGGCTGGCAGTGTCTCTCTCTCTCATTCTTCCACTTCCCAGAATTCTTCTCCTTGTCCCGCCTATATTTCCTGCCTAGCCAATGGCCAATCAGTGATTTATTTACTGACCAATCAGCAACACACTTGACATACAGACCATCCCACAGCATATATGAGCTAAGTTGCATATCTATTTCTGGAGAACATCTCTTTCTGGGTACAAAAGAATCAGATATTAAACTTAAAAAATGCTGAAAATTATGCTTTAGGCAGAGAATCACTTCACTTGGTTGAAAAAAATTAACAATTCTCTTCATGACCATTATCAAATATTGTACGTGGCTCCTGTCCTTCGCCATTTGGAAAGAGTCACCAGCTAGCTATTCTTTATTAATTAGCCACTTTCAGATGCTAAAAGTAAAGAAGATGGAGAGGGAAGGTAGAAATCAACATGTTTGATCCTAAATATAGAGTGATGTTTGCCTGTTGTAATCTCAGAATTCTAATCCTTATCTGGCTAATCTAACAACAAATAAATGCCACCTGTGCCCATTGTTGTATTTTTTTTTGTTTTTGTTTTTTTTTTTTTTGGTTTTTCGAGACAGGGTTTCTCTGTGTAGCTTTGCGCCTGTCCTGGAACTCACTTGGTAGCCCAGGCTGGCCTCAAACTCACAGAGATCCGCCTGGCTCTACCTCCTGAGTGCTGGGATTAAAGGCGTGTGACACCACCGCCCGGCTCCATTGTTGTATTTTAATAAAAGCACATAAACGATTTTGGTGACTTACTATAACTCATGTAGTATGTATTGAGTCCAGCTATTAATAATTTCTTCTCTGTCTTGCTATTCTTATTTGGAAGATTTGTTTGTTTGAGTGGAAGTGAACCACCCCAATTTAAATTGGAGAAAAATTTTTAAATAAATACTGTAACAGAATATGTTTGGGAGTTGTAAAAGTTTTTCCACTGAAAAAAATCAGAATTTAAGAGGATCCTGTTACATGCTGGGGGCAGACATCAGAGTCAGCAAAGCTTGCAAAAACAGAGTTTTTTTCTTTTAGCACTTTGATGGAAGAAGCACTTCATTTTCTTTAATTTTATAATTAATTTAATTTTACGTATCAGCCATGTATTCCCCTGTCCTCCCTTCTATGGGTCCCCCCCCTCGCTCTCCCCCCAATCCACCCCCCATTCCCATCTGCTCCAGTGCAAGGACTCCCGTGGGGATTCAGCTCAGCCTGGTAGATTCAGTGGAGGCAGGTCCAGTCCCCTCCTTCCTTCACCCAGGCTGAGCAAAGCTCTGGGCTCCAAAAATCCAGCTCATGCACTAAGGACATGTTCTGGTCCCACTGCCTGGGGGCTTCCTAAATAGTTCAAGCTAATCAACTGTCTCACTTATCCAGAGGGCCTAATACAGTTGGGGGCTCCTCAGCTATTGGTTCATAGCTCATGTGTTTCCACTAGTTTGGCTATTTGTCCCTGTGCTTTTTCCAATGATGGTCTCAATATCTCTTGCTCATACAATCTCTCTTCTCTCTCGCTGATTGGGATCCTGGAGCTCCACCTGGGGCATGGCCGTGGATCTCGGCATCTGCTTCCATCAGTCATTGGAGGAGAGTTCTAGCACGACAGTTAGGGTGTTTAGCCATCTGATCACCAGAGAAGGTTAGTTCGGGCTTTCTCTTGACCATTGCCAATAGTCTATTGTGGAGGTATCCTTGTTGATTTTTGGGGACTTCTCTAGCACTTTTCTTCTTCCTATTCCCATGGGGTCTTCATTTATCTTGGTCTCTTTTTCCTTGTTCTCCCTCTCTGTTCCTGATCAAGCTGGGACCTCCTGCTCCCCTAAGCTTTCTTTCTCCCAACACTTGCCCTTCATTAACTCCCCTCATGTTCAGTTTGCTCATGTAGACCTCATTCATTTCTCTGTTGTTGGGTGATCTTTCTTAGGGTCCTGTTTTCTAGGTAGCCTCCCTGGAGTTGTGAGTAGCACTCTAGTCATCCTTCGTTTTACATCTATTATCCTTCTATGAGTGAACACATACCAAGTTTGTCTTTCTGAGTATGGGTTACCTCACTCAGGGTGATTTTTTTCTAAATCCATCCATTTGACTGCAAACCTCATGATGTCATTGTTTTACTCTGTTGAGTACTACTCCATTGTGTATATGTACCACATTTTATTTATCCATTCTTCAGTCGAAGGGCATCTAGGTTGTTTCCCGGTTCTGGCTATTACAAATAATAATGCTATGAACATAGCTGAGCATGTGCCCTTGTGGTATGATTGAGCATTCCTTGGGTATATGCCCAAGAGTGATATAGCTGTGTTTGGGGGAGATTGATTCCCAATTTTCTAAGAAATCGCCATATTCATTTCCAAAGTGGAAAAGTACAAGCTTGCATTTCCACCAACAATGTAGGAGTGTTTCCCTTGCTCCACATCCTCTCCAGTGTTTTTGATCTTAGCCATTCTGATGGGTGTAAGGTGGTATCTCACAGTCCTTTTGATTTGCATTTCCCTGCTGATTAGGGAGGTTGAGCAATTCCTTAAATGTCTTTTAGCCATTTGAGCTTCCTCTGTTGAGAATTCTCTGTTTAGCTCTATAGCTCATTTCTTAATTGGACTGTTGGATATTTTGATGTCTAATTTCTTGAGTTCTTTATATATTCTGGATATCAGCCCTCTGTCAGATGTGGGGTTGGTGAAGATCTTTTCCCATTCTGTAGGCTGTCACTTTGTCTTGTTGACTGTGTCCTTTTCTCTACAAAAGCTTCTCTGGTATAAGAGGTCCCATTGATTAATTGTTTCTCTCAGTGACTGTGATACTGGTGTTATATTTAGGAAGTGATCTCCTATGCAAATGCGTTCAAGACTACTTCCTACTTTCTCTTCTATCAGGATCAGAGTAACTGGATTTATGTTGAGTTACAAATTTATATATATATAAATTTTGATATAAAATTCACACTTTAAGGAAAGTTTAAAGAATCAAAATATCATCAAAGTATTATGAGAACAGTGGCAATAGAATCGTCCTTTAATTTTGGCTTTCTTCTGCTGCATATCAGTTGATTCTTCTGACATGATACAGAGATTAAGCATTTTCTTTTTAACAACATCCTTGGCTTTAAAGAAGGAGAGAGTCATTATCCAACTCCAAAGCCAGCTTTAATTTTTAATTGATCTGGGACTACATAAACACCGTTTGTGATAAGTGTTTGTAGAGAAGAGCAAAAACAAACAATTAGGAAGACTTATGAATTTTATGTGTGATGTAATACCAACAGGCCAAGTTACTTTAAATTGGATGGTCATGCTGGTTGAGGAACTATTACCTCTTCTAATTAAGAGGTATGTCTTGTTCAAATCAAACTTTTATCAATTTTTTTTTCTAGAGCTGATGATCAAACCCAGGGCCTTGTGCATGCTAGGCAAGCACTCTACCACTGAGTTAAATCCCCAAGCCCATAGTTTTGGTTTTTTTTTTTTTTTTGGTTTTTTTCGAGACAGGGTTTCTCTGTTTAGCTTTGTGCCTTTCCTGGATCTCGCTCTGTAGACCTGGCTGGCCTTGAACTCACAAAGATCTGCCTGGCTCTGCCTCCCGAGTGCTGGGATTAAAGGCATGTGCCGCCACCACCGCCCGACCCTTTATCAATTTCGAATGTATTTATAGCTTACCTTCTCTGATAGAAACAAAAGCAAAACCTCATCCCCAATGTAACACATATCCTGGTTTCCATTCTGAGGTCAGCACATCCTTAAAATATACAGGCTGATTTAACTCTGTAGTTTTATTTCTATTATCCAAAGTCTCTCCACAGCTATTGTTCCTTCCTCATTAGCATTGAGAAAATACAAAGTTAATAAAGCATTATGTGGCTGGGAGGTGGTGGCGCACACCTTTAATCCCAGCACTGGGGAGGCAGAGGCAGGTGGATATTTGTGAGTTCAAGGACAGCCTGGTCTACAGAGTGAGATCCAGGAAAAGACACAAAGCTACACAGATAAACCCTGTCTCAAAAAATCAAAATAAATAAATAAATAAATAAATAAATAAATAAATAAAGCATTATGTAATCTATTTCTAGGGGATTTTGTTTCTCCTTTTTGTTTATTTAGCATACCCTTTAGAGTTCAATTTGATGTTTCTATGACTGTTTCTCCTGTAGCATTGTGTGGTATTCCTGTAATATATTTTATATGGTAATAAGCAAAAAACTGTTTCATTTTACCAGAGACATAGGCTAGATATTGTTAGGTTTAACATATATAGGTATACCCATGATGGCCATAACTTCTAGCAATTTCTGGATTACAGAATCAACCTTTTTGAAACTCAGAGCAGTTGCTCATGGAAATCTTGAGTAGGTATCAATGGAGGGATGTACATGTTTCAATTTTCCAAATTCTACAAAATGAAATGCATCCATCTGCCAGATTTAATTCCTCTGAGTGCCCTTTGGGTTACATCCTGTGGGTAGTGGAGTCTGATTGTAAAATTAACAAGTAGGATATTTCTATATAATTTCCTTAGCTTGTTTCCAGGTTATGGAAAAATCCTTTCTTAAAACCTCACTATTGACATGATTTTTTTATGAAACTCTGAGGCCTCCTGTACATTTCTTATCAATAGTTGATCAATCTCATTTTCTTGGGCAAGATCTTTAAATTCTTTGTCAAGAGTTTTCAATTCCCTTAAAAGCTCAACATGTTCCCTACGAGCCTGGAGGGCCCGTACCAGTGAGCCGAGATCTGGGACAGGGGGAGCCAACTCATCAAGAATAGGCCCGCAAAAATGGGAAGACACAAAAACATAGGGAGGGGCCATTGCAGAAGGGGGAACTGCCGGAGATTTTTGAGGTGGTATAAAAGGCCCAAGGACTCCTGTGTTAAGGGGAGATTTTTGCAGGGGGGTCAGTCTGGATTATGGTAACAGGCCGCCCCTTTCTCTAGGGAAGCCTCCTTGGTGGGGTCTAGAGGGGAGATAAAGGTCAAATTAACAGAGGGATGAGGATGGGCAGGAGTGGACTCCTGGGGATTGTTAGGTTTAAAAGTCGTGAGCATCCCCTCTTCCATAGAGCTCAGGTCATGAATCGAGGAACAGACTGAAGGCAGACCAGAAAGCGCTTGGGGGTCTTAGGACAGGTAGAGGGGGAGCGAAAGGCTTCTTTGGAGATTTTTTTCTCCTATATTAATAAGCTTTTGTATGTCAGGGGAATATTTATAGACCCTGAGAATGTTATTAATAATCAACAAAGGCTTTAAGATCTTTGTTCTTTACCCTAGTTCCTTGTATCTGCTAAAACCATCTCAAAAATCTAGTAAATAGAAGAGTAAGCCTCAGCCTGTCCTGGCATTTCCTGTTACCAGAAGCCAGACCTCTGGGGACTCATCCAAGGTGGCCACCCAGAGCGGCCCCTCAGGGGGTTTGGAAGATAAAAATGAAGAGGGGGAGGAAGGGGAGGTGGAGGAGGAGGAGGAGGAGCCCTCACCAGAGGACCCCCGCCAGGACAGATTTATCACAAATTAAATTTCCGCCTTTTGAAAAGCTGAAATCCGCCTGTGCTCAGTATGGTCCTAAGGCTCCTTTTACATTAGCCTTGGTGAACATTGGTTGACCCCTAATGACTGGTATTTTCTTACCTGTGCAGCTCTTTCTGGGGGTGACTTTGTCCTCTGGAAAATAGAATTCACAGAAAATTGTCGAGAAGTTGCTCAAAAAAATATTGAACAGCCGTCCTCAAAAACTTGGACATTAAAGAAACTCCTCGGCAACCCCCCTTACGATACAAACGCAGCACAGGCAAAATTCCCTCCTGGCCTCCTGGCCCAGATTCAAAACACGGGGGTCCAGGCCTGGAAACGCCTGCCCCAAAAGGGTTCGGCTACCACCTCATTAGCAAAGATTCGTCAGGGCCCTGATGAACCTTTTAGTGAATTTGTCTCTTGCTTAAATGATGCAGCTGAGAGACTTTTTGGGTGGAAGAAACAGGAAAGCACCTTTGTTAAACACTTGGCCTTTGAAAATGCAAACCCTGCCTGCCAGGAAGTCCTCCGCCCTCATAAAAACAGAGCGGACCTGTCTGAATTTGTGAGACTCTGTTCAGGTGTTGGCGCCGCCCATGCCATGGGATCAGCTATAGGTGCTGCCCTCAGGGCTTCACAACAGCCTGGAGCCCGCACCTGTTACTTCTGTAAACAACCCGGACATTTCGCTAGGGAATGTCCCCAGAAAAGTCACAGCCTCCCGCCCTTAGCCCAGCCAGCTCAGGAGGTCACCTCTATGAGGGCCCTGCCTTCCACTCTCTGTCCCCACTGCAACAAGGGCCGTCATTGGGCTACAGAATGCAGGTCAAAAGTCAATTATCTCGGTCAGCCCCTTCCTCCGTGGGTGCCGGGAAACTTCCAAAGGGGCCAGCCCCTGGCCCCAATGCCTCCAAGAGCGCACCCTGGGGCCTTGAGGTCAGCTCACCTCCTGCCTCCCCAGCCTCAACAAATTCTCCCGCCCCAGTTCCATTCTCCTCCCTCTGGAGAGCAACTCCAGGCAGTGCCGGATTGGACTTGTGTGCCGCCGCCACCGAAACAGTATTAAACTCCCTTGAAGGGGCTCAGGTCATCCCTACAAAGGTGACAGGGCCCTTACCTCCTAATGTTTGTGCACTTGTCCTTGGCCGTGCTTCTGTGGCCCTCCGAGGGGTCCAGGTCTACCCTGGCGTAATAGATAGTGATTTCTCAGGTGAAATTAAGATTCTGGCCACTGCTGTAAATGGCATGGTCACGATTCCTCAAGGTACGTGCCTGGCACAGCTAGTTCCTCTACCCTCCTCTGTCTGTGATAATCCTTCAATTACAAACACCCCTCAGGGGTCAGCTGGATTGGGCTCCTAGGACATCTACTGGGTCCAGCCTGTTACTCAGGATCGCCCTACTCTCACCCTTACTATAGAGGGAAAGAAGTTTCAGGGTATCTTGGATACAGGGGCAGACACTCCAGTCATTTCACAGTCTCACTGGCCGTCTGCTTGGCCACTGGTTCCATCCCTCACCAATTTAAAAAAAATCGTTCAGTCTAATAATCCTTTAATTAGTTCGAGGACACTTTCCTGGAAGGACGAGGAAGGAAACCAAGGGACTGTCACTCCTTTTATGGTTCCGCTAATGGTGTTGCAGCCTTTGTGGCCCAAGGCCACCCTACCTCCTTCCTAACGCCTTTCCGGTCAGCGCAGTTGGTTGAACTTTCAGCAATTTTAAAGGTTTTTCAGACCTATTCTGATCAACCTATTAATATCTATACAGATAGTGCCTATATTGCCTTTTCCATCCCCTTGTTAGAAACCTCTCCAGCCATAAGGCCTACCTCCAACGCCACCCCACTTTTCTCCCAGATTCAACAGCTTATCCAGACTCGCCAACACCCAATTTTATAGGCCATATTAGAGCCCACAGTGATCTTCCTAGACCGTTAACTGATGGCAATGCACAGGCCGGTGCCGCCACCAGGCTGACTTTCCCTGTCATGGTCAGCTCAGTCCTACAGGCACAAACTGCCCATAAGATCCACTATTTAAATTCCCAGGCCCTCTGACTTTTTTTAAGATCTCTAAACAACAGGCTGGAGAAATTGTCAAACAATGTCCCTCTTGTGTTGTTTCTCACCCTGCCCACACTTGGGAGTCAACCCTCGAGGCCTCCTTCCCAACCAAATCTGGCAGACAGATGTTACTCATTGCCTCATGTCTCTATAGATACCTTTAGTGGCTTTATCTTCACCTCTCCTCATGCTGGGGAAGCCACAAAGGATGTTCTTTCTCACCTGATTCTTGCCTTTTCTGCCTTGGGAAATCCAGCTAAGATAAAGACAGACAATGGCCCTGCTTATACCAGCACAGACTTCAAAACATTTTGTGATAGTCTACAAATTATTCATACCACAGGGATACCTTACAATTCCCAGGGACAGGGCATAATAAAATGAGCCCACCAGACCCTAAAGACCTGGTTGGCTCGCCTCAAGTCTTCTAACCTTCATTTTACCTCCCCCAGAGATCAATTGAGCCATGATCTGTTTGTTCTCAACTTCCTCACCTTAGATGCTGCAGGGCACTCTGCCGCTGACAGGCACTGGCACCCTTCTCCAGATGCCACCCGGCCACTAGCCATGTGGCGAGATCCCCTCATTGGGCGTTGGAAGGGCCCGACCCAGTCCTTATATGGGGAAGAGATTCGGCCTGCATTCTTGACTAGATATACTCTGCTCCCAGATGGTTACCAGAATGCCTGGTTAGAGATGTAAATATACCTGATCTGCCCAGGAGAGATAGCCCCTCTCCTGAGGAAACTAATTCTGTTTCAAATGCTGTCCCTCAGGCAAGCCCTCCAGGCTGTTGTCCTCATCCACAGCAACACCCACCAGGCCTTTAGCTCTTTTATCACTCTGCTCAGAGTTCCTGTGGGGGGACATTGCGAACTTTACAGCAAACTGTGTTTGAGACCTTTCACACGGTATACAAGTCCCATAGTCAATTATGTTCTGGGCTGTGACACTGCTTGTCACAAATCCAGTCTGACAGCAGGGGTCATATTTTCCAAGGGCAGTGCTGAATTTTCATCCAAGGTGTCAGAAAGACTTGTCGTACTTGCTGTCCTTGGTGTCACAGGTGGTCATAGCCATGTTGGGCCAGCTTGTCACAGCCTGTGGCTGGCAGGTAGCACAGCAAACAGGGTAGCACCAGAGATGCCACTCAGGGCACTTAGGTCCCTTCCACCTAGACTAACCTATTATTCCTCAGATCAATTCCTAGATCTCTAGGAAGAGAAGCCACACTGAGACGACTGCCTTGATGGGAGCTTGTTACTGCCGTCACCTTAGCAGTCCTTTTAGGGGTTGGAGCAATGGAAATAGGCACAGGAATTGCCTCTCTGGTCCTGTCCAACCAACATTACTCTGAACTTCGACTGTCCATAGATGAGGATATTGCCCAAATTGAACAGGGAATTTCTGCCCTCAAGTAATCCCTTTCCTCCCTAGCTGAGGTAGTTTTACAGAACAGGAGAGGCCTGGATCTCCTCTTTCTACAACTGGGTGGCCTTTGTACTGCGCTCAAAGAGAAATGTTGCTTCTTTACAGACCACACCTGAGTAGTCAGGGACAGTATAGTAAAGGTCAGAAAAGAACTAGAAAAAGAGAAAAAGAAAAGGAGAACAAGAGCTTGGGTGGTTCCAGAATTGGTTTTCCAACTCCCCTTAGCTAACAACACTTTTTTCTTCCCTCCTAGGACCTGTTGTAGGCCTGCTCCTGGTCCTTGCCTTTGGGCCATGGGCAATTTTCTGGCTCACTCAGTTCATCCGAAGCCAAATAACAGACCTGCTGGCCAGGCAGATCCAGGTTTATGACCACTGCTTTGATATGCAGGACTCCAGGGTTGAAATTTTGTCTGATGAGAGATGCCCGACACAGACCACTTCACTCGGGGAAGACTGCAACTGTGTGTGAGAAAAAGGCTCGCTCAAGGCATGATTGGAATGCAGCTGGGACTGCACAGGCTGGGGACCATGGTACACCAAAATCCCAAGAGCCTGGATTATATGACCTGTTGCATAGCGGTTGTGCAGTAGCAACCTTGCGCTTACCCATTTCTGCTCCCTCAAAAAACTGCACGGTCCATTGATTCCCGCACTATGGGGACGCCTGTGGTGCTTGAGTCTGGATAGACATTCCCTCTTGGACCCTTTTTTCTCAACCTTTAGAGGGATAGGGCCTCTGTAATCCTCCATGCAAAGCCTCTTTCAGAGCCCTCCTTTTAGACCATTCAAACCTGGTTTATGTTGGCCCTTAGATTTATTACTAAGAAGGGGGAGATGTCAAGGACAAGGACAGAATCTCTAAGGACAGGCAACTAGATCATCTTATAGTCAGGTTGCCTAGCAACAGGACATTGAGGCAGAGCCCTTGACCCTTTCACCCTGAAAACATCCTATACAAACATCCTTAGCTTGCCCCACCTTATGCAAATAACAGCTTCTTGCTACCCCCACCCTGCAGGAACTATATAAACCCTCTTGGAGAAAATAAAGTTGCACCTTGAACAGAATCTAGACTTGGTGTATTTCCTTTGTATCTCCTGTCCCTATCATTCTGTCCTTAGGGTAGTTGAGAACCCTTTGAAGCACTGCAGGCAGGGCAATGAGAGAAATTGTATGAACGAACTACAAAGAAGAAATAAGATAGACAAGCTATTGGCTAACGACTTTAATCCCAACACTCCAAAGCCAGGTGCAGGTATATCTGCCTCTGAGTAGGATGCCAGAATAGTCTATGTAATCAGGTCCAAGACAGATAGAACCTAGATGAGCAATTGTCCTTGTGGTAAGATGGAAGAGTAACATTGCGTATATGCACAAAGTGGTATAACTGGATCATGAGGTAGATTGATTCCCAATTATCTGAGGATATCATATTGATTTCCACAGTGCCTGTATAAATTTGAACCTGTGACAGCAATGAATTCCCTTGCTCCATATCGTTTCTAACATTTGCTGTCACTTGTGTTATTGATCTTAGCCATTCTTACAAGTGTAAGACGAAAGCTCAGAGTCCTTTCAATGTGCATTTGCTTGATGGCTAAGATGTTGAACATTTTTTCAAGTGTTTCTCAGCCACTTTAGATTCTTCTACTGAGAATTCTATTTAGAGGTATACTCCATTATAATTGCATTATTTGGTTTGTTGTTTAGTTTCCAGAGTTCTTTATTATCTTTTGTGAGAAAACCCAGAAGCACATAGACAAACATGTTGTACTCACTGATACATGAAAATTAGCTGTTAAGTAAAGTACACTCACAATAAACATAGTTAATCACAATACAATCCACAGATGCATAGAGGCTAAGTAAGAAGAGCAGCTCTAGGGTATATGCATGAATCTCACTGGGAGAAGTATATAGAATAGATTTTGTGGGTGCACTGGAGGCAGTTGGAGATGGGAACAGGATTGGTCAGGTGAGTAAGGAAGGGGCAGAGGAGAAGACAGGGAGAAATAACTGGATTAGGGGAGATTTTAGCAGGAGACATGGACATAGTGCAGTGGAAACTTCATGGAACCTAATAGAGTGACCCTAGTGAGGAGTCTTAGTTATCAAGAATTCAGAGGCTGGCTGGGTAGTGATAGCACATACCTTTAATCCCAGTACTCAGAAGGGAGAGGCAGGCAAATCTCTATGAGTTTGAGGCCAGCTTTCTCTAAAAAGTGAGTTCTAGGACAGGCTCCAAAAGCTACACAGAGAAAAATCAACAAACAAAAAGAATACAGAGGCTGAACCAACCATCTTCTCTACCCACACAACACTCCCAGTGGTAGGATTGGGACACCAAGCTAGACACAAAACACTCAGCTAACACTTGTCCTGCCTGAAAGATATGCTGGAGCAATCGTGGATCAGAGTATCTAACCAATGAATGACTGACTAGTCTAAATTGATGCCCAAGCTATGAAAGGAGGCTCATGCCTTACAAAGCCTAGATGGATAGGAACTGCAATAGGATGGTCCAGAAAACTAGGAAAGAACCAAATACAATTGACCAAGGAAAATACAATGAGATGAGGTATAATTTTATTCTGTTATAATCAAAGATTTGTGCCTGGCCTAATTGTCATCAGAGAGGCTACTTTCAGTAGATGATGGGAGCACATGCAGAGATCCATACCCAAACATGAGGATGAGCTCTAAGAATTCTGTGGAAGGAGGGAATGAATATTGTAGGATACAGAAGGGTTATGGAATCAACAACCATAGAATCAACAAATCAGGGTGCATAGGGGTTCAGAGAAATTTAAGTGGCAATCATTAAACCTGTATGGTTCTGTGCCAGGTCATCTGCATGCATACATTCTATAGTTGTTTAGTCTAATGTGTTTGTGGGACTTCTAACTGTAGGAGTCCTGGTGTCTGGCTCTTTTCTTGCTCTTGGGACTCCTTTCCTCATATTGGGTTACCATGTCCAGCCTTGATGTGAGGGTTTATTCCTAGACTTATTGCACCTTGTTATGATATGTTTGGATGATATCCTTGAAAGGTCTACTATTTTCTGAAGGAAAACAGAGTAGCAGTGGATTGAGAGGAATGAGGATTTCAGGGTCGTTACCAGAATGAGTGGAGAAAGAAGAAGGAAGTGCCGGTTGTGGTGGTGCACGCTGGTAGGATTTGCTGAAGGAGGCGGAGGCAGGAGGATCACGAGTTCGAGGCCAGCCTGAAGAGAAAAAAGAAGAAGAAGAAGAAGAAGAAGAAGAAGAAGAAGAAGAAGAAGAAGAAGAAGAAGAAGGAAGCTGCAATTTAAGATGTATTGTATAAGAGAAGAATAAATACCAAGAGAAAAAGAAAAAGGGAAATGCATTTAATCTTAGTACAATAATCCTCATATTCTGTAACAGCCACAAACAGCTCAAATGTTCAGGTTCTTTTGACACTCAAGATAATCTCTTGCCTGTCACATCTTGTAGAAATCAAGAGACAAGGATTTTCAACAAATAATGGCACAGTATATATTCCCATTCAGAAAAAAGAGAATGTTACTGTGTTCCTGGACCCAACACATGCAGACATCCCCGGCTCATGTGCATGTCACACCAGCCAGAAGATAAGGTAGCCAGGCCACCAGCCCATGAAACTTCCACCATCCCCACATATCCACAGACACAATCCTCCACCAAACATACAGCTAAAACTCCCAAATCCATGTCCCCACCCCAAATTAGATGGATATCCTCTTCTCAAAGGCAAGCCACACCAGCCAGAAGAACAGGTAGACAACCTGAGGTAGAGATGCCCAGCTGGACCAGAGGCAATGCCAGCCACCAGAAATCCATGTAACCTGCTCACTTTTGGACATCCTGCAGTCTTACAGTAATCCCCTAACAGGGCCCGGCAGTGGTGGTGCATGCCTTTAATCCCAGCACTCGGGAGGCAGAGCCAGGTGAATCTCTGTGAGTTCGAGGCCAGCCTGGGCTGCCAAGTGAGTTCCAGGAAAGGCACAAAGCTACACAGAGAAACACTGTCTTGAAAAACCAAAAATAAATAAATAAATAAATAAATATAAATAAATAAAAAAAATCCCCTAACAATATCCTCAATCCCACTTCTCTCTTCATCTCTGTGTTGTTGCCTCAAAATTGGGTTGAATCCTTTCTCTAACAAAGGACACACAATCTGCCAGATGTCTATGCAGGCAACCTGCCCATAGACCTCCCCTACTTTCTCAATGCCACCTCAACCCTATCCCCAAACTTCCTCTTCTCCTCCCTTTGGTCATCCCCAAACTTGGGCAGATACTCTCTACTGGAACAAAGGTAACACTGCAAGATTTCAAGGCCACCACTTGGAATGAGAACCCCTGTTCCAATCATAGACCACAAAGAAGAGAAGAACAAAGAACAAATAGAAACCAAGGAATAAAAAACCCATCCAAAAAAGACAAACTGAGAAATCAGCACCCAGAGCCACAATCACCTCAAATCCAGATACCTGGACACCACCATAAGAACATAATCAACATCAGCTGGAGCAATATTTCACTACCAGATTCCTGCTATCCTACTACAGCAAGCCCTGGATATTCCATCACAGGTAAAGGACAATTAAGACAAACTTTATAAGGAGTTCTTAAAGAGGAAGTGATGAATGTGTTTTATGAAAGCAGAGAAAGGATAAATTTAATATTGGAAAAAAATTAACAAATCCCTTAAAGAAAACCAAAAACAAACAAACAGTTGATGGTAATGAGTGATCTCTTCAAGAACTGATAATGGAAATAGAAGGAATTTAAAAATGCAAACTGAAGAAATTCTAGAAATGAAAATCTAGGTATTCAAACAGGAATTACAGAGGCAAGCTTCACCAAAGGAATATAAGACATAGAATAGAGAATTACAGGCTTTAAACTTATGATAGAAAATATGGCTATATTGATAAAACAAAATGTTAAATTGAAAGATTTCCTGAAACATAAGATCCAGGAAACCTGCAACACTATTAAAAGACCAAACCTAAGAATAATAGGAATAGAAGGAGGAAAATCACAGCTCAAATCCCAGAAAGGATTTTCAAAAAAAAAAATTCTTAAATAAAAGAACAGAAGAGAACATAGCCCAGATAATCTACTAAGCAAAGCTCACAGGGCCTCACAGAGACTGAAACAGCATTTACTACCTACATGGGTCCACACCAGTTCTTCTACATATGTGTTACCCTTGTATAGCTTGGTGTTTTTGTGCATCTCCTCACAGTAGAAGTGGGTGGTGTGTCTCTGACATCTTTGCCTGCTCTTGAAATCCTTTAACTCCTACTAGCTTGTTTCATCCAGCTTTGATATGAGGGTTCCTGCCTAGTCTTTTTGTCACTTGTTCTGCAGGGTTTGATTGATAACCCTGGGATATCTGCTCTATTCTGAAGGGAAAAGGAGGAGGAGTGGATCCGGTGAAAAAGGAAGAAATGGAGAGGATACAGAGGAGTAGAGGGAGGAAAAACTGCAATTGGGGTGTATTGAATGACAAAAGAATAAAAAATAAATAAAAAATAAAGATTGGAATGTGGACACAGTGTGGAAAAACAACAAATCCTGTAGCTCTGTTTCAGACAGGTGTGGCTTCATTCTCAAAGGGCTTAGATAGCTCTATCCATGAAATGTTTTTTACATGTCTCTGGATTGGTACTTCTACTCCTTTTTGTATAAAAAAAAGGAGAGACAGAGACAAAGAGGCAGAGAGACACAGAGAAGAGACAGAAACACAGAAAAAGAGAGGAGCTCTGATATGTAGAACTGAATTGTATTGCAAAATAAAAAAAAAAGACACAGCACAATGATTCCTGATCCTGCCTTTCACCCCAGACCCAGACCTTTTCTGAACCAGCAAAAATTTGCAATTCAACAGCACTTGTCCCTGGTTCTAGTAGCAGACAAAGTCATCTTCCTGCTGTCCATAGGCACTCCCCTTCTTCCTCCTGGACACAATGTGGCTAACTAGTTTGTACAGCCCACTACACTATGTGGGGTGGAGATTCCCTGTCACACAGGTGAAAGAATACCCAGAATATTAACAACTAAAAGAGATTTAAGAGACAAAGGGAAATGTTTTTTTAGGTAGCTTCATAGGGAGGTCAGGTGAATTCAATGTAATTTTTACCTACTTGTCACAGGGACTTCAGACAACCAGGAAAAAAAGCAGGAACTAGATCACTAACAGGATAAATAGGTCTTTCACCATCAGAAAGCTGGATCATGGCTCTATTGCTTAAGAAGATTTTTTCCTGAAATTCAAGGCAAAGTGTTGGCAAACTATTTAACAATAAAGAGTATTTTCATGCAAATTTGAATACTTAGAGGATAATGGGGAGAGGAAGAATGCCTTTATGTCCACCATTGTTAGCCAGCACATCTTCCTCAGTGGGGAGATGAAAAAAACTGTATTATTGGGTCTCTCCATGTATGCAGAAAGTTGATTTCTAAGAATGTCTTACAAGCTGTGGTCCAGGTAGTCCAACAATGGCTGCCTTCCAATAGAAATTTGAAGAAACCAGTAGTTATTAATTCCATGAGGCTGCATGTCTCAGCTGGTCTTCAGTATACACCAAAATACCAAGGAAGAAGGATCTAATGCTGAGAAAGTAATTTACTTAGTAGCCAGTGCTAGGGCAAAGAGGCAAAGAGAGAGAGCTTCCTCCTTCAAGATGCTTCATATATGCAGGCTGCCACCAGAGATGCAATCCAGATTAAAGGTGGATCTTAAACTTCATTTGATTTTTACTTTTTTGGTGTTTTTGAGACAGGGTTTATCTGTGTAGCCTAGGAACTCGTTCGGTAGGCCAAGCCAGCCTCAAACTCAGGTAAATCCAACTGTTTCTACTTCCTGAGTGCTTTGGTTAAAGTGTACATAGACACCAAGCAACCAAAGGCAGATTTCACCACAAATGATCCAGATTAAAGATGGACCTTTTTTAAAACATTCAAAAAAATCCATCACAGGTATACCCAACTCTTAGGGTTTTAGTTAATTCCACAAGGAGTAGGTGTGACTACCAAGAATAGCACTCACAACAGCCAAGAAAGAAGAAATGATAAAAGTTCTTACCTGCAGGAGGCAGGGAAAGCATGCTTTTCCTAAACAAAGGAAGTATGTGGATTTCACTTAGGAAAACTGGACATATTCACGTAGAATTCTCCCTATTCCTAAGCAGGCAAGTAAACAAATCCACTTCTGAACATGATAACAATGTAAAACAGAGACATTTAGGGGTATTCTTAATCCAATGTCATGCAGAAATGTATATAAATTATAAAATCTTTGGAAAAAATTGTCTCTGGAATGCTGAAAATCAATGAATCACACAGTAAAATACGTATTGCTTTGAAGCTTATTCAACCTGTCAATCTGATGTTCAATGTCGAAGATAACTGTACCAATGCTATTCTCACCAATAGAAAAGATAGAGAATACAAATAAAGGAAACTTCAAGAGAAAGACACTTAAAAGCACTGTATACTCTGCTCTCAAATGAATGGTTGTGATGAACTATATTATCCTCAAAATGAAGCTACTTGTGCCTCTGAGCAGGCTGGATCAATGGAAGGCCACAGCTCCTTCTTTGAAAGACCTTAGGGAAGACATTTAACTAGCCCTGGCTGCTGCCTGTCTCAGGGCTGTGGCATCCCTGTAGAAAATTCCATTGTTCACTTTTTGTAACTTTTAACAAAATGAAATTTTATGAGTGTTGTCCATGCATGTGTCAGTGCACACTACTTAGAGAGGTCAGAAGAAGGCTGCAGATGCCTGGGACTGGAGTTACAGCAAATTGTTAGCTGCATGTGGGTTCTAGAAATGGAACCTGAGTCCTCTGTAATGACAGCTAGTGCTCTTAATTACTGAGCCATGTCTCTAGCCCCTCTTTTTATTTAGAATTTATTTCCATAAATTGTTTCTCAGAAAATTGGCAGTCAAAAACCTCAGGACCCAGCTATACCACTCTTGGGAATATACCCAAGGAATGCTCAATCTTGCCACAAGGACAAATGGTCAACTATGCTCATAACAGTATTATTTATAATAGCCAGAACCTAGAAACAACCTAGATGACCCTCAACTGAAGAAAATAGGGCACATATAAACAATGGAGAACTACTCAATAGTGAAAAACAAGGATATCATGAAATTAGCAGGCAAATGGATGGAACTAGCCACTATCATCCTGAGTGAGGTAACCCAGACTCAGAAGGACAAACATGGTACGTACTTACTCATAAGTGGATACTAGATGTAAAGCAAAGGATAACCAGAGTGCAACCCATAGTTCCAGGGAGGCTAGCTAACAAGGAGGACCCTAAGAGGGACACATAGATAGCCCAACAAAGGAGAAATAGATGAGCTCTACATGAGCAAAGTGGGAGTAAGGGGCGTGGGTGGAGGGCAAAGAATGGGAGATGAGCATATAGAGGAAGAAGAGGTTTGAGCTGGAAAGGGACAGAGTTTGAGATCAGGGAAAGAGATACCATGATAAATAAAGACATCATGGGAATAGAAAAATAAACAGGGTGCTAGGAAAGTTCTCAGGTACCCACAAGGATGACCCTACCTTAGACTACTAGCAATAATGAAGAGGGTGCCTGAACTGGCCTATTCCAGTGATCAGATGACTCAGTACCCAAACTATATTCACAGAGCCCTCATCAAGTGACTGATGGAAGCAAATACAGAGATCCATGGCAGGGTGCCAGGATGATCTCTGGGAATCCAAACAATGAGAGAGAGGAAGGATCCTGTGGGCAGGGTACATTAAGATCATGATGAGAAAAGACATAGAGATGACCAACGACACTATTGGAAACCCACAAACTTAGTACCAATAACTGTCGAGCCCCTATAGGACTGGACTATACTCTCTGGATATGTGAGACAGTTGTTTAGCTTAAACCATTTAAGGGGCCCACAGGCAGGGGAATTGCAATCCATCCCTGGTACATGGGTGGGCTTTTTGAAGCCCAGTGCCTAGGGTGTGATATCTTGTGCAGTCTTGGTGCAGTGGGGAGGGCCTTGGACCTGCCTAAGCTGAGTGGGCCAGGATCTACTGACTCCCCATGGGAGATGTTGACTTGGAGGAGGTGGGAATGCAGGGTATGTTGGGGAGGAATGCTGGGGGCAGGAAGAGGGAGGGTCTGTAGCTGGTATGTGAAATGAATAGAAACTTTCTTAGTAATAAAAAAGAAGAAAATTGTTAATTAAATGACATTACATTCCTTTTCCCTTTTATCTTTTCATTCACTCCCTTCCAAAATCCCTTCTAAATTCTTCCTTTTTAAGTGTGAGTGAACACGTATGATGAAATACATGAATACAATCTGCTGCATCCATTTTTGTTAGTTGTACATGTATGCACGTTTGAGTGACCATGTTGTATTGGCCAAATAATTAGGGATCTCATCCCTGCTCTATTCTCACAAATATAGGAGAATTCTACTTTGTAATCCACATCAAGTATTTAACCCTGACTAGGCTGCCTTGTATTTGAAATATAAAGAAGATTATATAACTTATGGTATATAAGTTATATCATTTAAGAGCAACAAAGTTTCCTTCATAGCACCTAGCATCCATTCCCAGTACATATAGAAGCTTGCTACTATCTGTAACTCCAGCATCAAGGGCTCTGACACCATCTCATGGTCTTGCTGGACACCATAAGAAGAGGAGACTTAGACCATTAAAACTACTTTTCAAGAGGTGTGTGGTACTGCATTATTTTAGTACTAGCCATCTGGACACAGAGGCAAGAAGACCACTCTGAGTTGTACAGCCTGTGCTACATAGTCTACAAATGCACACATAGCACACAGACACTAACACACATATACACAGTAAAAGAACAAAACCTAAAAAAATACTAGAATAGGAGAATTGGGAAACTGGAAAAATACAATACCTATTAAAATCAATTCAAGTGTCTGCCACTGGTGTCCATAGAACCATTTTCAAAAATAATTATGACCATGCATACAATCACAGCCCATCAACCACAGCCACTGAGAGAAACTGAATACTTGTGGGAAGGCCACCACCATACCATGTTACCTGAACTGCCCATGATGAGCTGGGTGTTATCAGACCAAGCAAGTCATGAAGTAAGACACACTGCAGCAATCTCTTATCAAATGGAAGTGGTATATGAGTGATTGGGCCAAAGCAGGTCCTAAAGGCACAAGCAAGCTCCATGAAGAAGTTGCCAAAATGCCTACGGTTTCTCCTGTGGATATTGCTCTGTATGTTGTGAGTGTGTTGCTCTAATTGGTTAATAAATAAAGTGCTGATTGGCCAGTAGCCAGGCAGGAAGTATACACAGGACAAAAAGAGACAAGAATTCTGGGAATAGGAAGGCTGAGTCAGGAGATGTCACCAGCTGCCACCATGAAAAGCAAAATGTAAAGATACTGTTAAGCCACGAGCCATGTGACAAGGTACAGATTTAAAGAAATGGGTTAATTTAAGATGTAAGATCTGGGTAGCAAGAAGCCTGAGCCATTAGGCCATACAGTTTTAATTATTATAAGCCTCTGTTTATTTGGTTCTGAGCAGCTGTGGGCCTGGAGAAAAATCCAGTTACAGGTTTTTACTCCTGTTACAAGGCCTTCTGCTGCCAAGCATGCACCTAGAGTCTCATGGGGTATTCCCTATGATTGGCTGAAGTAAGAGAACACTAGGGTCAATTGATGGTCCTGTACATCATGCAGGAACACCCCAGAAGTAGACAGCTGCAGCATTTCAATCCCATTTGGGCACAAGCCTGAAAGATATTGGTGAAATGTGTAAGAGCACAAAACAGATTGACCACACAGCTGCCATGACAGGCTTAGGGACCAAGGTACATCTGTCATAACAGGCTTACTGGTAGGCAACATCTGGATCCTTAAGCTGACACCACCCAGGGATCTACCCAAGGATGGGCCAGCATCTAAGGGAAAGTGTCTGACAATCCAAACATTCCAACTATTACATAAGGATAGATAAGATCAAGATTTACAGATGTTTGTGTGAAGGTGTCAGATCCCCTAGATCTGGAGCTACAGACTTCTGATCATGGAGTTACCCATAGTACTGAGCTTCTGTATGTACTAGGAATGGAAGCTGGATGCTCTGAAAGAATCGTCAGTTTTCTTAACAGGTAAGGTATTTTCTACCCTAAGTTTTCAGTGAACCAGTGCATTCCAGTTCTTCCACTCTTTCCTGTTTTTGACAAATATGTGTAGCTGTCAGTGACAAGTTCCTGCATGCCCACATTTTGTGATTCACACTTGGGCCTTAAAGCTTCTCAGTCCCTACCCTCTCAATCCCTGTAACCTACATTCCTGGATGGAATAAGGATGTTCTAAAGAGACACTTATATCTCTCCCTTTGTCTAACTACTAATTAAACAGTGAACCACATGAAATTTTAACTTCACTGAGCATGTCATTGTGGGAAAAGACTTTAATCCTCCAGATAAGAACATGGGATGGTTTTATGCATGGGAAAAATTCATTATATGTCTTTTAGATTACTTTATTTTGCATATCTTTTGCCATCTAAGAACTCAAGGATAAGTTAGTTATCTTATATTTTCTGTATTGTTTCAAATCAGTCAATTTGAATAAATGTCATGTTTTAAATTTTCATTAATAATTTGCTTTATTTCCTTTTCTGTTTCTGTTTTCTTTTTTTGTAGAGAATAGTATTGCTATGACTCTTTGGCTGGCCTGGAACTCACACTATAGACTACGCTGTCCTAGAACATCATAGAGATCTGTTCACCTTGCCACCAGAGTGCTTGCATTAAAGGTGGGCATGTCCCTCACTGGATAACTTGGTTTCTTTAATTGGCTTCCTGAGGATGAATGGCTGAGCCTTCCTAGTTAGAGTAGCCAGAACACAGGTTCTGATCCTATCTCCAGTAACAGAAGACAGTTCCCATCAAATGTAGTTTTTCTGCCTTAATGTCTTTATTATTGAGTCTGTTATAACTGAACAATGACCTAGGAAGGGTTCTGTCCTTATTCTACAGATGGTGAAACCCAGGCTCACAGAGATAAGTATTTTTTGAATAAAGTTTAGTATAAATGTTCAAGTAACTCATCCCATCATACTAATGCCTCATTAAATGCATTTGAAGGAAACTAAGCCAGACATGGTGTTTCAGGCCTGTAATCATGGTACTTAGAATGTGGAGGTAGGAATTTCAAGTTTTCAAAGTCATCCAAATTGAGAATGGTCAATGGGGTCTGGTGGGAGGACCACAGAACTAAAGGAGACTATAATTGGCTTAGGAGGGTGTCCATAGTCTTCCCTGCATCTTGAAAACATCAGTGTCATGGCATCAGCAATTGTTAGCTGAGGTATTTACCACTTCAAGTTTACTATTCTGGATAATATTTTTTATTTTTTATAATGTTTCCTGCGCAAGGCACCTAGATCACTTGGGATAAGACTCTTGTTGCTCCTTAAATAGTGGAATTCTCCTGCAATTGGGAGAACTAGCCTCAGGCAAGGATGAGATCCCCAACCGCAAATCCAATACATTGTGTTCATCCTTGAATCCCTATAAAGACAACTAACAGAAATGGACTCAGCAGGTTTAATTCATATATTTGTGCATACATAGTCTCAAATGCATAATAAGGAAGAAATTGGAAGGGAAGAATTTGGGAACAGATGGGGAGAGGACAAGGAAGGGAGAAATTGATTTAACACATATTAATCAAAATGTATGAAAATACATTTTAAATAAAGAAGTGGCCTAGGGAGATAGCTTAACAATTAAAAGCAGCACAAGGTTACTACATAGGACAGAGGTTCCATTATACCTAACCATCTCCTGTAACTCTCTTCTGGTCTCAGCAAGAACTCTGCACAGACTTCTGGAGGCAAACAACCTCATACATAAAATATAATAAAGCTTAAAAATGGAATTCTTTGCAATGATGTTACAGACCTGAGACAGACAGCAGGCAGGGCTAGTTAAAATGATCTCCTTCCCATCCTACATACTTGAAAGACATTCTATGAAATCAATTTTCTACATACATGGAGAGATTCATTCTACCAGTCCTGATTATGTAGAAAAGCTTGAATAATACAGTTGTCTTTTTTTTCTCACCTGCCCATGGATGAAGATGTGCTGGCTAACAATGGTGCTCAGAAATACATTCCTCCCAGCTCCATTATTCTCTAAGAATTCAACTTCCCATGAAGACTACTCTTTATTTTATTTAATTTTCCAAGATTTTGCTCTAAATTTCAGAAATGAAACTCCTTAAGCAATGGAGCCATCATCCAGCTTTCTAATGGAAGAATGGCCTAATATTTTATTTCTCATCTGGGCACCTTGTCTTGCCATCCAACACAGTAGAGGCTGAAGGGGGTACGCATCACTCTGGAAGCTCATGTTTTAAAGGAAAAAACCATAAGGTTACTCATTTATGGGTGCTAGTAGGGGTACAATTTTGATTGGCTCAAGTTTGAGGGGCTTTTCAGAATATCTGTGTTAACTTACTTTGTAGTTTTCAATGGTTGTTTGTCAAACTTTACAAACTACCTCCAGCATTGGGACATTCTCTGGTTTATCAGTTGCTCCCAGATAGTCCCTCAAACATCCTGACTTTGAACTTTGGACCATCTCTGGCATTGGGGCGTTCTATGGTTAATCAGTTGTTATCAGATGGCTCTTCAAACATCCTGAATTTGTCCTGGGACCTGTGTAAGCAGCTCTGAGAACTTTGAAACTCAGGACTGTTTCAAGATGGGGTGAGGAGCTTGCTTGAAATGGTGTTGGTTT
This sequence comes from Peromyscus eremicus, assembly GCF_949786415.1. Lineage (NCBI taxonomy): Eukaryota > Metazoa > Chordata > Mammalia > Rodentia > Cricetidae > Peromyscus > Peromyscus eremicus. The sequence goes on from NW_026734311.1 coordinate 398,588, forward strand.
TTTTTTTTTTTTAATATGTACAAGCTAGCTAGCCACATTGTGTCCTGGAGGAAGAAGGGGAAGTGCCTAAGGAGAGCAGGAAGAGAGCAGGTTTACTTTTGCAGCCAGGGCCAAGTGCTATTGATGTGCATATCTCTGCTGATCTAGAAAAAGTCTTTGTCTGGGGTGGAAGGGAGGGACAGGAACTATTGTGCTGTGTTTTTAAGCACATTGTAACCCTATAAGATGTGCTCTTGTCACTTGTCATTAGCCAATCACATTCTTGAGGTGGCCTGCCAGTCAGAAATTGTGCAGGGTGCTTCCTGCCGCTCCAGGCTTCAGCCTTTTCTTTGAAGAGGAGCTGGCACCAGCAGTTTTGTGTGGTGTGGTGTGCTGTGAGTGCTGCTGCAGGGAGCTGAGCAGACAGCATGGCTGAGCTGGGAAACCATGACATGGTGAGTGAGGGGCTGCTGTCCCCAGATGGAGTGGAGCAGATGGTGAGGTGAAGGACACAGTGTGGTGGGTCCTCCCTGGATATGGATGGGAACCTGTCTGCAGAATACCCATACTCTGAGATTCCATGTAGTACTTGAAACTCTCTGGACCCAGGGGCAGGTCTCTGAATAATTGCTCTGTGGGCTTAATCTGCTCACAGAATTGGAAGTAGGGAACTGTGCTTCATACCATCTTTGAACTTCAACATACTTTTGGTGTACCCATGGAAAGCAGGTTGCCAAACTTGGAGAGTACCTTCTAGTACTGTATAAAGGATCAGTATTTTTCATTATTTTTTTATGTGTAATATCTGTTTATAGTTAATTTTGTGGGTGGTTGTAAAAGGCATCTCATGTATTGGATAGCACTCTACTACTAAGGTGTGATGTAGATGAGTAGAATTGGTGATTTAAAGGATTTACTAATGCTTCGGAGATAGTAAGTCTCATAAAATAGAATTTAGTGGAGGAAGGACTACCTCTAAAAATCTGAAAAGATAAGAATATTCTTGCCAGGCATGTTAGAGATTAGGACAGTAGGATACACTTTTGTTTACCAGGATTGTCCAGACATTTGTCTTTATAACATTACAAAGGAACCACAGCTAATTTACAAGCAGCAACTAGGACCAAATTATACCAAAGAATGAGATTCTAACAAGCTGCTTATTGAGACATTATAGGTCACAGTCAACCTTAAGGCCTACTGTGCCATGAAGTTCCATTTTTCTTCTTGAGAAAAGCATAGTTCTGCCAGAAGGTCAATATGACACCAGGTGACAATGTTATTCCCAGATAGGGACCCCAAATACTTCACCACAGACCTTAGGTTCAGAATGCAACAGCATGGTTTATTTCTGTTTGTTTACAAGCCGCGGGCAGGGAAGCTCGATCCAAAGCACTCACTCGTAGTCGTGAGGCCAGGAGGAACTTGCTTTTTCTTTGTGTGGCTAGCTTTTTAAAGGCAAAATCCACAAGCCCTTCAGGGGAGTTGGGGGAGTTTTGCACGGGTGCAACTTGAATTGGTTTATTTCTATCTCTGTTCTTTTACTGGTTGGTGGTTACAATTTATTGCTTTGGGGGCAGTCCAGCACAAGTCCCAGGCTTTGTCCTTGAGCCACCATGGGGGCTGGCTGGCCAAGCACGTACTGCACATAACTCTAAGTTGGTGAGGGGCCCCAGAAAGTAAACATCTGGCTGAACTTTGAGCAGTCAGAGTGCGTGCAGAAAGGGAGCCACTGCAAGGACTATGTCTTTTGTTCATGGCCCTCCCAGAAACTGCTTGCTCAAGTCTCAGGAAACTGAAATTGAGGCCTGATCTCTGAGAGAAGACTGAGCAGCCAGTTATGGCATCTGCTTGGTCCTTTCATTCCCCCCTTGAGTTGTATATCATCTCCAATCATGGAGATGTTGCTTTTTGGTAAAAGACTTTATCACCAGGGTAGTAGACCATATCAGAGACTAATTGGACCAGAACATAAGAGTTTTTCCATTATCAATGGCAAAGCGAGCTTTCCCTTATACAGTTTTTGCCATCTTCAAGTGTGTCATGGGTTCAGAGGTGGATATTGGAATTCTAGCATCCTCAGTTTAGTGGTACCCAGACACGAATAAGACATCAGTAATATAAGAGCCAACAATAATTAGCAGAAGCACAAGGGCCAAAAGCCTTGTGATGGCTGACAGAGTTTCTTATCCTCAAGAAACTTGGAACTTTATCTCAGGTTCCCTATGACAAGAAATTCCCTTTTGATCTAACATTCCGGGGGGGGGGGGGGGGGGGAACAAGGACGATGTTTTCTCTTCTGTAATTACTTCCTGCTGACATTGGGATGTTGTTGTCAGGGCCCTGGAAAGCCAGAATGTTAGTCAAAGACAAAAGGGAATGTTTTATTGACCAGCTGAAGAGATGGTATGCATATCGGCTGAATTGGTCCATATCAGCTTTCAGCAAGTTCAGGGCTCACAGTCATTTGCAGTAGGATGTCACCAGCAAATGATGCTTGGATGTATCTGTCAGCCAAGTGGAAACCTGTTGAGACAGATATAAACTAGGAACAGGAGTTAAAACTTACAAACTTATTTGGAACTTTTAGACCCATAGTCTTAGTAATTGTAGTATTATCAATTTGCCCTGAAATCCATATTGAACTGAAATTTCTTTGGCCCAATGAAAAGCATCTGTAAGTCTATATTTAGAATCTGTTTATCTTTTTTAAAGAGACTTGTAGCTAGAGTTTTCCTGCCTGGCCCACAGTCAGAACCAATCTCTCACATCTGCCAGTCTCACAGCCTCTCAGACCCGACCAAGTAAACATAGAGACTTATATTGCTTGCAAACTGTATGGCCATGGCAGGCTTCTTGCTAACTGTTCTTATAGCTTAAATTAATCCATTTTTATAAATCTATACCTTGCCACGTGGCTCGTGGCTTACCAGCATCTTCACATGCTGTTTGTCATCGTGGTGGCTGGCAGTGTCTCTCAGCCTTCCATTTCCCAGCTTTATTCTCCTCCTTATTAGCTTTATTTTTTTATTCTCTTTAATTAATTAATCCATTGATCAAACAATTACTAAGCTGACAAAGGTATAGCTAGCCCTGTCATCAATGTTATCAAAGATCTGAGAAGGATAAACTCTACCTGAGTGCAGACTTTTAAATCTATTTAAAAACAACAGAGACTATCCATTACCCAGACTGCCATCGTCCCAGGCTCCTATAGTCTTCATAGTGTTGGCAGGACAGGTGTTAGGACAGCATCAGTCTTGGCTGCTGGGCCCATAATGTGAAATTCTCCCTGTGGAAGAGAAAGACTGACTTTATCTTGTCAGTGTCTCATTTGTCCATTCTTCTATGCCAGATCCCTGGCAGCAGGTGTTGAGTCAGAGCGTCTTGCCCAGTGGTCGGTGTTGTCCGCAATTCAGGTGGCATCTTCTTGTCATTGTTCCATATCTTCTTTGGAGACCTTGGGAGTCATTTCTAGGAGCTGGGGAGCTCGGAGTCTCTGTTTGCTATAGTAAGCTTTTTATCAAATAATGTAAATGCCATATTCATCAGATCTTTGACAGGTTTGAGGACCATTATCTATTAAATGTATCTGAGCCAAACAAATCTAGGCCTAATCTTGAAAATATCTCTAAGTTTGGTAACAATAACCAGGCCAATTTGTTCTCCTATAGATATATTAGTCAAATATACCTCTTAGTTTTTTTTTTATTTAAATAGAACAGTTTATGCTTTAAACTAGTATCTGAATAGCCAGATGACTAGTATTAACTTGTATTCCTTAACACAAAGGACATGCAAACTCAGACATTTAAAACCAAACTTACATGTGGCCACATTTTTCATTCATACCTGTAGAGTAGACAGACATTTTTACAACTATGACCCTTTGGAGTCTCAATGTAACAGCAGAATAGCAAGACAAAGAAATCTGAAATATGTTTTATTTTTTTTTATATATCTCAAGTCATTTTTTTTAAATCATTATTTAAGCCTTTTTTATCCTCAGACCTTTATATCTTGCTTTTACGTATTCTAATAACTGTGGGGCGTTTACCCAACCACCCCCACAGTTCCCCAGAGTTTTCTTGAGTGCGAGCAGCAGGAAATATTAGATAGAAGGATTTATTGCAGAGAATCTCGCGGAGATAAACAGATAGAAAACAAAGGATAGCCTCAAGAGGGCCTGGAACCTATTGCAACGGCCCGACTGTCTCTGCCCCAGGGTTTTTATAGAGAAGTCAAGGGGTGGAGCAAAAGACCTCCTCCCCCAGCACAGCCAAGTGCAGACCATCCCAGACACCTGCACTTAGGCCCGTGGTCTAATCATCCTCTATGCAGACCTGCTGGGTAAAGCCACAAGGAACCCGACAACGGGCTCCCACAGGTCCCCCTTTCTTAATATATATATAAAAAAAATAACTATTAATGGCTTACAGCAATCTCCATAGCTGTTACACCTCCCAGTATGGGAGTAGATGATGATAAAGATGGCATTTCTCTTTTGAATTAGGTCCAAGGTGACTACAGTAGTCTTAGCTGCCTCAAGCCCTTTCTAAACCAAAAACTCTTAAGGTGACTACAAACTTAAAGAATCCCTTAGCTTCATCATTACCATTAACAGGTTAACATAAATATTGCTATACGTAGTCACAATTCTCTCAATCTTACAACTCAAAGCAAACTCTTAACAGAACCATTTGAATTAGCATATATGGTGCTAAATATAGTTAACAATTTTCTCCGTCTTACAACTTTAACTCAATCATTTGAATTTTCTTGCTAACAGAACTTAGGAAAAACTTCAATGTATTCACATCAAACTTAAATATTTCCTTAACTCCACAAAACCAGGGTACATTAATATCAATAGGTTTCTGCAAACATAATTCAATCTCATAACTCCTCCTTTTCTTTATAATTTTTTAAACAAAATCTCAAACCTAGTTAGAGGAACCCAAACTTATACAATTCCTATAAACCCATATTGAAAAGCAATCTTCTCAATCTAACCATTAACACTTTGAAAACTTAGCAAAACATCCAAAAGAATAAAACTCTTTACACTTTAAAAGTAGTCTCTTAGTATACCCCATTTGCATTTCTTACTAACAAAAACATGACACTAATCCACTCAAACAACTTTTGAAATTAGACTAAGGAATATTAACTCTCCCCCTTTTCTTTATAATTTTTTTAAACAAAATCTCAAGCCTAATTAGAAAACCCAAACTTTTCCATTTAAACAGTTCCATTTGTAACAAAACCAGTCCCAGAAAACAGTTTCTGGGTCATTACTGTAAGTAAACTCAAAATTGTCCCATTGCAATGAAATCTATTGTTCAGTTCATTAAGTCCTAAATTCAAATGATAAATTCTGGTACTAGCCTTCCAAATATGAAGAAATCCAGAACCAAAATCTTTCTGTAGTTTTATCTCATTTTAAGTTCAAAAAGTTCAAACAAGAAATAAATTCTGGTATTAGGCTTTCACTTCAAAATATGAAGAGATGTTTTTTTTAACCAAAACTTTTTGCAGTTAACAATTTTTGTTCAAACAAGCATCTCTGAACTTATTCTTAAGCCAGAGACCTTTTTAGGTACAGTAGTATTCTAAACCGCACCGTTTTTGATGTTAGCTCAGGTTTTTCTGTGTTGTGTCGATTTTCCACGGATCTCAGCTGTGGATGCCTTGTGCTGGTTCTGGCGTCCGCCATTCTTAGCTTCTTAGCGGCTTCTGGAACTTTTGAAAACTACTCAGACTGACTACTTTGCAGTCTACTAGGACACTTCCTTCTGTGTCTCAGGTTCTTTCAACCATATATATTAAGAATAGATTCACATTTAACATTTACATTTTACAAACTCACATATAACATTTTTTTTCCTTGCAAAGCATTTAGACTCACATTCAACATTTTACAAACTCATATATAACATATTAACATCTACTTATTTATATTCCTTAAGGAAACTATAGAACTACTTTAGCAAATATATTTCTTATTACTTTTTATATACTTATCATATTTTTTATGTTCATTCCATCTTATTTCTTATTTAAACTTACATTTACAACTAGCATCTTTACTTCTTACAAGCTTATTACTACATGTCTTAGGACTACCTTAGATTCTTCTTGCAAGCTTATATTCTTAAAGGAACTCTATAGATCTATTTTACAAATTTATACAGGGCTACCATTAGCATATATTTAACTTAGCAAACACCTAAAGATTTCTTAACACAGATCTAACAAGAGAATTTTTACAAACTTACATATCTTATATCCTATATAAACTTTATTTAAATCTTATAATTTATTTAAACTTTAAAGTTAAACTTTAAAGTTCTATATTTTTATATCTCAAACTATTTATTTAGGCCCAAAATATCATATATTTAAATCCTCATGACACGCTTAAGCCTTTAAATTTTTATATCTTAAACTGCTTTCTCAAACCAAAAAATTCATTTATTTAAACTTTTATCCTCATATCTCAAACCTTCGTATTTTTATAAAAATATTATATTTTATCTTAACCAACAATAATTTGAAACCAATTCTCTTAAATGATGGCAAGTATTTGTAACCCACTGAACTCAAATGACCAAAACCCATTGTTATGCCCAGTTCGCCCCCAAAGAAGCCATTGGGAGACTTAGGTACAGAATGCAAAAAGCAAGATTTATTCAGATGAAGTCAAAGTTTACAAGCCTCGGCAGGGGGCTTGTTCCAAATCTCTCACGCACAGCAGGGAGATTGGAAGGAGCGCACCCTTTCTTTGTGAGGCTAGTTAAACAACCGTGTCTAGGAGTTTTACCAGCTGTCTCCGGGGTTCGAGAAGTTTGGGATGTTTTATGACCACTTAGCCTCTGCCAGATGGTCATATATTCTGACTCTGTGTTTTTCTGTTTCTGTAGCTGATAAAGCCATCTGGGAAAAAGGGGTCTAACTTCTTATCTACACTTAGGAATCCTGGTTTAGGCTCCTCTTGGTCTGTAGGGGATAGAGGAAGGGGGTTATTGAGGTTTCACACCATGTAAATTTTTATTTTTCCTGTGGAAACAAAAGCATAATTTTCCCAGTGTCTTGAACTGGTAATTTAACATTTCTTTTCAAGCAATACCAGGACAGAGAAGGGTTAACAAGAGAAGCGGCTGGCCGGCAGAAGAGATTTTGAAGTTATCACAGTAAAGGAAGGGAGGGGGAGCAGTGGGCATAGAGCGTGTCCTTGACTGCCAGTGTTCCTGAAAAAAAAGTTTTTGTTAACTCCTCTGACTAAAGTCAGATTCTCTGCTCAGTGTTCACACAGTTTTTGTCAATTGCAGGCAGACCCCATTGCCCTGTCCAAAGCTCCCATCTTTGCCCGCCTGTACCGAGAGCACGCACCCCCACCCTCCTGAGAGCAGCCAGCTGGCTGCAGTCCTGATAGCAAGAGAGCTAGGGAGGGAGGGAGGTGGCCTTTGCTATGCCTCTCTCTCCTCCTCTTCCTCTAGGAAAATAAGGGAGGTTAGCAGACAGAAACAAATAACATTTACACAGACAATCCAAGTATCGGCACATCAGCACTGAGTCGATGGCCTCATTCACAGCCAGCAAGCTCTTGCAGAATGCAAGACCCACCTGGCAGGAGCTACCTGTTTATCTCAGTTCAGTCGGGGAGTGGGGGTGGGGGACCCAGTTCCCTCTATTGTGGCTCACACATCCTTTCAGTGGGCTAGGCAAAGGTCTAGTGGAGATGAAGGGAACTGTCCCATAGCGTCCGTCACAATCAAGTCAACAACGAGAACAATTAACACATTACACACAAGACCAAGGGCACACGGAAAACTTTGCCCCAACAAGACAACCAACAAAGCTCCAAGAACAATGACAACCTGATGTGCTCTGGGGGGAGTGACCCTCCAGGCTCAATCACACCAAAAACAATCCAGACTCAAGGATCTCTGTTTTGATCATACAGACATCAGGGGGCTTCCACATCCCTGTCAGTCAGACATGCACCATTTTTTTTTTCTTGGAAGAGAAGGAGAGAGTAAAGTAACAATGATCACAACAAAACATACAAAAAAACCCCACAAAATGGCTCTGACAAATTCCCGGGACAAAATACAAAGTGGCACTTCCTCCCACCACCGTGGGGGAAGATACCCAAAGATGCTCCTAAACCAAATGGTCACCTCTGAGGTGGCCTCAAATGGCTCGAGACCAAGAGGTCTCTTGCCCAAATCAGGGAATGAGACGTCTCTCTTTCCCTTCCAGGATCACTGTCCGGACACGTCTGTCCCAGTGAGAGCCTGCAAAGTACAAATCGAGCCTGCAAAGTACAAATCGATCGACCGGTACAAAACAACAGTAACATGACAGACACAGACAAACAGAGAGCGCTCTTACCGGTAGATGTCAATAAACCTCTGGACACTTGAGGGTCCTGGTGGGGTCTCTGGGGTTCCCGGCCAACGCACCAAATGTTATGCCCAGATAGGGACCCCAAAGACTTCACCACAGACCTTAGGTTCAGAATGCAACAGCATGGTTTATTTCTGTTTGTTTACAAGCCGCGGGCAGGGAAGCTCAATCCAAAGCACTCACTCGTAGTCGTGAGGCCAGGAGGAACTTGCTTTTTCTTTGTGTGGCTAGCTTTTTAAAGGCAAAATCCACAAGCCCTTTAGGGGGGTTGGGGGAGTTTTGCACAGGTGCAACTCGGATTGGTTTATTTCTATCTCTGTTCTCTTTTACTGGTTGGTGGTTACAATTTATTGCTTTGGGGGCAGTCCAGCACAAGTCCCAGGCTTTGTCCTTGAGCCACCATGGGGGCTGGCTGGCCAAGCACGTACTGCACATAACTCTAAGTTGGTGAGGGGCCCCAGAAAGTAAACATCTGGCTGAACTTTGAGCAGTCAGAGTGCGTGCAGAAAGGGAGCTACTGCAAGGACTATGTCTTTTGTTCATGGCCCTCCCAGAAACTGCTTGCTCAAGTCTCAGGAAACTGAAATTGAGGCCTGATCTCTGAGAGAAGACTGAGCAGCCAGTTATGGCATCTGCTTGGTCCTTTCACTACTTCTACATCAATGTAGTATAAGAAATGACTTAAAACCTGGCAGAAAGAAGGTAAAAATAGAATAACTGTTACTCTGGAAGATAACTCTGAGGCTTTTATTTCTTATTCCATAGTTTACTTCTTAGTTAATGGGACATCTACCCAGAAAAGGCTCTAAACATCTATTGCTCAGGCAGTATTCAGTGGGATTAGTAATAGTGCCAGGGGCAAGGTTAATGTCCAAGGCTTTGGCCATGGACTGATTGAAATCACCTTCCACTTTGTGCACAATAAAGGTGTTATGGTCCACTTATTTTGGGTAATAATGTGTCTTAAGAAAACACTGCATTTCAGCTGCTCCCTGCTTGTTGGTCCCATGATATGGGCAGAGAGAATCCCACTTTGGTTGCCAGGCAATAATATTGATCTCACAGTCTGTCACAATAGCCACATGGCAAATCAATCCTACCCAATCATGACCTCACTTTATGTCCTCATTTTTCTACTCCTGAAAACACAAGTCTCTCTGTGAGTTGTAAGTATTTTTCCTTCTACCTTTAATATGGCTGTAGTAAACCAAGCATTATTGAAAGCATCATTTTTTATCCCAGTAGATTGTTGAACATTAAGACATGGTCCATATAATCTACTTCTCATATCAGGAAAATGGAAACAACCCCATTCTTGTGTCCATTATTTACTCAGGCCCTTGTTACTTTACCTCTTTTTAATGTTATTTTTTTCTGCCTGAGGCTGTATGTTTATTATGAATAAATTAAGTTTTTAAAAATCACTGATAATTTCAATAATTTGTCATATGAGGTTACTGGTGATAAAAAGAGAAACCTTTAGAGTAAGTTTTACTATTACATCAGTCATTCAAATACAATCAATAGTTTGGGTAACTTATAATGTCATTGTGCCACAAATAAATTATGCAGTACTATCAAAAGGCTTTACAGAATATGGACACAACTACAATTTTACAAACTTGGATAAGGTAGCTTAAATTATCTAACACCCTTCTGTTTTGCCTATCATAGCCTACAATGATGTAATGTTTCTCCTTGGGTGAAATTGAGTAGTGTTATCTTTAAAACTCTATTTATTAAAAAATTGTTGTATTGAATAATATAAAATAAAACTTACATTCAGAATGTATTCATCTTTGGTGCATTTAAGGTAGCTACCTTAAATGTCTTTATCTAAAGACAAAGATTGCAACGAATCTTATGAATGTATCCTATAAAAACAGACAAAAATAATAAGGTAGAAGAAAGCATTCCCATAACCAAAGCAAGAAGAAGAGAACTGGGAAGCTTGAGTATAAATGTATGTGAGAGAGTCCAAATACATCATTAGACTAAAAATATTTAAGTAAAAGCTATCTGGAAAAATTAGAACATATAATAAAGGAGATATAATAAAATGACAGTAATTATTTTACAACTTGAGATAATTCTGACGTTTAAGTGTCTTACATTCCAATTAGAAGAAATAGCCTGACAGAATAGACTACATAAATAAAAGAGAGTTGTTATTGGAGGTCATTGCTCTTTTGATGGACCTCCATCCAGCTCCCAAGTAAATCATACACAGAGGCTTATTCTTACTTATGAGTGCCCAAACTTAATTTGGCTTAATTTCCAGCCAGGTTTTCTTAAATTAACCCTTTTATCTTTTACCTCTGGCTTTTCTTATTCTCTAAATTCTGTAAATCTTACTCTTACTCTGTGGCTTGCTGTGTAGCAGGGTGGCTGGCTCCTGGAGCCTTCCTCATTCTCTGACTCCTTGATTTTAGAGGTCTCCACCCAGTTTTCTCCTCCTATATATACTCTAAGCCTGCCAGCCCACCTATCCTTTGTACTTTCTTGCCTTCATCCAGTTCTTTATTAAATAATCAGGTGTTTTTCACAGGCACAGTAATATAGCTTCACAAAGTAAAACAAATTCAACATAAACAAAAGCAGTACACCATAAATAATATTCTATTACATAGAGCGATTTGGTACCTGCAACAAATGAATTTCAGTGCCAAAGAAATAGGCAGAAAATCACATTTGGAAACAAACAAGTATAACCACACTGATAGTCCATAGTGTGCACTTTAAAGTTAAATTAGTGAATGAGAAAATGAAGGTCACTACATATTGATAAAGTGAGAAATTCAACAAGAGTCCATAAACACACATTCTTGTGACATTGATGTTCCCAATTTTATAAAGCACACACTACTAAATATGAGCTAACAGATAGAACTCAACATTATTTTGGGTGATTTTAATACATGATTATATCAGTTATCAAGACAAAAGCAAAGCAATGAACAACTGATATACAAATAAACGGACAGATTTAACATTTACAGAACTTTCATGGAACAGTAGCAGAATTAATTTTTATCAGCAGCCTGAGCAATTACTTTTCAAAATGTTTTTATGTGAAGCAAATCTTCTCAAAAACAAGGTAATTGAAATAACTTTTATTTTTATAAGATCACAGTATAAAAAATACAAAATAAAACAAAAATAAACTATAGAAAATATACAAATACATGGAGGCTAGAAAATAAAATACTGGATAATCAGTGAGATGCTCAAGAAATTGGGAGTAGGTTCCAAAGTTCTTAGACACAAATGGTGGAAGGAATAGAGCATAACATTCTTGAAATGTACAAAAATAACAGAACATTGGATTCTACAAAAAAAAGGTGATGCATGAGGGAAGTTGAAGTCTATTGGTACAAAGGTAAACATTTAAAAAATTCAGGACTAGTAGATGGTTTAGCAAGTAAAGGTACATGACAACAAGTCTGAATTCAATTTCTGGGAAACATGGTATAACAAAGGCATTTTTTAGTAAACTTTTCCCATCCACCATCCACATGCGAGTTACAGTGTGTACACAGCTGAGTGAATGCTATGTCTGTGAGTTTATACACAAATAACTGTGTGCTGAAAACATAAAAATGAAATGTCATTAGTCAGCAAGAAACAGCAAAGATCAGAACTCATGTAAATTGGTTCTGAATCTTAACTCATACTGTACAAGAGAATACTCAGCCAATACTAATAAAATCAAACCTGAACAAACCATACAAAAGAACCAATGAAACACACAGTTCTATAAAAGGATCACCATGTATGACACACTCCTGTAGTAAGAATGACACCACTTCAAGTTAAGAGAACACGCAAATGGAAAGAATATGGAACCCCACTATTAACTGGGACAGGGTCCAGAAGCTTCAGAAACAAAAATTACTGAATCTGGGTTAGGGGCAGAGCTCAAGATCTCGCAGCATGGCACAGCTACATACTCACCTGGAGAGTAGTACAATCCCTCAGCTATGACATGGGCATCATGTTCAAAAGTGACAATTCATTCAGTCTTTCCCTAGTGTTATTGACACTGTGGTTCCAACATTTTGGAGAATATCAAATAGGGGATTTGTTCAACTACTATGGGAGAGGACAAAAGAAAAGAGAACAGAACACACAGTAAACACTTTTGCCCAACTCCCACTGAGGTCTCTATGAGTGTGAATCAACAGCTTCTCAAAGTGAAGAGACCACCTTGGCATGCAGAGAATGGGAGGAAGAAGGCCACATGCCACCTAATGAGGTGACAAAGACCGTTGCAGGGGGCTCTCCTACTTGCTATCCCCACCTTGACCATACATTAAACCTGAAAAGCATATGTACAAAAAGCAAATGGTGCTGGACTTTGAACTTACTCCCTCAAGGCTGTTCATAGCACCTCTCTCCTCATAATGACATGAAGGTGTGTGATGTGTGACTGATCCATCTCCATCATTGGATTTCAGCTTCAGGCAGAGAAGCAGGGATTGATTGCCAAATGATTCTCACAAAAGACTCACTTCCCAGAACTACTGGTGCATGGACAAAAAAATAAACAATTGACTGTCATGAAAATGGTGATGGGGTTGAATGTGTGTGTGTTTGGGGGGATGTGTATGAGTAAACTGATAAAGTAAACACAAGTGGGTTAAATGTTAAACAGGTTAATGTTTCAGGAGGAAATGGTGCTGGACCTAACCTTGACCCAGCTGCTTGTTCTTACCTGCTCTTTCTGTGTCTGGGGGTCTCTGATATTTTCCTCTTGGCCATTGGTAGAGAAAAGGGAATTCCAGAAAGAATCATACTATTTCTGAAAACTCCAACAACAAAAGAAATCCAAGAACCTATAGTAAGAAAACAGATTCCCCATCTACCCTTCTCTGACCATGGAAATGGGAAAACATCAGCAAGAAGAGGACAAATCCCATCTGAGTGAGGGTAGGAGACACTAGTAGTGTAGCAGTCCTATGGCAATAGACCCCTGCACAAAACCATACATGATATCCATCTCGTGTTGCAAACTGGACTTCTAAGTGTCATGACTCATTTGGTGATGGAATTACTCTTTCGAAGTTAAGGCATCTCAGATACTCTGCATAACAGATATTTACATTATGATTGATAACAGTAGTGATTACAGTTATGACATAGCAAGAAAAATAATTTTATGGTGAAATGTCAAAACATGAGGAATTATACTTCAATGTTCACGACATTAGGAAGGTTAAAAATAGTAGTTCTGGAGGCCTTTAAGTATGACAGTATGGGGTTTTGAGTAGCTAACAGTCTCTTTCACTATTGGCAATGCTGAGAATGAGAAGCATAAGACAAAGCACTACTTGCTAAGGAAGCTTGCTAAGAGGCAGAAAGGCTGGAGCCAGAGCTTCAGACTCTGCAGTACAGCAACAAGGAAAGCCAGAGATGGCCATTGCACAATGTTGTGGTCCCCTGAAATGCAGGTACTTAATAATGGAAGACTGACTCCTCGGCCAGACCATTTAATTTCTCTGAGGCCTTGGTGTTCTCATTCTTCAAGAGAATGAGACATGTGCGTGTGTGACATTACCTGCTCATGCCCCATCTTGAGCTTTTCATAGAAAGGATTTGCCTGGTAGTAGATCCTGGACCTAGAGGTAATGAACTCCATGAACATAGTCCTCAAGTATCACAGGAATTCAGGGTGTGTTCTAGACTACTGGATGTCACGGGATTCCACATCTTGTCTCCTAAGTGCTGGGAACTTCTGGTATTTATTAAACTTGCTATTGTAGGGACAAGGGGTTGGCTAAAAAAACCCACCCTGACCCTGGAGCCCAGAACTAGGGAGGAAAGACTCAGATCAGGGCAGAAAGAAACACAATGTTTGTCTCAGTCAGATCAGAGCCATCTCTGCCCCTGCCCAACTGACTTGTGAAATCAACCAATCACAGAGCAGAACAGAAGAACCGTGGGCCCCAAGTCAACCCGAGGTTGACTGCAACTCCAAAACATCCAGTATAAACCGCCCTGCCTGGTCAGTTTAAAAAAAAAAGGCTTTTCTGTCCACCCTGGTAGAGGCAGATACTCTCCTGGATTCCTCCTTCACAAATAAATATCTTTCTCAAAAGAATTTTGGGTGTGATGGTCTTCATTCACTGGCATAGAGAAGATCCTTGTTGAGATGTCCCCCAGTGGACAGAGCAAGAGGGAGCTGAAAGGGCAGAGCAAGGAGGAGCTGAACAAAAGATCTTTGCTGAGACGTCCCTCAGTGGACAGAGCCATAAAGAGCTAAAAAGTAACACTTTTCTCCAGAGCCAGAGTACATTGCTACATTTCTGCAGGGGCTTTTCCCTTTTTCCAGAGTGAAGCAAAAGAAAGCCACAGCACAGGCAAGAGAAGCAGAGCTCTGCTAGGAAGCCCCCTTATGAGCGGACTGAGCAAAGCTCAGCTGTAGCAGCTCTCCAGGAAAAGAGCAGGATTTTTGTATCCTGCAGGGAGATCATCCCCCATCAGTTCCAGGCCTGAATTTCCCAAGAAGTCAGAAAATTGTCCCATCCAGGGTTGGGTTGCTTCTTTGCAGTTCTGAGCAGCTTGAGGTGTCCAGGATACCTCACCCTCCAGGGCTAATTGTCCCTTGCAGTTTCAGCCATCAGAGCTGTGCTAAAGAACTTCAGGTGTCCAGGACACCTTCAGGGCAGAGCTGCTGTTCTGAGCAGCTCAAGGTGTGTGGGATACCTTGTCCACCAGGGCTAAACTGTCTCCTTGCAGTTCCAGCCATCAGAGCTGTCCTAAGCAGATCAAGGTGTTGCCTGACTCCCCAGGTAGTCAGGACAGCTTTCCCCAGAGTTGTTACAACAAATTTACTTATATTGTTGGCAATCAAACCCGGGACCAACCCACAGATTTAAAAACAACTTACTTACACCTATGCTGACCCTACACCAGTAGAGGCAGGCTGTTTAGATGATGGGAGGTGGAGGTGCATGAGCTCTCTCAGGAGGCTTGCCGAAATAGCTGTCTAAGAATTTCCCTGGTGTCTACTCCACAGGTGTGTACCCTCCAGAGTATGTGAGGATGTTTCTCCTGTCTTCAAAAACAAATTGTCTATGATGGGACCTGTTACAATGGAGACCAAAATAACATCATGAACAGTTTTGAGGATGGAACGCAATATTATGACAGATTTATAAACACCTGCATGGAAATATCTATGTGTCACTAAAGAAAGTACACTGGTGGAACTATAATACTCAAATTGGTACTCCCAATTTTCACCAAGGTATCACCTGGGAACTGTGAGATAGAGAACTGCACATGCCCAACCACAGATCCCTGACTGCAGGGACTATAGGGTAATACATGCACAAACACATCGAAAAATACACAACAAAAACACATGTATGTGAGAGACAAAGAGACAGAAAGAGATACTTAGAGAGACAGAGTGAGAGTCGGAGAACTCTATCAATTGAATGCTGAACAAATGCATGCAGGTGTGTCCTCTCAGAGGGGAACAAAAGGAGCAGGGATCAGTTTCAGTCCGGGTATGGACACATTTAGAAGTGTGACCAGGCCTCTCCAACTGCTGCTTGGAGAATCAAACGTACAAGGACTTTTAAAGTAAGTAACAAAAATTAACTCAAACTCACAGCAGCTAACATCTCACACTAGACAGCACTTGATAGATTCTCTTCAAAGTCATGCTGGGAATTCATACTAATGCCTCAGTCCATGAGTACTATGACTCATGTCACAGGCTCTGTTTTTGTTTCTTTTTTAGAGGAAGCAGAATAGTCTTTGTCCTCATATCATTCCTGTCCACATTTGAGGTTCTGCCTTTGGGAGGAGTTCAGAGACATGATTTTGGCATACCCTGAAGGCATACCCTGAAGAACTTGCAGTATCACTAGGAAAAGATAATGGACAGACCACCCTGTGTCCTAATCAAATGTTTGAGAAAGCTTGTTTACCAGTGACTCTGTGACACCGCAAATTATTTTGTCCTGTGCTTCAGATGCCCCCTCTGGGGAACTCAGCTGTCTCCTCTATTTGAAGGCAAGTGGTTATCCCAGCTATCTAGTTTTCTCTGCCCTCATAGCACATGCTCCAAGTAACCAAGGAGATAGCCTTTTCAGGCTCATTCACAGCTGCAGACTCAGAATTCAACTTGGCTGCAGAGTCCACAGCCTGTGGGTTTACAAGTCAGGAAAAAATTGCCATCGTTCACAATCACCCCAGTCATTTAGAGGTTCCCCAAATATCTTGACAGGTCACTCTAACCATATATCTATTGATGGAGAAGACATATAAGGGAAGAACATGGTCACCAGACTCAACAAGTCTCTTCACTGACAACTGAGGAACACAGAGCAGCTGGGAAGTAACTAAAGTTAGCCACTGTGGTTAAAGAAAAGTGATGTCCTGCCTTGAAATGGGCTCATCTCATTAATCCCTCCCGCTTTAATGTCGGTCTCATGTTCACACATCAATGCCTATCTACCAAAAGGAATTAAAGCCAAGAGTTCCCAGCATAAAGCATTGGCCTTACCAGTTCCTGACTTCTGAGCCAGAACAATTAATATATTGGAATCCTTGAATTTTAAGAGGCATGACAAGCAGGGATGTTCTGTTGGTTCCCAGATACTCCAGCTTTCTGTTCCCCATTACTGGAAGATTCAGCACAAGCTCACTTCCTCCAGGAAGATTCCCTTTTCTTGCACAGAACTCATTACATGATTCTCTTGATCATTTCTTTCTTGACGTTTTACATTGAGGCTGAAGGTCAGCTTTCTTCAGTCACTCTCTGGTTTCTCTAACCTCTCCATTCTCTTTCTGAATTAGACTCTTCAGTATGCCATCATGTTCATCAGTAAATTGTGAAGGCACTGAATAAACTTCCCAAGGACAGTGGGTGTTGCCACAACATAGTGACATCACAGAGGATGCCAGGGCTCTCCAGGATACAATAGAATGTCTAGGGAAGAGCTGCAGATGTCATGGGAACTGATATTGCTAAGAGCTTTCCTTACACTAGATGTCAAGTTGTCCTTTGCAGCAGCCCCTCCTGGGATACAAGAGAAGAACTTCAGCATCCCCTTCATCCAAAGCCAGAGATCTCTCCCTGATTGATTGAACATCCTTCAGTTCTTTCCCTGTGTAGAACTGAATCTTTATCTCCTACTGAAATTTTATGTACACAAGGTAATAATATCATAGAAATTTATATATGCTAAAGTTCATCATAAGTACCTGCAACTGAGGTGACTGGCCACACTAGTGGAAACCCATGAACTGTGGACTGGTGGCTGTGGAGCCCCCATGAGACTGGACTAGGTCTTCTGGATACAGAAGATGGTTGTTTGGTTCGAACTGTTTGGGAGGCACCCAGACTGGGGATAGGGATCTATCCGTGGTCAATGGGTAGGCTTCTGGAACCCAGTGCCTGTGGTGTGACACCTTGAACAGCCTTGGTTTAGTGTGGAGGGTGTTGGATCTGCCTAGGCTCAGTGTTCTGGACTCTGTTGACTGACCATGGGAGACCTCGATTTGGGGGATGTGGGGATGTGCAATGTCTTGGGAGAGAGGGATGGGGGTGGGTAGTGGGAGGAAGGAGGCTCTGTGGACAGTATGTGGGGTAAGGAGAAAATTTCTTAATAATGAAAAATGAAAAAAAAAACAATACAAAAAAAGATGTAAAATAAAAAAAAGTACCTACATCTCCTTATCTCCTTAGCCACAAGACATTATAGACTTAATGCTGACTGAGAAGGACACTTGTTAAACAACTTCCTTGTAAAGAGTCTACAGGAAACAGCTAGGCAGAGTTATGCAAGAGGAAGAGGCTGATACAGTCTAGGAACAAGCACTCATAGGAGCGTGATATGGTCATGGAGCCCAGTGTGACTAAAATCTGTGTCATCAGCATGTGTGTAGTGGGTGTTGTACTCTCTGTTCAGTAGCTCAAAGTGGTCTGCTATTACTGGGTAGTAAAGATGGCCAGATAGCTGGAGTCTTCCACACAGAACATGAGTTTCCCTTAGAGCAAAGGATATTCAGGAAAATCCTTTGCAAGCCCCTTCATAGTTAGCAACATAGACACTCGGGTTCCACTGGACACTCTAGATCAATGGTTATTTTTTTTTCCAATTCTCTGACCCTTTAAATCTTTAAGTAGCACGAACAGTAGATCCTCGCGTTGTGGTGAGCTCTAAACATAACTGTTTTGATGTTTTTTAACTTTAATTTTGCTACTGTTTACTTTTAAAGTTTTATTTATTTATTATGTATACAGTATTCTGTATGCACATATCCCTGAGGCCAGAAGAGGGCACCAGATCTCATTACAGATAGTTGTGAGCCACCATGTGGTGGCTGGGAATTGAACTCAGGATCTTTGGAAGTTCAAGCAGTGCTTTTAACTTCTGAGCCATCTCTCCAGCCCTAATTTTGCTACTGTTATGAATTGTAATCCAAATATTTGATGTGCAGTATATCTGATATTCGACCCCCAATGGGGTGGTGACCCACACAGGTTGAGGACCACAGCTCTGAATGCAGGCAGAAATCTCCTCAAATCCTGGCAGTGATGGTAGGACAGTGTGATTCTTAGTTTTGATTATCAGACTGAATCAAACTAATCACCTGAGAAGAGGGACACTCAATGAGGAATTATATAGATCAGATTTTTCTTTGAACTTGTCTCTGTGGGATTTTATTAATTGTTAATTGAGATAAGACTCCCTAAAATGGGCAGAATCATTTCATTGTCTGCATCCTCTACTGTGTACATATGAAGAAGCTAGAGCATTAGCATAAGCAAACAGGCAGCATGGGTACATTTGTTTATCTCAGCTCTTGGCTGTGGATGTGATATGATTAGCTGAGATGCTATCCTGATTTTCCAAAAATGGAACTATTACCTGGAATTGTGGGCTATGATCAATTCTTCCCATTCTAAGTTGCTGTACCTGATAACTCAGTGTAATAAAGATGTTAAGAAAGCACTCTATGACAGTGGGGTTTTCACAAGTCAGTGAGATGTGTGTTTCATGAAATGCTCAACAACACCTTATCTGTCTCAGAAGAAGAGATCCTACTTCCTCCTGAACCCAACCTGTGTTTCCCTGTCACAGTTTTACAAAGACCCAGAGACACCCAAAGACTCACAAACCACTTCACCCTGTCAATAAGTGTCCCTTGAAATTGTCTTGCCATAACAAGTACCATGCTAAATTCTTCTAATGTGTTATATACAAGCTTCACTTCAATGAATGTATTTTTCCTTGAGTTTCCTGACTATTGGAATTTTCAGATATGGGGAACTGGGTCTGAATTCACTGCCTTGACAATGAATTTCAATCTTTGCTATGTCCTTCCTGGAAGGTCAAAAGAGGCTCTTTAGAGCTGAGAGCAATGTAGCACCATAAATTCCAGGTATGTGGGGGTATAAATAATGATTGGCAATGTGTCCACTAGTTACCTTATGTTGGAGATTAACTCCAGGGCTGATGTACATAGATCCCTGTGAAAACTTGTCGGTATCACTCTAACTTCTGTGCCTCTTCAACAAGGTTTCTGTAAACAGATCTTTGACAAATTTTCTCCTTTGAAAGTAAATAGACCTTATCAGATGTGAAAAGTCACTTTGATTTTTTTCTTCTCCTCCTAGGACATGAAACAGGCCCTTTTGAGCTACATGAAAGGTTATCCAAGGAGAATAAGGTCTGAAATAGCCACAGGTACAGGTTTAGAATGCAGGTCTGAGGAACAGAGTGCAAAACAAGGTCAGGACAGCAGACACACCCAGGAAATTCTTGGTTATGTCTTTGGCAGTTTAGCTTCTCTGCTTGCCAGTTTCTTTTACCTAGAGAAAGATGGGTTGGGATACACCATGGAGATGGGGGCTGTCACAAGGCATGACTTACAAAATCACTTCCTTCATAAGTGGGACTTTGTTTTTTTTCATGTTTCTTTTTGTGTGTGGGGTTACAAGTTAGCATTTATATGACCCAAGCTGCACATGTATTTCTGGAGAACATCTCTTTCTGGGAACAAAAGAATCAGATATTAAACTTACAAAAATGCTGAAAATTATGCTTTAGAACAGAGAATCACTTCACTTGGTTGAAAAAAATTAACAATTCTCTTCATGACCATTACCAAATATTGTGCGTGGCTCCTGTCCTTTGCCATTTGGAAAGACTCACCAGCTAGCTATTCTTTATTGATTAGCCACTTTCAGATGCTAAAAGTAAAGAAGATGGAGAGGGAAGGTAGAAATCAACATGTTTGATCGTAAATATAGAGTTGTGTTTGCCTGTTCCAATCTCAGAATTCTCATCCTTATCTGGCTAATCTAACAACAAATAAATGACACCTGTGCCCATTGTTGTATTTTAATAAAAGCACATAAACGATGTTGGTGACTTACTATAACTCATGTAGTATGTATTGAGTCCAGCTATTAATAATTTCTTCTCTGTCTTGCTATTCTTATTTGGAACATTTGTTTGCTTGAGTGTAAGTGAACCACCCCAATTTAAATGGGGGAAATTCTTTTTAAATAAACTACTGTAACAGAATATGTTTGGGAGTTGTAAAAGATTTTCCACTGGAAAAGCATCAGAATTTAAGAGGATCCTGTTACATGCTGGGGGCAGACATCAGAGTCAGCAAAGCTTGCAAAAACAGATTTTGTTTCTTTTAGCACTTTGATGGCAGAAGTACTTCATTTTCTTTAATTTTATAATTAATTTAATTTTACGTAGCAGCCATGTATTCCCCTGTCCTCCCTTCTACGGGTCCCCCCCTCGCTCTCCCCCCAATCCACCCACCATTCCCATCTGCTCCAGTGAAAGGACTCCCCTGGGGATTCAGCTCAGCCTGGTAGATTCAGTGGAGGCAGGTCCAGTTACCTCCTCCTTTCACCCAGGCTGAGCAAAGAGTCCAAGCATAGGCTCTGGGCTCCAAAAAAACCAGCTCATGCACTAAGGACAGGTTCTGGTCCCACTGCCTGGTGGCCTCCTAAACTCACTTATCCAGAGGGCCTCATTCAGTTGGGGGCTCCTCAGCTATTGGTTCATAGTTCATGTGTTTCCACTAGTTTGGCTATTTGTCCCTGTGCTTTTTCCAATGATGGTCTCAATATCTCTTGCTCATACAATCCCTTTTCTCTCTCACTGATTGGACTCCTGGAGCTCCACCTGGGGCCTGGCCATGAATCTCTGCATCCACTTCCATCAGTCATTGGAGGAGAGTTCTAGCACAACAGTTAGGGTGTTTAGCAATCTGATCACCAGAGAAGGTCAGTTCGGGCTTTCTCTTGACCATTGCCAGTAGTCTATTGTTGAGGTATCTGTTGATTTCTGGGGACTTCTCTAGCACTTTTCTTCTTCCTATTCCCATGGGGTCTTTATTTATCTTGGTCTTTTTTTCCTTGTTCTCCCTCTCAGTTCCTGATCCTGCTGGGACCTTTGCTCCCCTAAGCTTTCTTTCTCCTGACACTTGTACTTCATTAACTCCCCTCACGTTCAGTTTGCTCATGTAGACCTCATTCATTTCTCTGTTGTTGGGCGATCCCTGTGTCCTTCTTAGGGTCCTGTTTTCTAGGTAGCCTCCCTGGAGTTGTGAGTAGCACTCTAGTCATCCTTCGTTTTACATCTATTATCCTTCTATGAGTGAGTACATACCATGTTTGTCTTTCTGAGTATGGGTTACCTCACTCAGGATGATTTTTTCTAGATTCATCCATTTGCCTACAAACCTCATGATGTCATTGTTTTTCTCTGCTGAGTAGTACTCCATTGTGTCTATGTACCACATTTTATTTATCCATTCTTCAGTTGAAGGGCATCTAGGTTGTTTCCAGATTCTGGCTACTACAAATAATACTGCTATGAACATATCTGAGCATGTGCCCTTGTGGTATGATTGATCATTCCTTGGGTATATGCCCAAGAGTGATATAGCTGTGTTTGGGGGAGATTGATTCCCAGTTTTCTAAGAAATCACCATATTCATTTCCAAAGTGGAAAAGTACAAGCTTGCATTTCCCCCAACAATGTAGGAGTGTTTCCCTTGCTCCACGTACTCTTCAGTGTTTTTGATCTTAGTCATTCTGATGGGTGTAAGGTGGTATCTCACAGTCGTTTTGACTTGCATTTCCCTGCTGATTAGGGAGGTTGAGCAATTCCTTAAATGTCTTTCACTGCTTGCTGTTCGAAAGATCCTGAGTTCAATTCCCGCAACCACATGGTGGCTTACAACCATCTGTAATGATATCCGGTGCCCTCTTCTGGCCTGCAGGGATATGTGCATACAGAATACTGTATATATAATAAATAAATAAAACTTTAAAAAAAACAGTAGCAAAATTAAAGTTAAGAAACAACGAAACAGTTATGTTTAGGGTTCACCACAACACGAGGAACTACTGTTCATGCTATTTAAAGATTTAAAGGGTCAGAAAATTGGAAAAAAAATAACCATTGATCTAGAGTGTCCAGTGGAACCCGAGTGTCTATGTTGCTAACTATGAAGGGGCTTGAAAGGATTTTCCTGAATATCCTTTGCTCTAAGGGAAACTCATGTTCTGTGTGGAAGACACCAGCTATCTGGCCATCTTTACTACCCAGTAATAGCAGACCATTTTGAGCTACTGAACAGAGAGTACAACACCCACTACACACATGCTGATGACACAGATTTTAGTCTCACTGGGCTCCATGACCATATCACACTAAACCAAGGCTGTTCAAGGTGTCACACCACAGGCACTGGGTTCTAGAAGCCTGCCCATTGACCACGGATAAATCCCTATCCCCTGTCTGGGTGCCTCTCAAACAGTTCGAGCCAAACAACCATCTTCTGTATCCAGAGGACCTAGTCCAGTCTCATGGGGGCTCCACAGACACCAGTCCACAGTTCATGGGTTTCCACTAGTGTGGCCAGTCACCTCAGTTGCAGGTACTTATGGTGAACTTTAACATATATGAATTTCTATGATATTATTACCTTGTGTACATAAAATTTCAGTAGGAGATAAAGATTCAGTTCTACACAGGGAAAGAACTGAAGGATGTTCAATCAATCAGGGAGAGATCTCTGGCTTTGGATTAAGGGGATGCTGAAGGGCTTCCCTTTTATCCCAGGAGAGGCTCCTGCAAAGGACAACTTGACAGCTAGTATAAGGAAAGCTCTTAGCAATATCAGTTCCCATGACATCTGCAGCTCTTCCCTAGACATTCTAATGTATCCTGGAGAGCCCTGGCATCCTCTGTGATGTCACTATGTTGTGGCAACACCCACTGTCCTTGGGAAGTTTATTCAGTGCCTTCACCATTTACTGATGAACATGATGGCATACTGAAGAGTCTAATTCAGAAAGAGAATGGAGAGGTTAGAGAAACCAGAGAGTGACTGAAGAAAGCTGACCTTTAGCCTCAATGTAAAATGTCAAGAAAGAAATGATCAAGAGAATCATGTAATGAGTTCTGTGCAAGAAAAGGGAATCTTCCTGGAGGAAGTGGACTTGTGCTGAATCTTCCAGTTATGGGGAACAGAAAGCTGGAGTCTCTGGGAAACAACAGAACTTCCCTGCTTGTCATGCCTCTTAAAATTCAAGGATTCCAGGATATTAATTTTTCTGGCTCAGAAGTCAGGAACTGGTAAGGCCAATGATTTATGCTGGGAACTCTTGGCTTTCATTCCTTTTGTAGATAGGCATTGATGTGTGAACATGAGACCGACATTAAAGCGGGAGGGATTAATGAGATGTGCCCATTTCAAGGCAGGACATCACTCTACTTCAACCACAGTGGCTAACTTTAGTTACTTCCCAGCTGCTCTGTGTTCCTCAGTTGTCAGTGAGGAGACATGTTGAGTCTGGTGACCATGTTCTGTCCTTATATGTCTTTTCCATCAATAGTTATATGGTTAGACTGACCTGTCAAGATATTTGGGGAACCTCTAAATGACTGGGGTGATTATGAACTATGGCAATTTTTTCTGACTTATACACCCACAGGCTTGTGGACTCTGTAGCCAAGTTGAATTCTGAGTCTGCAGCTGTGAATGAGCCTGAAGATGCTATCTTCTTGGTTACTTGGAGCATTGCTATGAGGGCAGAGAAAACCAGACAGCTGGGATAACCACTTCCCTTTAAATAGAGGAGACAGCTGAGTTCCCCAGAGGGGGCATCTGAAGCACAGGACAAAATAATTTGCGGTGTCACCAAGTCACTGGTAAACAAGCTTTCTCAAACATTTAATTAGGACTCAGGGTGGTCTGTCCATTATCTTTGCCTTGTGATACTGCAAGTTCATTTATGTTCATCTACCCACAAGGAGCACCAGAGAGCCACCATCCTACCAAACCTTCCTCACCAAGATGCAGGTGAAGCAGAAGGTGCAGACTGACCACTCAGCTACAAGAAACGACCATTGAAAGAAAGTTAACAGTGAGATCGCCTGGTCTTTATCACAGAAGAAAGCATGAAGAATAGGTATTCATTCTTTCAAACCCTGTGGTTTTAATCTCAGGTCCACTCTGTCATCATTTCTTCATTTTATATAAGGTCTGTGTTTCTGGTAGGCTGCATCTTCAGGGTATGCCTTCAGGGTATGCCAAAATCATGTCTCTGAACTCCTCCCAAAGGCAGAACCTCAAATGTGGACAGGAATGACATGAGGACAAAGACTATTCTCCTTCCTCTAAAAAGAAACAAAAACAGAGCCTGTGGCATGAGTCATAGTACTCATGGACTGAGGCAGTAGTATGTGAGTTCCCAGCATGACTTTGAAGAGAATCTATCAAGTGCTGTCTAGTGTGAGATGTTAGTTGCTGTGAGTTTGAGTTAGATTTTTGTTACTAACTTTAAAAGGCCTTGTACATTTGATTCTCCAAGCAGCAGTTGGAGAGGGCTGGTCACACATCTAAATGTGTCCATCCAGGGACTCAGACTGATCCCTGCTCCTTTTGTTCCCCTCTGAGAGGACACACCTGCATTCATTTCTTCAGCATCCAATTGATAGAGTTCTCCCACTCTCACTCAGTCTCTCTTTCTCTGTCTCTCTAAGTATCTTTTTCTCTGTCTCTCTGTCTCTCACATACATGTGTTTATGTTGTGTATTTTTCTATGTGTTTGTGCATGTATCTCCCTCTATTCCCTGCAGTCAGGGATCTATAGTTGGGCATGAGCAGTTCCCTATCTCACAGTTCCCAGGTGATACCTTGGTGAAAATTGGGAGTACCAATTTGAGTATTATAGTTCCACCAGTGTACTTACTTTAGTGACACATAGATATTTCCATGCAGGTGTTTATAAATCTGTCATGATGTTGAGTCCCATCCTCAAAACTGTTCATGATATTATTTTGGTCTCCATTGTGACAGGTCCCATCATAGACAATTTGTTTTTGAAGACAGGAGAAACATCCTCACAGACTCTGGAGGGTACACACCTGAGGAGTAGACACCAGGGAAATTATTAGACAGCTATTTCGGCAAGCCTCCTGAGAGAGCTCATGCAGCTCCACCTCCCATCATCTACACAGCCTGCCGCTACTGACATAGGGTCAGCATAGGTGTAAGTAAATTGTTTTCAAATCTGTGGGTTGGTCCCGGGTTTGGGTATCAACAATATAAGTAAATTTGTTGTAACAACTCTGGGGAAAGGTGTCCTGACTACCTGGGGAGTCAGGCAACACCTTGATTTGCTTAGGACAACTCTGATGGCTGGAACTGCAAGGAGACAGTTTAGCCCTGGAAGATGAGGCATCCCACACACCTTGAGCTGCTCAGAACAGCAACTCTGCCCTGAAGGTTCCCTGGACACCTGAAGTTGTTTAGCACAGCTCTGATGGCTGAAACTGCAACGGACAATTAGCACTGGAGGGTGAGGTATCCTGGACACCTCAAGCTGCTCACAAGAGCTCTGCCCTGAAGGTGTCCCAGAGACATGGAGCTGTTGTGCACAGCTCTGACAGCTGGAACTGCAAAGAAGCAGCCCAACACTGGATGGGACAATTTTCTGACTTGTTGGAAAATCCAGGCCTGGAACTGATGGGGGATGATCTCCCTGCAGGATACAAAAATCCTGCTCTTCCCCTGGAGAGCTGCTACAGCTGAGCTCTGCTCAGTCCCCTCATAAGGGGGCTTCCTAGCAGAGCTCTGCTTCTCTTGCCTATGCTGTGGCTTTCTTTTGCTTCACTCTGCAAAAAGGGAAAAAACTTTTTAGCTCTTTATGGCTCTGTCCACTGAGGGACGTCTCAGCAAAGATCTTCTGTTCAGCTCCTCCTAGCTCTGCTCTTTCAGCTCCCTCTTGCTCTGTCCACTGGGGGACATCTCAACAAGGATCTTCTCTATGCCAGTGAATGAAGATCATCACACCCAAAATTCTTTTGAGAAAGGTATTTATTTGAGAAAGAGGAGTCCAAGAGAGTATCTGCCTCTACCAGGGTGGATATGCACCAGGAGTTCTGGGAAGTGAGTGTTTAGTGAGAATCATTTGGCAATCAATCCCTGCTTCTCTTCCTGAAGCTGAAGTCCAATGATGCAGATGGATCAGTCACACATCACATATCTTCATGTCATTATGAGGAGAGAGGTGCTATGAACAGCCTTGAGGGAATAAGTTCAAAGTCCAGTACCATTTGCTTTTTGCACATTTGCTTTCCAGGGTTTATGTATGATCACAGTGGGGATAGCAGCTTGCAAGTAGGAGGGCCCCCTGCATAGGTCAAGTGAGTCATTCTTTTTGTCACCTTGTTGGGTGGCATGTGGCCTTCTTCCTCCCATGCTCTGCATGCCAAGGTGGTCTCTTCACTTTGACAAGCTGTTGGTTCACACTTATAGAGACCTCAGTGGGAGAAAGGCAGCAGTGTTTACTGTGTGTTCTGTTCTCTTTTCTTTTGTCCTCTCCCATCGTTGTTGACCAAATTCCCTATCTGATGCTCTCCAAAATGTTGGAACCACAGTGTCAATAACACTACGGAAGACTGAATGTATTGTCACTTTTGAACGTGATGCCCATATTACCACTGAGGGACTGTTTTACTCTCCATGTCAGTATGTAGCTCTGCCATGCTGAGAGGTCTTGAGCTCTGCCCCCTGACCCAGCATCAGTGATTTTTGTTTCTGAAGCTTCTGGGCCCTGACCCAGCTAATTGTGAGGTTCCATTCATCCTTCAATTTGTGTGGTCTTTTAACTTGAAGTGGTGTCATTCTTATTAGAGGAGTGTGTTGTATACTGCGATCCTTTTACAGAACTAAGTGTTTTACTGGTTCTTTTGTATGATTTGTCAGGTTTGATTTTATTAGTATTGGCTGAGTATTCTCTTGTGCTGTATGGGTTGAGATTCAGAACTCATTGACTTGAGTTCTGATCATTGTTGTTTCTTTCTGACTAATGATATTTCATTTTTATGTTTTCAACACAGTTATTTGTGAATAAACTCACAAACATAGCATTCACTCAGTTGTGCACACACTATAACTCACATGTAGATGGTGGATGGGAATAGTTTAATAGTGTTCAATGCCTTTATTCTACCATGTTTCCCAGGAATTGAATTCAGACTTGTTGGAATGTACCTTTACTTGCTGAACCATCTACAAGTCCCTAATTTTTAAATGTATACCTTTATATCAAATAGACTTAGACTTCCCTCTTGCAACACTTTATTTTTTGTAGATTCCAATGCTCTGTTATTTTCATACATTTCAAGAATGTTATGATCTATTCCTACCACCATTTGTGTCTAAGAACTTTGGAATCCACTCCCAATTTCTTTAGCATCTCACTGATTGTTCAGTATTTTGTTTTCTAGCCTCCATGTGTTTATATATTTTCTATAGTTCATTTTTGTTCTTTTTTGTATTTTTTATACTGTGATCTTATAAAAATTATTTCAATTACCTTGTTTTTGAGAAGATTTGCTTTGCATAAAACCATTTTGAAAAGTAACTGCTCAGGCTGCTGATAAAAATGAATTCTGCTACTGTTCCATGGAAAGTTCTGTAAATGTTAAATCAGTCCATTTATTTGTATATCAGTTGTTCATTGCTTTCCTTTTGTTTTGATAACTGATATAATCATGTATTAAAATCACCCCAAATAATGATGAATTCTATCTGTTATCTCATATTTTGTAGTGAGTGCTTTATAAAATTGGGAACATCAATGTCACAAGAACATGTGTTTATGGACTCTTGTTGAATTTCTCACTTTATCAATATGTAGTGACCTTCATTTTCTCATTCACTAATTTAACTTTAAAGGGTAAATTGTGGACTATCAGTATGGTTATACCTGTTTGTTTCCACATGTGATTTTCTGCCTATTACTTTGGCACTGAAGTTCATTTGTTGTAGGTACCAAGTAACTCTATGTGATAGAATATTATTTTAAGGTTACTGCTTTTTTCATGTTGAATTTGTTTAACTCTGTGAAGCTATGTTACTGTGCTTGTGTAAAACAACTGATGATTTAATAAAGAACTGGCCAATAGCAAGAAAGGAGAAAGGATAGGTGGGACTTGCAGGCTCAGAGTATATATAGGAGAAAACTGGGTAGAAAGCTCTAAAATCAAGGAGTCAGAGAAGGAGGAGGAGGGGGGCTCCAGGAGCCAGCAACCCAGCTACACAGCAAGCCACAGAGTAAGAGTAAGAATTACAGAATTAGAGAATAAGAAAAGCCAAAGGCAAAAGATAAAAGGGTCAATTTAAGAAAAGCTGGCTGGAAATTAAGCCAAACTTATGAGTACTCATAAGTAAGAATAAGCCTAGAGGAGCTGGATGGAGGACCATCAAAAGAGCAATAACCTCCAAAAACAGCTCTCTTTCACTTATATAGACTATTCTGTCAGGCTATTTCTTCTAATTGGAATGTAAGACACTTAAAAGTCAGAATTATCTCAAGTTATAAAATAATTACTATCAGTTTATTATATCTCCTTTATGCTGTGGATATCGCTCTATATAAATAAAGCACTGATTGGCCAGTGACCAGGCAGGAAGTATAGGTGGGACAAGGAGACAGGAGAATGGAGGAAGGAGGAAGAAAAGAGAGACCAGCTGGAGCCACTGCCAAGACAAGAAAGATGTAAAGTACCGGTAAGCCACAAGCCATGTGGCAAAGTAAAGATTAATAGAAATGGGCTGAATATAAGAGTGAGAGCTAGACAATGATAAGCCTGAGCTAATGGCTAAGCAGTTTAAATAATGTAAGAGTCTGTGTGTTTATTTTATAAGTGGGCTCTGGGACTGGCGGGACTTGGTGGTGGGAGCTGGAGAAAAATTCTCCAGCTACAAATGGCACCCAATGGCTCGAGTTTCCACCTTAAACCTAACAATATTTAATAACTAATTCTAAACAGAGCCAAAACCAGGTTCCTGCTTCATGTCTCACATGGGCAGCTAGACGCTGCAAAACGCGGGTTTGAACTATTGGCAGGTTCCTGGCATGTGCACTTCACCTGCAGTATAGTTGGAATGAGACGTGTGCCAGTGGCACATTACGCTGTGTGGTAGATTTAGTCTTTACTAGTATTTAAAAAAAAAGAGAGAGAGAGCTTTCTGGGCTACACACTGCTTTGATAAAAGTGTAGACCCACTATTTCTGAGACTTGATGGCTCCCAGAGCTGGCAGAACCGCCATGTTGGGAAGCTAAAGTGGGCAGAGCCAATAGCCACAGTGCCATAGGCTTCAAAAAGAGATAAAAAGGAATATATACAGTTATATAAACAAATAGTTTTTAAAAGTAAACTCTTTAAAAAAACAATAAAAGTAATAAGCCACGTAAAGATAGCTATCACACAGAGAATCTAGATTATGTTGTCTTTGATATTTGTAACTGAAAAAAAATTCAATTGTAAAAGCTGTTCAGTTATGCCAAAATGTAAATTTTAAAGGTACCTTGACTTCAAAATTTGGATATAATGATATGTTACTTTGGAAAAGAGGTTCTGCTTTTGTTTCCACAGAAATCCAAGGAATGCTCAATCATACCACAAGGGCACTTGCTCAGCTATGTTCATATCA
Source organism: Peromyscus eremicus (assembly GCF_949786415.1). Classification (NCBI taxonomy): domain Eukaryota; kingdom Metazoa; phylum Chordata; class Mammalia; order Rodentia; family Cricetidae; genus Peromyscus; species Peromyscus eremicus. The sequence continues at coordinate 428,988 of NW_026734311.1, forward strand.
GCGTTGTTTGTAATAGCCAGAACCTGGAAACAACCTAGATGCCCTTCAACGGAAAAAGGGATAAATAAAATGTGGTATATATACACAATGGAGTACTACTCAGCAGAAGAAAACAATGATGTCATGAGGTTTGCAGGCAAATGGATGGATCTAGAGAAAATCATCATGAGTGAAGTAACCCAGACTCAGAAACACAAACATGGTATGTACTCACCCATAGGAGGATACTAGATGTAAAACAAAGGAAGACTAGACTGCTACTCCCAACTCCAGGGAGGCTACCTAGAAAACAGGACCCTAAGAAAGACACAGAGATTGCCCAATGACAGAGAAATGGATGAGATCTATATGAACAACCTGGACGTGAGTGGGGTTATTGAAGGCAAGGGTTGAAGGAAAGAGAGCTTAGGGGAGCAGGAGATCCCAGCTGGATCAAGAACAGAGAGGGAGAACAAGGAATAAAAGACCAAGATAAATGAAGACCACATGAGAATAGGAAGAAGCAAAATACTAGAGAGGTCCCCAGTAATCCACAAAGATACCTCCACTATAGATAACTGGCAATGGTCAAGAGAAAGCCTGAACTGACCTACTCTGGTATAGGATGGCCAAACACTCTAACTGTTGCGCTAGAAATCTCATCCAATGACTGAGGGAAGTGGATGTAAGGATCTACAGCCAGGCTGCAGGTGGAGCTCCAGGAGTCCAATTGGCGAGAAAGAGGAGGGATTATATGAGCAAGAATTATTGAGACCAAGACTGGAAAAAGCACAAGGACAAATAGCCAAACTAATGGAAACACATGAACTATGAACCAATAGCTGAGGAGCCCCCAACTGGATCAGGCCCTCTGGATAAGTGAGAGAGTTGATTTGCTTCATCTGTTTGAGAGGCATCCAGGCAGTGGGACCTGGAGCTCTATACAGACAGGCAGTGAGGAGGTAGTCATGTGGTTGGGTTTACAACCAATGAGAAGGCAGAACAGAAAGTCTATATAAAGACTTTAACACAGGAAGTAGCTCTGTTTCAGAGAGGTAAGACCACTGCAGGAGGAAGGGTAAGCTTTTAGCTCTTAGCTCTGACCTCTTGGCTTTCTTCTTTGCATTGCTTCTGTGTTTCTTATTTAATAAGACGGTTGGTTACATCTACACCTTATGAAGAACTAATATCAAAAATATTCATACTGAACACATGAAATCAAATATTTAAACAAAAATTCTCATCTGATAAGGTCTAATATCCAAAATATACAAATTGAACATAAATAGATAAATAAAACAAAATTTCTCATCTGTTAAAGGTCTAATATTCCAAAATATACATACTGAACACAAGAAATTAAATAAAAGAAAATTCTCACCTGATAAAGGTCTACTATTCTAAATATGCACTTGGCATATAATTAGATAAATAAAACAAGAATTCTGATCTGATGAACATCTAATATCCAAAATACACATATTGAACATAATTAGAAAAGCAACACAAAAGTTTCTTATCTGAAAGTATTCTAATATCCAAAATGTACATATTGAACACAAGAAACTAAATGAAACAAATATTCTCACCTGATAATCGTCATTATCCAAAATATACAAAATTGAAAACTAGAAATCACATAAATAATACAAAAATTCTGTTGTGATGTAGGTATAATATCAAAAATATACATATTGAATGTAATCAGATAAATAAAACAAAAATTTCCATCTGATAGGGGTCTATTATCCAAAATATACATAAGGAACATAATTGGATAAGTAAAACAAAAATTCTATTCTGATAAATTTCTCATATCCAAAACATACATATTGAAAACCAGAAATTAAATAAAACAAAAATTTTCCTTTGATAAAGCTCTAATATAAAAAAATACATATTGAAAAAAAAAAGAAATCAGATAAATAAGTCAAAAACTCTGGTCTGATAAAGGTCTAATATCCAAAATATACATACTAAAAAAATTAAATAAAAAATTATCAACTGATAAAGGTCTAATTTCCACAATATGCTTACTGAACACAAGAAATTAAATAAAACAAAAATTCTCACCTGAAAAAGAAATTATATCCAAAATATGCATACTGAACACAGGAAATCAGATAAATAAAACAAAAATTCTCATCTGTAAAAGGTCTAATATCCAAAATCAATACACTGAACAGAAGAAATCACATAAATAAAATAAAAATTCTCATCAGATTAAGGTCTATATCCAAAATATATACATTGAACACAAGATATCATACAAATAAATCAAAACTTCTCATCTGATAAAGGTCTAACTTTTAAAATATATATATTGAATATAAATAAATAAATAAAACAAAAATTCTCATCTGATTAAGGTCTATTATCCAATATATATATATTGAAAACAAGAAATCGGATAAATAAAAATAAGTCTCATCTGATAAAGACCTAATTTCAAAAAATACATATTGAACATAATTAGATATATAAAACAAAAAATTATATCAGTTAAAAGTCTAATATCAAAAATGTATTTATTGAAAACAAGAAATTAAATAAAACAAAACTTCTCACCTAATAAAGGTCTAATAACCACATTATACAAACTGAACACAAGATATCTGATGAAGGAAACAAAAATTCTAACATGATAAAGGTCTAATATCCAAAATATACATATTAAACACAAGAAATTAGAAAAAACAGCAAAAATTATCAGCAGTAAGTCTAATATACTAAATATAAATATTGAAGACAAGAATTCAGATAATTAAAAAAAATTCTCATCTGATAGAGGTCTAACATCAAAAATATAAAGATTGAATACAAGAAATAAAAAAAATTCTCATGTGATAAAGGTCAAATTACAAAATATTATCTTATTGAACACAAGAAAATAAATAAAACAAAAATTCTCATCTAATTAATGTCTAATATTGAAAATGAACATATTCAACATAATTACATAAATACAATGAAAATTCTCATCTGATAAAGGTCTAAGGTCAAAAATATACATATTGAACACAAGAAATCAAATATATAAATCAAAAATCCTCATCTGATAAAGGTCTAATATCCAAAATATACATACTGAACACAAGAAATTAAAAAAAAAAGAAACTCTCACTTGATAAAGTTTTATATCCTAAATATACATATTGAAAATAAGATATTAGATAAACAAAACAAAAATTCTCATCTTACACATGCCTTATATCCAAAATATACATATTAAAAACAGGATGTGAAATACACAAAACAAAAATTCTCAACTGATGAAGGTCTAATACAAAAATATACATATTGAACACAAGAAGTCACATCAATAAAACAAAAATCTCACCTGATGAAGGTCTAATACTCAAAATGTAAATACAGAACACCAGAAATCAGAAAAAAATATCTCATGTGATAAAGAACTAATATGAAAAATATACATATTGAACACAAGAAATTAAATGAACCAAAAATACTGATCTGATAAAGGTCTAATATGCTGAATACAAGAAATCTGATAAATAAAACAAAAATTCTCTCCTGATAAGGGTCTAGTATCCAAAATATACATAGTGAACACAAGATATCAGGTAAATAAAACAAAATTCTCATTTCATAAAAGTATAATAATTTAAATATACATTTTGAACACATTAATTTAGAAAAAAACAAAAATTATCAGTGTTAGGTCTAATATTCACAATATACATATTGAACACAGGAAATCAGATAATTAAAAAAATTATGATCTGATAAAGCTCTAATACCAGAATATACATATTGAACACAAGAAATTAAATAATCTAAAATTCTAACCTGACAAAGGTCATCTTCCAAAATATATATATTGAAAATTAGAAATCAGATAAATAAAACAAATATTCTGATTTGATAAAGGTCCTAAATCCAAAACAGACATACTGAACATTACTAGATAAATAAAACAAAAATTTTCATCTCATGAAGGTCTAATATCCAAAATACACACACTGAACATGAAAAATTAAATAAAACAAAAATCCACCTGATAACGAACTAATATCCAAAATATGCATACTATACACAAGAAATCAAATATATAAAATAAAAATACTCATCTTCTTAAGGTGTAATATCAAAAAATGGACACATTTAACATAATTAGATAAATAAAATGCAAATTCTCATCTGATGAAGGTCTAATATCCAAAATATATGTACTGAACACAAGAAAATAAATAAAACAGAAATTCTTATCTGATAAATGTCTAATACCCAAAATATACATATTGAACACAAGAATTTAGACAAATAAAACAAAAATTCTGACCTGATAAAGGTCTAATACCAAAAATATTCATATCAAACACAAGAGGTCAGATAAATAAAACAAAAATTCTCCTCTAGTAAACATCTAATATCCAAAATCTACATATTGAACACAATAAACTAGAAAAGAAAATTATCAGTGGTAAGTTTAAAATTAAAAATATTGCACTCGGGAGGCAGAGCCAGGCGGATCTCTGTGAGTTCGAGGCCAGCCTGCGCTACCAAGTGAGTTCCAGGAGAGGCGCAAAGCTACACAGAGAAACCCTGTCTCAAAAAAAACAAAAAATAAATAAATAAATAAAAATAAAAAAATAAAAATTGAACATAAGAAATCAGCCGGGTGGTGGTGGCGCACGCCTTTAATCCCAACACTCGGGAGGCAGAGGCAGGCGGATCTCTGTGAGTTCAATGCCAGCCTGGGCTACCAAGTGAGTTCCAGGAAAGGCACAAAGCTACACAGGAAAACCCTGTCTCGGAAAAAAAAAAAAAGAAATCAGATAAATACAACTAAAATTCTGAACTGAGAATGGTCTTATATCAAATATGTACATATTGAGCATAATTAGATAAATAAAACAATAATTCATCTGATAAAAGTAACATCAAAAATATTCACACTGAACACAAGAAATTAAATGAAACAAAAATTCTCACATGATAAAGGTCTATTATCCAAAATATACATATTGAACACAAGAAATCAGACAAATAAAAGAAAAATACTCATGTGATAAAGATCTAATATCAAAAATATACATATTGATCACATGAAATCAGATAAATAAAAAATTTTCATCTGATAAAGGTTTAATATCGAAAATATACATATTGATCACAAGATTTAAAAAAAACAAAAAATTATCATGTCTCAAAGGTCAAATTACAAAAATATTACTATGAAACACCAGAAATTAAATAAAACAAAAATTCTCATCTGATAATGTTCTAATATAAAAAATACACCTATTGAACACAAGAAATTGGACAAATAAACAAAAATTCCCATCTCATAAAGATCTAATATTCAAAATATACAGGAAATTCTCATCCAATAATGGTCTAATATCAAAAATATGCATACGGAACACAAGAAACTAGATAAATAAAACAAAAATTTTCATCTGATAAATCTCATATCCAAAATATACATATTAAACACAGAATACAATATTAAAAAAAACAAAAATTCTCATCTGATAACAGTCTAACATCAATATATATATATATATATATATATATATATATATATATTGAACAAAAGAAATCAGATAAATAGAACAATTCCCATCTGATAAAAATCTAATATCTAAAATATACATATTGAATACAATAATTAAAAAAACAAAAATTATCAGTGATAATTCTAATATCCACAACATACATATTGAACTCAAGAAATCAGAAAAATAAAACATAAATTCTGATCTGATAAATGTCAAATATCCAAATCAGACATACTGAAGATAATTAGATAAATAAAACAAAAATTGTCACCTGATAAATATTTAGTATCCAAAATATACACATTGAACACAAGAAATCAGATAAATAAAACAAAAAATCTCATCTGATGTAGATCTAATATGGAAAATATAAATATTGAATAAAAGAAATCAGATAAAGAAAATGAATATTCACATCAGATAAAGGTGTATTATCCAAAACAGATGTATTGAACATAAGTAGTTAAATTAAAGGAAAATTCTCATCTAATAAAAGTCTAATATCCAAAATAAACATACAGAACACAAGAAATCAGATAAATAAAATGAAATTTCTCATCTGATAAAGGTGTATTGTCAAAAATATACATATTGAACACAGAAATTAAATAAAACAAAAATTCTCACCTCAGAAAAACTGTATCCAAAATACACATGTGAATACAAGAAATCAAATATATAAAACAAAAATTCTCACCTGATCAAGGTCAAATATACAAAATATACATATTGAACACAATAAATCAGATAAATAAACCAAAGTTCTCACCAGATAAAGGTCTAATATTAAAAATATACATATGGAACACATGAAATTAGAAAAACAAAACAAAATTCTCATCTGATAATGGTTTATTATCCAAAATGTAAATATTGAATACAATTACTAAAAAAAAATTATTAGTGGTAGATCTAATATCCAAAATATACATATTAAACACAAGAAATCGGATAAATAAAACAAAAATTCTGAGCTGAAAAAGTCAAATATCCAAAACAGACATATTCAATATAATTAAATAAATAAAACAAAAATTCTCACCTGATAAATGTTTAATATCTAAAATATACATATATAACACAAGAAATCACATAAAAAAACAAAAAACTCTCATCTGATAAAGGTCTAATATTAAAAATATACATATTGAACACAGGAAATCAGATAAGTAAAATGAAAATTCTCTAATAAAGATCTGATATCCAAAATATACATATTGAATACACAAAATCATAGAAATGAAACAAAAATTCTCATCTGAAAAGATATAATATCCAAAGAATATATGTTGAACACAAGAAATTAGATAAATAAAAAATTTTTATCTGATAAATGCCTAATATAAAATATACATATTGAAAACAATAAACAAGAAAAAATAATTGTCAGCGGTAGGTCTAATATCCAGAATATACATATTGAACACAAGAAATCAAATAAAAGAAAAATTCTCACCTAATAAAGATCTAATATGCAAAACAGACATAATAAACATAATTATATGAATAAAACAAAAATTCTCACCTGATAAATATATCATATCCAAAATATACATATTGAACACAAGAATTAAGACAAATAAAACAAATATTCTTATCTGATAAAGATCTAATATCAAAACTATACATGTTGAACACAAGAAATCGGATAAATATAACTAAATTTCTTACTTTATAAAGGTCTAATATTCAAAATGTATATATAAAACACAAGAAATCAGATAAACAAAACAAAATTCTCACTGAGTAAGGTCTAATATCCAAAATATACATATTGAACACAATAAATTAGAGAAAATCAAAAATTATTAGCTGTAGTTCTAATACCCAAAATATGCATATTGACCACTAGAAATCAGATAAATATGAAAACATTCTGATCTGATAATGCTCTAATATTGCAAAAGGACATATTGAACATAATTAGATAAATAAAATGAAAATTCTCATCTGATAAAGGTCTAATATCCAAAATATACATATTAAAGACAGGATATGAGATAAAACAAAAATTCTCATCTGATGGAGGTCTAATATCAAATATGTACATATTGAACACAAGAAATTAAATAAAGCAAAAATTCTCACCTGAGAAAGGTCTAACATTCAAAATATACAGATAGAACACAAGAAATCAAAAAAAGCAAAACAAAATTCTAATGCGTTGAAGGACTAATAAGAAAAATATTCATATTGATTGTAATTAGATAAATAAAACAGAAATTATCTGCTGATAAAAATCAAATGTCCAAAATATACATATTAAACACAAGAAATCAGAAAAATAAAAAAATTCTCATCTAATAAAGATCTAATATCCAAAATATAAATATTGAACACAAGAAATCAGATAAATAAAATAAATTCTCATCCAGTAAATGTATAATATCCAAAATATACACGTTGAACACAATGAATAAAAAAAACCAAAAATTATCAGCAGTAGGTCTAATATCCAAAATATACATATTGAACACATGAAATCAGATAAATAAAATAAAAATTCTGATCTGATAAAGGTCTAATATTCAAAACAGACATATTGAACATTATTTAAATAAAAGAAAATTTCTTCTCTGATAAATGTCTAATACCCAAAATATACACATTGAACATAATTAAATACATAAAACAAAAATTCGCTCCAGATAAAGATATAATATACAAAATATACATATAAACACAAAAAATTAGATAAGTAAAACAAAAATTCTCATCTTATATATGTCTAATATCCAAAATATACATATTAAAAACAGGATACCAGAGAAATAAAATGAAAAATCTCATCTGATGCAGGTCTAATACCCAAAATATGCATGTAGAACACAAGAAATTAGAAAATAAAATAAAAATTCTTATCTGATATAAACCTAATATCAAAAGTATACATATTAAAAATGAGAAATCAGATAAAAAACTGTCATTTGATAAAAGTATAATATCCAAAATATACATACTGAACCCAGTAAATAAGAAAAAAAGAAAAATTCTCACCTATTGGTCTAACATCCACAATATACATATTGAACACAAGAAATCAGATAAATACAACAAAATTGTCATCTGATAAAGGTCTAATATCTAAAACAGACATATTGAACATAATTAGATAAATAAAACAAAAATTCTCATCTGATAAAGATCTAATATCCAAAATATACATACTGAACACAAGAAATCAGATATATAAACAAAGACTCTCATCTGATAAAGGTCTACTATTCAAAATATACATATAGAACACAAGAATTCAGAAAAACAAAATAAAATTTTCATGTGATAAAGGACTAATATAAAAATATACATATTGAAAACAAGAAATTAAATAAACAAAAATTCTGATTTGAAATAAATATCTATTTTCCTAAATATAAATTTTGAACACAAGAAATCAGGTGTATAAAATGAAAATTCTCATCTGATAAACCTCTAAGATCCAAAATATACATATTGAACACCATTATATAGAAAAAAACAGAATTTATCAGCAGTATATCTAATATCCACAACATACAAATTGAACACAAGAAATCAGATAATTGAAACATAAATTCTCACCATATAGGTCCAATACCAAAATGTATATATTGAACACAAGAAATTAAATAAATCAAAAATTCTAACCTGATAAATGTCATTATCCAAAATATACATATTGAAGACTAAAAATCAGATAAATGAAATTAAATAAAACAAAAATTCTCATATGATGAAGGTCTAAAATCCAATATATACATATCGAACACAAGAAATTAAATAAAACAAAAATTTTCATCTCATAAAGTCATTATCCAAAATATACATATTGAAAACTAGAAATCAGATAAATAATAGAATAGAAAAGTTCTCACTGGTTAAAGGTATAATACCCAAATTATACATATTGAACACAAGAAATCAGATAAATAAAATGAAAATTCTCATCTGATAAAGGTCTAATATAAAAAATATGCATATCAAACACAAGATTTAAATAAATAGAACAAAAATTCTCATCTGATAAAGATCTAATATTCAAAATATAAATATTGAACACAGGATAACAGATAAATACAACAAAAATTCTCATCTGATAAAAGTCTAACATCAAACATATTCATATTGAACACTAGAAATTAAATAAAACAAAATTATCAACTGATTAAAGTCATTATCCAAAATATACATATTGAAAACTAGAAATCAGATAAATAATAGAATAGAAAAGTTCTCACTGGTTAAAGGTATAATATCCAAATTATACATATTGAACACAAGAAATCAGATAAATAAAATGAAAATTCTCATCTGATAAAGGTCTAATAAAAAATATGCATATCAAACACAAGATTTAAATAAATAGAACAAAAATTCTCATCTGATAAAGATCTAATATTCAAAATATAAATATTGAACACAGGATAACAGATAAATACAACAAAAATTCTCATCTGATAAAAGTCTAACATCAAACATATTCATATTGAACACTAGAAATTAAATAAAACAAAATTATCAACTGATTAAAGTCATTATCCAAAATATACATATTGAAAACTAGAAATCAGATAAATAATACAAAAATTCTGATCTGATAAATGTCTAATATCAAGTATATACATATTGAATGTAACTGGATAAATGAAACAAAAATTCTCATCTGATGAAGGTCTAAAATCCAAAATATACATATTGCACATAATTAGATTAATAAAACAAAAATTCTCATCTGATAAAAGTTAAATATTCAAAGTATACATACTGAACACAAGAAATCAGACAAATAATAAAAAATGTCATCGGCGAAAGATCTAATATTAAAAATATACATATTGTACACCAGAAATCAGATAAAGAAAACAAAATTTCTGATCTGATTAAGGTCTAATATCCAAAATAGACATAAAGAACACAAGATAATAGCTTTAAAAAACAAAAATTCATATTTAATAAAGGTTTAATATCCAAAATATAGATATTCAACTCAAGATACCAGATATAGAAGAGGGAAATTCCATCTGATAAATGTCCAATAACAAAATATACATACTGAACACAAGAAATCAGATAAATAAAACTAAAATTCCAATCTGATAAAAAATTCAAATATCAAATATATAAAATACAGGATACCAGATAAATGAAATAATTCACATCTGATAAAGGACTAATATCAAAAATATGCACATTAAACACAAGAAATTAGATAAATAAAACAAAATTTCTCATCTAATAAAGATCTAACATCAAAAATATACATGTTGAACACAAGAAATCGAATAAATAAAAAAAACTTGTCATATGATAAGAGTATAATATCCCTCGGGAGGCAGAGCCAGGAGGATCTCTATGAGTTCGAGGCCAGCCTGGGCTAACAAGTGAGTTCCAGGAAAGGCGCAAAGCTACACAGAGAAACCCTGTCTCGAAAAACCGAAAAAAAAGTATAATATCCACAATATACATATTGAACACAATAAATAAGAAAAAATATATTGGCAGTAGGTCTAATATCAACAATATACATACTGAACATTAGAAATCACATAAACAAAATAAAAATTCACATCTGATAAAGGTCTAATAACCAAAATATACATATTGAACACAAGAAATCAGATAAACAAAAAAATTCTCCTCTGATAAAAGTATAATATCCAAAATATACATATTGAATGAAATTTAAAAATTATCAGCGGTAGGTCTAATATCCAAAATATGAACATTGAACAGAAGAAATCAGATAAATAAAACCAAAATTCTCTTCTGATACCAGTCTAATATCAAAAAGAAACATATTGAACATAACTCAATAAAAGAAAAATTCTCATCTTTTAAAGGTCCCATTACCAAAATATACATAGAGAACATAGGATATCTGATAAATAATAAGAAAATTCTCATCTCATAAAGGTCTAACATCAAAAATATACATATTGAACACAAGAAATTAAAAAAATTCTCACCTGATAAAGAAGTAATATCAAAAATATACATATGAACACAAGAAATCAAATTTATAAAACAAAAATTCTCATCTGATAAAAGTCTAATATTCAAAATATACTTACTGAACACAAGAAATTAAAAAAACAAAAATTTTGATCTCATAACGAACTAATATAAAAATATGCATACTGAACACAAGAAATCAATATATACATAAAACAAAAATTCTCACCTGATAAATGTCTAATATTCAAAATATACATATTGAACATAATTAGATAAATAAAACAAAAATTCTCACCTGACAAAGGTCTAACATCCAAAACATACATAGTAAACACAGCATACCAGATAAAAAAAACAAAAATTCTCACATGATAAAGGTCTAATATCAAAAATATGTGTATTCAACACAAGAAATTAGATAAATAAAAATTGTCATCTGATAGAGGTCCAATATCAAATATATACATATTGAACACAAGAAATAAATAAAACAAAAGTTCTCACATGATAAAGAACTAATATTGAAAATATGCATGCTGAATACAAGAAATCAAATACATAAAACAAAAATTCTCATCTGATCAAGGTCTAATATCCACAACATTAATATTGAACACAAGATATCTGATAAATAAAGCAAATACTTTCATGTGTTAAAGATCTAATATCCAAAATATACATATTGTACACTGGAAATTAGATAAATAAAATGAAAATTCTCATCTGATAAAGGTCTCATATCAAAAATCTGCATTTTGAATACAAGATACTAGATAAATAAGCAAAAATTCTCACCTGATAAATGTCTAATATCAAAAATATACATATTAGACACATGAAATCAAATAAATAAATTCCTATCTGATAAAAGTCTAATATCTAAAATATACATATTGAATACTATTTTTAGAAAATAAGAAAAATTATCAGCAGTAGGCCCCTCAACTGAAGAATGGATAAAGAAAATGTGGCACATATATACAATGGTAAATATAAATGGTAAATAATATATACAGCAGTAAAAAACAATGATATCATGAAATTTGCAAGCAAATGGATAGAACTAGAAAATATCATCTTGAGTGAAGTAACCCAGACTCAGAAGGACAAACATAGTATGTACTCACTCATAAGTAGATACCAGATGTGAGGGAAAGGATGGCCAGACTGCAACCCACAACTCCAGAGAGGCTAGCTAACAGGAAAAGACCCTAGGAGGGACACATGGATGATCTTGTGAAGGAGAAGTGGATGAGATCTACATGAGTGGACTGGGTGTGGGGGGGTGGCAGAGGGTGAGGAGTGGGGGATGAGAACATAGGGAAATGGGAGGGTCAAGCTGGAACAGGGACAGAGTGGGAGGGCAGGGAGGAAGATACCATGGTAGATGAGGACATTATGGGAATAGGAAAAGGCAGGGTGCTGGGGAGTCTTTCAGGAATCCACAAGGTTGATCCCACCTTGGTCTGCTGGCAGTGGTCCAGAGGGTGCCTTGGCCAGTCTACTCTGGTGACCAGTCTAGTGAATAACCTAGCTGTCATCATAAAGCCTTTGTCCAGTGACTGATAGAGACAGATACACAGATTCACGGCCAGGCACCAGGCTGAGCTCTGGGAATCCAATTGATGAGAGAGAGGAGAGATACTGCAGACAAGGGACGTCGAGATCATGATGGGAGTACGTGCAGAGATGACCGGCCACACTAGTGGAAGCCCATGAACTGTGGACTGTGTGGACTGGTGGCTGTGGAGCCCCAATGGGACTAGACTAGGCACGCTGGATATCGAAGATGGTTGTTTGGCTCAAACTGTTTTGGGGAACACCCAGGCAGGGGGATCAGAATCCATTCCTGCTGCATGGGCAGGGCTTTAGGTATCTGGTGCCTGTAGTGTGGTGCCCTGTGCAGCCTTGGTACAGTGGGAAAGGGCTTGGACCGGTCTAGGCTCAGTGTGCAGGGCTCTGCTGACTCCCCATGGGAGACCTTGATTTGAGAGAAGTGCAGATATGGAGTGGCTTAGGCTGGAGGTTTGGGAGACAGGAGGAGGGAGGAGATGGGACTGTGGGTGGTATATAGAGTGAGTAGAAAATTTCTTTTTTTTTCTTTTTGGTTTTTTGAGACAGGGTTTCTCTGTGTAGTTTTGCGCCTTTTCTGGAACTCACTTGGTAGTCCAGGCTGGCCTCGAACTCACAGAGATCCACCTGGCTCTGCCTCCCGAGTGCTGGGATTAAAGGTGTGCGCCACCATCGCCTGGTGAAAATTTCTTAATAAAGAAAAGAAATATACATATGGAACACAAGAAATTAGATAAAACAAACATTCTCAACCGGTAAAATTCTACTATCAAAAATATACTTATAGAACACAAGCAATCAGAAAAATAAAACAAAATCTCTCATCTGACAATAGTCTAATATCCAAAATATACATATTGAACATAATTAGTTAAATAAAACAAAAATTTGCATGTGATAAAGGTCTAATACCTAAACTATAAATATTGAACACAAGACATCATCTATATATAAAAAATTCTCATCTGACATAAGTCATATCTAAAATATACATGTAGAACACAAGAAATCAAATAAATGAAACAAAAATTCATATCTGATAAAGGTCTAAAATCGTAAATATACACATTAATCCAAAGAAATCAGATAAATAAATCAAAAATTTTCACCTGATTAGGGTCTAATTTCCAAAATATACATACCAAATATAATTAGATAAATAAAACAAAAATTATCATCTGATAATTTTCTAATATCCAAAATATACATATAGAACAGAAAAAAATCAGAAAAAGAAAACAAAATTTTCATGTGATAAAGCTCAAATATCAAAAATATAATTGAAGAACACAAGAAATAAAATAAAACAAAAATTCTCTTCTGATAAAGGTCTCATATCCAAAATATACATACAGAACACAAGAAATCAGGTAAAGAAAACAAAAACTCTCATCGGATAAAGTACTAATTTTCAAAATATTCATAATCAAATCCAAGAAACCAAGGAAGTAAAGCAAAAATTCTCCTCTGATAAAGATCTAATATCAAAAATATACATACTCAACACAAGAAATCACATAAAAATACAAAAATTCTCATCTGATGAAGGTCTAAAAACAAAAATATACATATTGAACACAAGAAATTAAATAAAACAAAAATTCATCTGCTAAAGTTCTAATATCCAAAATATATATGTTGAAATCAAGAAATTAGAAACAACAAAGTTCTCACCGGTAGGTCTAATATATAAAATATATTTATTGAAAACAAATCAAGAAATTAGATAAAACAAAAATTCTCACCAGTAGAGTTTTCATATCCAAATTATACATATTGAACACAAGAAATTAGATAAATAAAATAAAATTGTCACCTGATAAAGGTCTAATATACAAAATATACATATTGAAAAAAAGAAAACAGTAAAACAAAGCAATAATTATCATCTGATAAAGGTCGAGTACCCAAAATATACATATTGAACATACTTGGATAAATAAAGCAAAAAATCCTCATTGGATAAAAGTCTAATATCACAAATATACTTATTGAACACAAGAAACTAAATAAAACAAAAATTCTCATCTGATCAAGGTCTAATATCCAAAATTACATATTGAACACAAGAAATCAAATAAATAAAGCAAAAATTGTCACAGGGTAAAGGTCTAATATCCAAATTACACATATTGAACACAAGAAGTCAGATAAACAAAAATTCTCATCTGAAAAGGACTAATATCCAAAATATACATGTTGAATCCAAGAAATCAGGTAAATAAAACAAAAATTTTCATCTTATAAAACTTTAATATCCAAAATATACATATTGAACACAAGATATTAAATAAAAGAAAAATTCTCATCTCATAAAGGTCTAATATCCAAAATACATACTGAACACCAGAAATCAGAAAAATAAAACAAAAATTATCATCAGATAAAGGTCTAATATCTAAAATATATACATTGAACACTAGAAATCAGATAAATAAAAAAATTCTTATCTGATAAAAGTCTAATATCAAAAATATACACATTGATCCTAAGAAGTCAGATAAATAAAAAAATCATTTGATAATGTTCTAATACCCAAAGTATACACATTGAACATGATAACATAAATAAAACAAAAAATTATCACATGATAAATTTCTAGTATCCAAAATATACATACAGAACACAAGAAATTAATTAAAACTAAATTTCTCATCTGATAAAGTTCTAATATCCAAAATATACATATTGAACACAATAAATAATATAAATAAAATGAAAATTCTCATCTGATAGAGGTCTACTATCCCTAATATACTTTTTGAACACAGATATTAAATGAAACAAAAATTCTCTTATGATAAAAGTCTACTATCCCAAACATACACATCAAACATAATTAGATAAATAAAAAAATTCTCACCTAATAAAGGTCTAATATCAGAAATATACATATTGTACACAAGACGTCAGATAAATAAAACAAAAATTTGCATCTGATAAAGTTCTAATATTCAAAACATACATAATGAACACAAGAAATCAGATAAATAAAACAAAACTTCTCATCTGATAAAGGACTATGTAGTTGTAACCAACCATCTTATTAAATAAGAAACACAGAGCCGATTCAGAGAAGAAAGCCAAGAGGTCAGAACTAAGAGCCTTACCCTTCCTGCTTCAGCTATGCTGCTTCAGCTAAGAGAGCTCTCCGAAAAAGAGACCTACTTCCTGTGTGTATGTCGTTTTATAGTCTAGCTGTTCTGCCTTCTCATTGGTTGTAAACCTAAACACGTGACTGCCTTGTCACTGCCTGTATGTACCGCCCTCCAGGCCCTTAAAGGCGTGTGCCACCACCGCCACGCACTTGCTATGGCTCTAATAGCTCTGACCCCCAGCCAACTTTATTTATTAACATACAATTAAAATCACATTTCAGTATAAGTAAAATACCACCACATTTCCCCTTTTCTATTTTAATAAAAAGGAAAAAAAAAGAAAAAGGTTATAACTAACAAAAGAAAAACTATATACAAAAGTACAATAACTATATACAATATATACAAATAATAAATGTCTAAACAATGTCTAGTCCATTTGTATTTGACAAATTCAGAGATGATAATTTCATTATCCTATTTCGTTAAGTCCAAAATGTATCTAATTCACTTTCTATCCTAATTAATCTTCAACTAACTAACCTTCAACTATAACTAACTAATCTTCAACTCCCTCAGAGACCCAAGAAGGAAATAATATTAGCTAACAAAAATAAAAACAGAAAGTGCATGCAAGCAACTTCCAAAAAATTTGTGAGTTGACAGAAACAGCCAACTGCCTGGACAGTCACCTGAGGTTTCTCCGCAATGCTGGGGCATCATCTTCAGCCTATATAGGCTTAGCATATCTGACAGACTCATTTGTGAAGTAGGATGTACACAAGGTCAACAGTTCAACCTCACATTGGGTGAGAGCAGTCTATGCACCAGAAACACCTGAATTCCACTAATGTCATGTCATGATTCAGGATTTTAAATTCTGGAAAATGTTGATGCTTTTTTAGTTCAGCTCTCCATTCTTCTTGGCTGTGTACATATGGCTTCATCTCAGCATCCCGTTCTTCTCCACATCTCTCTATCAAATGCCAGCCTACTATTGAGAGGCGTGAGCTTAGTTACTCTTCAAGAATAACTGTTTTAGCTGCTGTTCCATAGCACATCAGAAGCCATCGGCCCACTGCCTGTTCAGCTGCCTTCGAAGAAAAGGGCACTGTACCTTTTCCGAGTTGCAAAGGCCACGTCAGGGATGGTGCCATATTGTCCTGGCCTCAGAAGATGCCTTTTGATAAAGCCATAACCACGCTTGTTTAGGCAAGAATCAGTAGTCCTTTGTTTCATGTCCTGTCTGTCCATTTTGTCATCAGTTGATTCAAGGATACTTTGTTGTCCAGTGGCTAACTTTTGCCACAATGAAAGCTAACTCCATACGCAGTTTCTTCAATGCCCATATTTTCTCTGAAGTAGATTGGTACTGCCAGGAGCCGATATGTCTCATAGTCATAACAAAAAAGAAAAATTTTCTAAGTTATTAAAACATTTTAAATGCCATATTCTCTAGATCTCTGAAGGGTTTGAAGATGACCTATCTAAAATATATCTGCTCAATTTTTAAAACACATCTAATATGACTACAAGTTCTATTGTAATGTCTAACTACTAACTATCATTTCTTTATATCCTAATGGTAATAATAACATTCAAGGATCAGAAAATTGCATTGTTAAATGAACGATATAAGTACAATTAGAAATATACATATAGGATTTTCTAACAATATCAATTTCAATATATATAGTTTGTATACAATATAAAATAATCCAATCCAATGTAAAGTGTTTAAAACTAGTAATTATCTTTTTCTTCTTCTTTCTTTCTCTTTTTTTTAATAAGAACCTTAAATCTAATCTGCTTAGTCTTTTTCCTAACCCTTGACAACAACTTGTAACCAACCCCCCTAAACAATGAAAATTATCCCAGACCCAAAACCCATAAAAGACCAAAAAACCACCCACCCCACACCACCTCTTTGGGAATGTGGGCATCGTATTCTTAAAATTGCTTCCTGCTGGATATGGGCGAAGTTATCTTTATCCTGAAAGAAAAATTTTAGGTTAATTGTCAAATTCTAGGAAAGGTAACTATATCCTTCATTATCCAGTTTGTGTATAATGCCAAAGTTCAGGGTTTATCTCAAGTCCTTATTCAAGTAGTCTTTGAGACTGGATCATCTCAGCTAGTCATCTCAAAATTGCTCTGAGCACCTTGTAGTTCAAAGCTGATCTGTAGATGATGTTTGTCAGCTTAGTGATGTTATTATTGTCCACGTGGAATTGTTGTTGTTGTGGGGCCCCAACTTCTTCCTGGAGACTTCAGTTGATGTTAGGCCTGGCCGTGAATTCCTGCAGAAAAGTGATAAGAGACTCAAACACAAAGACATATATATGCACCAATTGAAGCCTATTTTTTAGAATTAATCAGTACTCTATATGACCATTCATATCTTAGCAAAGTTTAAAATGTATATATATATATATCTATATATCTATATATATTAATCTTGTAAGTTTTGATATAAAATTTATACTTTAAGAAAAGTTTAAAGAATCAGAATAGAATCAAAGAGTTGAGATTAGTAATAGAATAGTCCCTTAATTAATTTGGCTTTTCTCCTGTCTCATATCAGAAGATGGCTCTTTTATTCTGGCATGATACAGGGAGTTTGCATTTTCCTTTTAACAACATGCTCGAGTTTAAAGAAGGAGAGAGCCATTCTCCAACTCCAAAGTCAGCTTTAAATTTTAATTGCACTGGGACTATTAGAAGACCAATAGTGTTAAATCTTTAGAGAAAAGCAGAAACAAACATTTAGAAAGACATAAAATTTTTTAGATAATATATACCCATACGCCATTTCACTCTGCTTCCTGGGATAGATGATTTGTCCCTTTTCTTCAGTTGTCTTATTTGTCCAGTGTTCTTCAGATTCCTTAACCTTCATTCTCCTAAAAGACAAAAACAAAAACCTTTCCCCAAGACTAATTTTGGGGATGTTCCTTTTTGGCAAGTTATTATCTGATTAAATGAAAAGACATGTGTTACTGGTATAAGTTAGTTTAAATTGGATGTTCATGTTGGTTGATGAGCTATCACCTCCTCTAATTAAGAGGTTTCTCTTGTTCAAATCGAACCTTTATCAATTTTGATGGTACCCACAACTTATCTTCTCCTGTAGAAACAAAAGCAAAACCTCGTCCCCAATGTAACACATACCCTGGTTTCCATTCTGAGGTCAGCACATCCTTAAAGTATATAGGCTGATTTAATTCTGTAGTTTTTTCTATTATCCAATGTCTCTCTGCAGCTGTTGTTCCTTTCTCATTGGCATTAAGAAAATTCAAAGTTAATAGAGCATTATGCAGTCTATTTCTGGGGGTTTTTGTTGCCCCTTTCTGTTTATTTAGCATATCCTTTAGAGTTCTGTTTGATCTTTCTATAACTGCTTGACCTGTAGGATTATGTGGTATGCCTGTAATATGCTTTATATTGTAATAAGCAAAAAACTGTTTCACTTTAACAGAGACATATGATGGAGCATTGTCAGTTTTGATTTGTGCAGGTATACCCCATGATGGCCATAACTTCTAGCAAATGAGTGATTACAGAATCAGCTTTTTCAGAACTCAAAGCAGTTGCCCACTGAAATCCTGAATAAGTATCGATAGTGTGGTGTACATATTTCAGTTTTCCAAATTCTGCAAAGTGAAACACGTCCATCTGCCAGATTTCATTCCTTTGAGTACCCTTTGGGTTACATCCTGCTGGTAATGGCGTTTGATTGTAGAAGGAACAAGTAGGACATTTCTTTACTATTTCTTTGGCTTGTTGCCAGGTTATGGAAAAATCCTTTTTTAAACCTTTACTATTGACATGATGTTTTTTGTGACATTCTGAGGCCTCCAGCACATTTCCTATTAATAACTTATCAATCTCATCATTGCCTTGTGCTAGAGGGCCTGGCAGACCAGTATGGGATCGAATGTGAGTTATATATAAAGGATGACTCCTTTTCCTGATTGTATCTTGTAATTGAATAAATAATGAAGTTAATTCTGAAGCATCAGGGATAAATTCTGCAGTCTCAATATGTAATACTACTCTTTCAGCATACTGAGAGTCAGTTACTATGTTGATAGGTTCTGAAAAATCCATTAATACCAACAGAATAGCATATAATTCTGATTTTTGAACTGAATTATAAGGACTTTGAACCACTTTACTTAAATTTTCTGATTTGTAACCTGCCTTTCCTTGTTTGTTGGCATCTGTATAAAATGTACGAACTCCAGATATGGGCTTTACCCGTACAGTTCGAGGCAAGATCCAATCAGCTCTCTTTATAAGATCAATTCTATCGCTTTTGGGATATTTGCTGTTAATTTCTCCCAAAAAATTACTGCAAGCTCTTTGCCAAGGTTCACTTTCTGTCCATAATTTTTCAATGTCCTACTTAGTTAAAGGTACGACAATTTCTGCTGGGTCTATTCCTGCTAATTAACAAAGTCTCAATTTTCCTTTCCAAATCAAGTCAGAGATTTTTTTCCACATAAGTTTTTAATTTTTTGTTTGGTTTATTTGGTAAAAATATCCATTCTAATATAATATCTTCCCTCTGCATTAATATTCCTGTAGGAGAATGCCTAGAAGGTAAAATAACCAAAACGCAATCCAGCTTTGGATCAATACGATCCACGTGCCCTTCATGTACTTTCTTTTCTACCAAGGCCAATTCTTTCTCAGCTTCAGGTGATAACTCTCTTGGACTATTTAGGTCCTTGTCACCTTCTAAGGTTTTGAACAAATTATGCAGTTCATCATTTTTTACCCCAACAATAGTTCGTAGATGAGAAATATTTCCAAATAATCTTTGAAAGTCATTAAGAGTCTGTAGTCTATCTCTCCTAATTTGCACCTTTTGGGGTCTAATTTTTTGTAGCTCTATTTTATATCCTAAATAATTAATACAATCTCCTCTTTGTATCTTTTCAGGAGCAATTTGTAATCCCCAGCAAGGCAAAATTTTCTTTACTTCTTCAAACATTCTTTCTAAAGTATCTGCATTTGAGTCAGCTAGTAAAATATCATCCATATAATGATAAATTATAGATTTAGAAAATTATTTATGTATCACTTCCAATGGCTGTTGTACAAAATATTGGCACAGAGTTGGGCTATTCAACATTCCCTGTGGGAGGACCCTCCATTGAAATCTTTTAACCGGTTGAGAATTATTATACGTAGGCACTGTGAAAGCAAATCTTTCTCTGTCTTTTTCTTGTAATGGTATTGAAAAGAAACAGTCTTTTAAATCAATAACTATGAGAGGCCATCATTTTGGTAACAGAGTAGGCAGAGGAATTCCAGATTGTAGAGAGCCCATTGGCTGAATTACTTTGTTAATTGCTCTAAGGTCTGTTACCATTCTCCATTTACCAGATTTCTTTTTAATAACAAATACAGGAGAATTCCAAGGGCTGGTTGATTCCTCAATATGCTGAGCATTTAACTGTTCTTCTACCAGCTCTTCTAAAGCCTGGAATTTCTCTGTTGTTAAAGGCCATTGCTGGACCCATACAGGCTTGTCTGTTAACCATTTTAAAGGTAGAGCTGTTGGTGTCTTTGGAAGATCATCAGTTGTTGTGCCCTGTTTTTGTATAATATGGATGGCTGGTGACCACTCAGAATAATGCCTTCTAATATTTCTCTCAGAAACATGTGCTAATTTATGATTTGTTTCTGAGATTGGAGGGATGTGAATCTGAGTATTCCATTGTTGCAACAAGTCTTGACCCCACAAGTTCATAGCTATGTTAGCTACATATGGTTTCAATTTTCCTCTCTGTCCTTCTGGACCTATACACTCGAGCCATCTTGCACTCTGTTTCACCTGAGATAATGTCCCAATTCCTAACAGTTGAACATTTACCTCCTGAAGAGGCCAAGTTGGTTGCCAAAATTCTGGTGCAATTATGGTAATGTCCGCACCTGTGTCTACCAGAACAGACAACAAAACACCATTTATTTTTATCGATAATTTTGGTCTTTGTTCATTAATAAAAGTTTGCCAAAAAATTTTCTTTATATTTGCTCCTGAATTTTCTATTCTCTCTGTTTCATCATCCTGACCAGCATGACTTATTCCAATAGGCATTTGGTTATTTAATTGCTCTGGGTAGGGGTTTCCTCTATGACTGCAGGAAAGGTTTGAACTGGATTTGCTATTGGGGCCTGCATGAGGCCCCTCTGGGAGTTTCCCGAAGACTGAGGCAAAGGATTACCCTGTCTGTCCCTTGTTGATCTACATTCGTTGGTCCAGCATTTTCCCTTACCACACCTTCTGTATACTCCAGAAGGAAGGGGCATTCTGTTGCCATTGTTCCTTGAAGAAACATTGTTTCTAGGAATGACCTGTTTACAGTCCCTTTTCAAATGTCCTTGCTTTCCACATCCAAAACATCTAATATTTCTCAAACCTTTTGAAATTGCTTCTCCTACCCACGTATCATCATGCTCATGAGCTTCAACATTAACCGTATCTCTAATCCAATCTTCCAAAGGTGCAGATCTTGCCTTTAACGGCCTGATTATTGTTTTGCATGCTGCATTCGCATTCTCAAAGGCCAAAGATTCAATTATTATCTTACTAGCTTCTGAATCCGGGACCATTCTCTTTACTACTGAAGCCAGTCTTTGTAAAAAATCTGTGAAAGATTCTTTTGGGCCTTGTACAACCTTTGGAAATGACTCAGTTTTTTTTCCTGGTTCCTCAACTCTGTCCCATGCATTCAAGGCTGCTGTTCGACATAAAATTAGGGTTTGGACATCATATAAACATTGTGTTTGTGCTGAAGCATATTGACCTTCTCCAATAAGCTGATCCTGGCAGACTTGTATTCCTTTATCCCTCCACTGCTTTTCTATGTTTTTAGCTTCGTCCTTGAACCAAGTTAGCCACTGAAGCCTTTGACTGGGTTCAAGAACAGCTTGTGCCAGCTCCCGCCAGTCCTGTGGTACAATCCTATTATATGTTGACCAAGAGTTTAACATTTGCTTTACATATGGGGAATGCATACCATAAGATACTATTGCCTCCTTAAACCTTTGTGAATCTATCATTTCAATTAGAGCCCAAATATTTTGTGTAGTCATTTGATCAGGCGACTGCTCTACAGTTACTGGACAAACTAAGGGTGACTCTGTGAAAACAGGCTTTCTTTCTGTAACCCTATGATCCAATCTTGAAGCAGCTTCACTGTTAGTTTCTTCTGTCTGAGTTTTTACAGGTTTAATAGGTTTTTCTAAAGCTGTCATCCTGGCACTTAAATTGACTATCTTTTTAAATAGTAAAATGAGGATAAACATAGTAATAAAATGCATAATTCGATCAACAGTAATCTTCTCATATAGCTGTTCCATTGTCAGACTGTCTAAAATTGCAAACAAAGCCCAATTTTCTTCCAATGTACACAGAAAACCCATTTTTTTTTAATGTGGAAAAAAGTTTTTCTTTTAAATAGTTTCCTTTAAAATATCTGATATGTTAAGTGACTTACCAAGTCCTTGTAGAACAGTACCAATCCGAGGGAATTTCAAACAGCCACCTAGTGTCCGAGGTGTGAGTCCAGAGAGAGAGAGAGAGAGAGAGAGAGAGAGAGAGAGAGAGAGAGAGAGAGAGAGCAAGCAAGCGTAGCCACAAATTCTGCCTAAGAGCTTGAATCCAGCCACGTGTTCCCGCTTGAGCCTAGTCAAGCCTTGGCTCTGGCTACCTTAAGCTCCAACCACGTGCGTTGGTTTTACAGGCAGGGGCCCTGTTCAGCAGGGCAGGCCTGAGTTGATTGTAGCACTGGCTTTAAGCAAGTAGCTCAAGGTTAGTCCGGCCTGAGGCCAAGCCGACCTGGGCCTGGGCTAGGGAGCTGGCCGCCCTGGTGGGCAACCAGACCTGCCAGCCACCCTGGCGGGAACCGGACCTGCCGCCAAGCCAAGGTAAGCGGTTTTAATGGATTCTTGTCACGTTGGGCACCAAATGTAGATGTAACCAACCGTCTTATTAAATAAGAAACACAGAGCCGATTCAGAGAAGAAAGCCAAGAGGTCAGAACTAAGAGCCTTACCCTTCCTGCTTCAGCTATCCTGCTTCAGCCAAGAGAGCTCTCCGAAAAAGAGACCTACTTCCTGTGTGTATGTCATTTTATAGTCTAGCTGTTCTGCCTTCTCATTGGTTGTTAACCTAAACACGTGACTGCCTTGTCACTGCCTGTATGTACCGCCCTCCAGGCCCTTAAAGGCGTGTGCCACCAACGCCACTCACTTGCTATGGCTCTAATAGCTCTGACCCCCAGGCAACTTTATTTATTAACATAAATTAAAATCACATTTCAGTACAAGTAAAATACCACCACTAAGCCAAAATATAAATACTGAACACTAGAAATCAGATAAATAAAACAGAAATCTTATCTGATAAATGTAACATAATTAGATAAATTAAACAAAAATCCTAATCTGATAAACTTCTAATATTGAAAATTACATATTGAACTCAAGAAATTAAATAAAACAAAAATTTTAATCTGATAAAGATCTAGTATCATATATATATATACATTAAACACAAGAAATGATATACACAACACAAAAATTCTCATTTGTTAAAGGTTTAATAACCAAAATATACCTATTGAATGCAAGAAATTAAATAAAACAAAAATTCTCACTTAATAAATGTCTATATGCAAAATATACATATTGAAAATGAGAAATCAGATTTCAAATCTTGAGCTGTTTCCCTCAAATATTTAATTGCTTTCTCTTGGCTTTCAAGGGATTTGCTGATTGCTTCCCATTTTTTGTTTGACTTTTCCTCTAATTCTTTAAGGGAATTTTTCATTTCCTCTTTAAAGATCTTTAACATCTTCTTAAGATCATTTTTAAGGTCGATTTCTTCTGTTTCCTCTGTGTTGGGATGTTCAGGTCTTGCTGGTGTAGGTTCTGATGGAACCATGGTGTGTTTTTTGTTGTTGACTGTAGTTTTGCACTGGCCTCTATCCATCTCTTTCTCCACTTGGTGCAAGCGGTGTCTGTGTCTGAGGGAGGCTCTCTCAGTCAGATCAATAATCTTGGTCCAGTGGGAGCTCTTGGTCTATTGGGTTCTGATGGACTGTTTGTCTCAGGGAGAAGCTCTTAGTCCAGTTGGCCCTTGTGGGCTCTGTCTCAGGGAGTAGTTGTAATCTTGGCACACAGGTGGGTTGGGAGGGGTGGGACTTGTTCGTTACAAGGTCTGGTGGGGAATGGTGGAAGTCTGAATTGCCTGCAGTAGGTCTGCCTGCTGACTGGCCCGAAACTGGGACAGCAATGGGTAGTGGAGTAGGGGTGCAGGATTGTGCCCCTGGGCCCAAAGCCTAGGGGCTGGGGTGTTCAGGATTGAGGATAAAGACTCACCTCTTAGTCCAATCGGGTCTTGGCCATCTCTGTCTCAGGGAACAGTTGCAGTCTCGAAGAATGGGTGGGATGGGTGGAGGTGGGGCTTGGTTACAGGGTCTCATGGGGGATGGTGGTAGTCCGATCTGCCTGCAGGAGGTCTGCTGCCCGACTGAAATGGAGACAAAGAAGACACAAATTGAGGAAATGCTGGCAGTGTAAATCTGAATAAATGAACAGGAACTACAGATGCAAGCATAACCAACAGAGTGCAAGAGATGGAAGAGCAGATCTCTGGTGTTGAAGATACGGTAGAGGAAATAGATTCATCAGTCAAAGAAAACACTAAAGCCAACAAAGTCATGACCCAAAATGTCCAAGAAATTTGGGACACCATAAAAAGACCAAACCTAAGAATAATAGGGATAGAAGAACGAAAAGAATACCAACTCAAAGGCACAGAAAATATATTCAACAAAATCTTAGAAGAAAATTTTCACAACCTAAAGAAAGAAACGCCTATAAAGATACCTTTATCAGATGAGAATTCTTCTTTTGTCTGATTTCTTGTGTTCAATAAGTATATTTTTATATTAGACCATTATCAGAACAGAAGTTTTGTTGTGTTTAATTTCTTGTGTTCAATAAATACATTTTTCATGTTAAACTTTTATCACATGAGAATTTTGTTTTGTTTTTCTGATTTCTTGTGTTTTTTGTATATTTTGAACATTAGACCTTTATCAGGTTAGAATTCTTGATTTATTTATCTGATACCATGTGTTCAGTATGCATATTTTGGATATTAGTTCTTTCTCAGGTGAGAATTTTTGTTTTATTTAATCTCTTGTGTTTAATACATATATTTTTGATATTAGACTTTTATCAGATGAGAATTTTTGTTTTATTTATATGGCATACTGCATTCTATATGTATACATTGGATATTAGACATTTGTCAGATGCTAATTTTTGTTATATTAGTCTGATATTTTGTATTCAACATGTATATTTTGGATATTAGACCTTTATCTGATGAAAGTTTTTGTTTTATTGATCGGGTTTCTTCAGTTCAATATGTATATTTTGGATAGTAGACCTTTATCAGGTGACAATTATTGTTTTATTTCTTGCATTCAATATGTATATTTTGGATGTAGACCTTTATCAGATGTGATTTTTTGGTGTTATTTATCTAAGTTCAATATGTATAAGACATTTATCAGATGAGAATTTTTTTATTTAGCTAGTTATGTTTGATATGTATATTTTGGATATTGCACCTTTATCAGGTGAGAATTTTTAATTGATTAATGATATCTTGTGTTCAATATGTATATTTTTTATACTCGACATTTCTATGATGAAAATTGTTATTTTATTTATCTGATTTTCTGTTCAACAGGTTTAATTAGATATTAGACCTTCATCAGATGAGAATATTTGTTTTATTGTTTAATTTCTAGTGTTTAATATAATATTTTTGATATTGGACTTTTATCAGTTGACAATATTTTTTATTTAATTTCTAATGTTCAGTAAATAATATTTGGATATTAGACATTTATCAGATGAGAAATTTTGTTTACTTATTTGATTTCTTTATTTGAATATGTATACTTTAGATATAAGTTCTTTATCAGGTGAGAATTATTGTGTCATTTAATTTCTTGAGTTCAATATGTATATTTTGGATATTAGATTTTCATGAGCTGTTAATTTTTTTTAATTTAATTTAATTTTTTTTTACAATACAATTCAGTTCTACATATCAGCCACAGATTCCTTTGTTCTCCTCCCTCCTACCCACCTCCCCTTCCCCCCAGCCTACCCCCTATTTCCACCTCTTCCAGGACAAAGCCTTCCCCCCGATGACTGAGATCAACCTGGTAGACTCAGTCCAGGCAGGTCCAGTCCCCTCCTACCAGGCTGAGCCAAGCGACCCTGTATAAGCCCCAGGTTTCAAACAGCCAACTCATGCAATGAGCACAGGACCCGGTCCCACTGCCTGGATGCCTCCCAAACAGATCAAGCCAATCGACTATCTCACCCATTCAGAGGGCCTCATCCAGTTGGGGGCCCCTCAGCCATTGGTTCATAGTTCATGTGTTTCCATTTGTTTGGCTATTTGTCCCTGTGCTTTATCCAACATTGATCTCAACAATTCTTGCTCATATCAAACCTCTGCTTTCTCACTAATTGGACTCCCAGAGCTCCACCCAGGGCCAAACCATGGATCTCTGCATCCAGTTCCCTCAGTCTTTGGATGGGGTTTCTAGCACGACAATTAGGGTGTTTGGCCATCCCATCACCAGAGTAGGTCAGTTCGGGCTGTCTCTAGACCATTGCCAGCAGTCTATTGTGGGGGTATCTTTGTGGATTTTTGTGGGCCTCTCTAGCACTTTGCTTCTTCCTATTCTCATGTGGTCTTTATTTACCATGGTCTCTTATTCCTTGTTCTCCCTCTCTTTTCTTGATCCAGCTGGGATCTCCCGCTCCCCCAAGCTCTCTTTCCCTCGACCCTCGACCTTCATTTCCCCCACTCATGTCCAGATTGTTCATGTAGATCTCATCCATTTCTCCATCATTAGGTGATCCCTGTGTCTTTCTTGGGGTCTTGTTTTCCAGGTAGCCTTCCAGTCTAGTCATCCTTGTTCCACATCTGGTATCCTCCTGTGAGTGAGTACATACCATGTTTGTCTTTCTGAGTCTGGGTTACCTCACTCAGGATGATTTTTTCTAGATCCATCCATTTGCCTGCAAACCTCATGATGTCATTGTTTTTCTCTGCTGAGTAGTATTCCATTGTGTATATGTACCACATTTTATTTATCCTTTCTTCCGTTGAAGGGCATCTAGGTTGTTTCCAGGTTCTGGCTATTACAAACAATGCTGATATGAACATAGCTGAGCAAGTGCTCTTGTGGTATGATTGGGCATTCCTTGGGTATATGCCCAAGAGTGGTATAGCTGGATCTTGGGGGAGATTGATTCCCAATTTTCTAAGAAAGCGCCATATTGATTTCCAAAGTGGTTGTACAAGTTTGCATTCCCACTAGCAGTGTTGGAGAGGTCCCCTAGCTCCACATCCTCTCCTTCATAAGGTGTCTTCCTTGTTTTTGATCTTAGCCATCCTGACAGGTGTAAGGTGGTATCTCAGAGTCATTGGGAAGGCCTCTCTTCTCCAAGACCCCGGCAGACCTTTCAATGTCCTCAAGTTGTTAATTTTTATCAGATGAGAATTTTTATATCATTTAACTGATTTCTAGTGTTCAATATGTATATTTTGAATTTTAGACTGCTATCAGGTGAGAATTTTCATTTTATTTGTCTGATTTTTTTGTGTTCATTATACATATTTTTGGTGTTAAACCTCTATCAGGTGAGAATTTTTGTTTTGTTTATATGATTTCTTGTGTTCACTATGTATATTTTGGATATGAGACCTTTATCATGCAGGAATTTTTGTTTTAGTAATGTGATTTCTTGTGTTCAATTGGTATATTTTTATATTAGTCCTTTATCAGAACAGAATTTTTGTTTTAGTTTATTTCTTATATTCAATAAGTATATTTTTTAATATTAGACCTTTATCTCATGAGTATTTTGTTTCCTTTTTCTGATTTCTTTTGCTCAATATGTGTATTTTGGATACTAGACTTTTATCAGATGAGAATTTTCCTTTTATTTATCTGATATCTTGTATTCAATATGTATATTTTGAATATTACACCTTTATGAGATGAGAATTTTTGTTTTATTTACTCTTGTGTTCTTGTGTTCAGTATGTATGTTTTGGATGTTAGACTTTCATGAGATAATAATTTTTGTTTTAATTAATTTACTGTGTTAGTATGTTTTTCATAAAAGACCTTTACTAGATGAGAATTTTTGTTTTGTTTATCTGATTTCTTATGTTCAATATATATATTTTGGATATTAGACTTTTATCAGATGAGAAATTTTGTTTTAAATATACATATTGAACACAATAAATCATATAAATATAACAAAAATTCTCATCTGATAGAGGTTTAATATCAAAAATATGCATAATTAACACAAAAAATCAGACAAATAAAATGAAAATTCTCATCTGAAAAATTTCTAATATCAAAAATATACATACTGAACACAAGAAATTAATTAAAACAAAAATTATCATCTAATAATTTTTTGTGTTTTCTATATGTATATTTTGGATATTAGACATTTGTTAGGTGAGAATTTTTGTTTTATTTACTTTCCTGTGTTTACTATGTATATTTTCAATATTAGACTTTTATCAGATGAGAATTTTTGTTTTATTTATCTAATAATATCAATATGTATATTTTGGATATAAGACCTTTATCAGGTGAGAACTTTTGTTTTATTGATCTGATTTTGTCTGTTCAACATCGATATTTTGGATATTAAAACTTTAACAGATGAGAATTGACACTTTACCTGATTTCTTGTTTTCAATTGATATATTTTTTATGTAAGAACTTTATCAGAACAGAATTTTTGTTTTATTTTGTTTCTTGTGTTCAATAAATATATTTTTCATATTAGACCTTAATCACTCGATAATTTTGTTTTGTTTTTCTGATTTTTTGTGTTCTATATGTATATTTTGCATGTTAAACCTTTATGAGGTGAAAAGTTTTGTTTTATTGATCTGATTTCTTGTATCAATATGTATATTTGCATAATAGACCTTTAGCAGATGAGAATTTTTGTTTGTTTATATGATTTCTTGCGTTCCATAGGTATATTTGTGATATTTGACCTTTATCAGATCAGAATTTTTGTTTTATTCATCTAATTATGTTCCCCATGCATATTTTTAATATTAGACCTTTATCAGATGAGAATTTTTCTTTTATTTATTTCCTTGTGTACAGTATGTGTATTTTATTTATTAGACCTTTATCATGTGAGAATTTTTGTTTTATTTATGTGATTTCTCAAAGTTTTTATATATATTTTGGATATTAGACTTTTGTCATGTGAGAATTTTTTTGTTTTAATTTCTTGTGTTCAGTATGTATATTTTGGAATATTAGACCATTAACAGGTGAGAAAATTTATTTTTCTAAATATTTTCAATATGCGTATTTTGATATTAGACCTTATGAGATGAGAATTTTTGTTCTCTTTTATGATTTCTTGTGTTCAATATGTATATTTTTGATATTAGAGCTTAATAATATCTGATTTTGTGTTTTATTTAATTTCTTGTGTTAAGTATGTATATTTTAGAAATCACCACATCATCAGGTGAGAATTTTTTTTAATTTAATTTCTTGTATTCATTATGTATATTTTTGATATTAGACCTTTATCAGATGAGACATTTTGTTTTGTATATTTGATTTCTTACGTTCATTTTGTATATTTTGGATATTAGTTTTTTATTAAGTGAGAATTTTTGTTTTATTTAATTTCTTTTGTTGAATGTGAATATTTTTGATATTAGACCCTAATCAGGTGAGAATTTTGTTTTATTTATCTAGTGTCCTGTGTTTAAAATGTATATTTTAAATATTAGACATTTATCAGATGAGAATTTTTTATTTGTCTAATTTCTCGTGTTCAATATGCATATTGTGCATATTAGACATTTATTAGAGGAGAAATTTTGTTTAATTCATCTAATTTTTTATGGTATATATATATAATATTAGACCTTTATCAGGGGAGAATTTTAGTTCTTTGTCAGTTGAGAATTTTTATTTAATTAATATATTGTGTTCAGTATGCATATTTTGGATATTAGATTTTAATCAGATGAGAATTTTTTATTTATTTAAATATGTTCAATATGTATATTTTTGATATTAGACATTTATTAGGTGATAATTTTTGTTATAGTAGTCTGATACCTTATGCTCAGCATATATATTTGGATATTAGACATTTATCTGATGAGACTTTTTGTTTTATTTTTCTGATTTCTTGGGATAAAACATATATTTGGATGTTAGACCTTTATCAGAATAAAATTTTTGATTTTTTTTTATTTCTTAGTTTCATTATGTATATTTTGGATATTCAAATTCTATCAGATGAGAGGTTTTGTTATATTTATTTGATTTCTTAGGTTCAATATGTAAATTTTGGATATAGACATTTTGTAGGTGAAAATGTTTCTTTTATTTATTTTGTTCAATATGTGTAGATGTAACCAACTGTCTTTTTAAATAAGAAACACAGAACCAATGCAAAGAAGAAAGCCAAGAAGTCAGAGCTAAGAGCTAAAACCTTACCCTTCCTCCTGTGGAGGTCCTACCTCTCCGAAACAAAGCCACTTCCTGTGTTAAAGTCTTTATATAGACTTTTTGTTCTGCTTTCTCATTGGTTGTAAACCCAACCACATGACCGCCTCGTCACTGCCTGTCTGTATAGACCTCCAGGTCTTCTATGGTTGGTATCGTGATTAAAGGCATGTGTATCCAATGCTGGCTGTATTCCTGAACACACAGAGACTTACCTAGCTCTGCCTACCAAGTGCTGGGATTAAAGGCATGCACCACCACTGCCCTGCTTTCCTATGGCTTGCTAATAGCTCTGACCCCCGGGCAACTTTATTTATTAACATACAAATAACATTTTAATACAAATAAAATATCACCATATTTCCTCTTTTCTATTTTAATAAAAAGAAAAAAGGAAAAAGCTTATAACTAACATAAGAAAAACTACATACAAAAGTACAATAACTATATACAATACATACAAGTAATAAATACCTAGACAATGTCTAGTCCATTTGTATTTGACAAATTCAGAGAAAATAATTCCATTATCTATCCTATTGTGTCTAATTCACTTTCTATCCTAATTAACCTTCAACTGTAACTAACTAATCTTCAACTCCCTCAGAGATTCAAGAAGGAAATAATATTAGCTAACAAAAATAAAAACAGGAAGTACATGCAAGCAACTTCTAAAAAATTGTGAGTTGACAGAAACAGCCAGCTGCCTAGACAGTCACCTGAGGTTTCCCCGCAGTGTTGGGGCATCATCTTCAGCCTATAGGCTTAGCATATCTGACAGACTCATTTGTGAAGTAGAATGTACACAAGATCAACAGTTCAACATCACATTGAGTGAGAGCAGTCTATATACCAGAAACACCTTAATTCCACTAGTGTCATGTCATGATTCAGGATTATAAATTCTGGAAATTGTTGATGTTTTTTTAATTCAGCTGTCCATTCTTCTTGGCTATGTGTGTATGTGGCTTTATCTCAGCATCCCATTCTTCTCCACATCCCTCTATTAAATGCCATTCTAATATTGAGAGGCGTAAGCTTAATTACTCTTCAAAAATAACTGTTTCAGCTGCTGTTCCATTGCACATCAGAAGCCATCGGCCCACTGCCTGTTCAGCTGCCTTCGAAGAAAAGGGCACTGTACCTTTTCTGGATTGTGAAGGCCACTTCAGGGATGGTGCCATATTATCCTGTCCTCAGAAGATGCCTTTTGATAAAGCCATAACCACACTTGATTTGGCAAAATCAGTAGTCCTTTGTTTCGTGTCCTGTCTATCCTGTTTGTCAGCAATTGATTCGGGGAAACTTTGTTGTCCAGTGGCTATCTTTTGTCACAATGAAAGTTAACCCTAATTGCAGTTTTTTCAATGCCCATATTTTCTCTGAAGTAGATTGGTACTGCCAGGAGCTGACATGTCTCATAGTCATAACAAAAAAGAAAAATTTTCTAAGTTATTAAAACATTTTAAATGCCATATTCTGTAGATCTCTGAAGGGTTTGAAGAGGACCTGTCTATCTAAAATATATCTGCTCAATCTTGAAAACATACCAAATTTGACTACAAGTTTTATTATAATGTCTAACTACTAACTTTCATTCCTTTATATCCTAATAGTTGGTAATAATAACATTCAAGGATCAGAAAATTGTATTACATTGTTAAATGAATGGTATAAATACAGTTAGAAATATACAAATATGTATAATTTTGATATTAGACTTTTATAAGTTGATAAGTTTTGTTTTATTTAATTTCTTGTGTTCAATAACTATATGTCTGATATTTGACATTCATCACATGAGAATTTTGTCTTTTTATGATTTCTTGAGTTTAATATGTATATTGTTGATATTACACCTTTATCAGATGACAATTTTTGCTTTATTTACTTATGTTTAATATGTATAATTTTAGTATTAAACTTTTATTAGATTAGAATTCTTCTTTTCTTTAGTTTTTTTGTGCTCAATAATGATATTGTTGATATTAGACCTTTATCAGATGAGAATTTTTGTTTTATTTATTTAATTTCTTGTGTCCAATGTGTATATTTTTGATATTTGACCTCTACAAGATGAGAATTTTTGTTTTATTGAACTTCTTGTGTTCAATAAATTTATTTTGGATATTAGAATTTTCTCAGTGAAAAAATTTTGTTTTATATACTTTCTTGTGTAATATAAATACATTTTTAATATTTGAACTTTATCAGATGAGAATTTTCATTTTATTTATCTGATTTTTGGTGTTCAGTGTGTTTTTTTGGTTATTAGACTGTTAACATTTGAGAATTTTTGTTTTATTTATCTGTTTTCTTGTCATCAATGTGTATATTTTGGATATTAGAACTTTACCTGCAGAGAATTTTTCTTTTATTTAATTTTTGTGTTCGATAAGTATATTTTTGATATTTGATTTTTATCACATGAGAATTTTGTCCTGTTTATGATTTCCTGTGTTCAATATGTACATTTTGGATATTAGACTTTTTTCAGATGAGAATTTTTGTTTTGTTTATCTGAATTTTTGTGTTCAATGTATATTTTTATATTTGACCAATATCAGATGAGAATTTTTATTTTATTTAATTTTTTGTGTTCAACAAGTATATTTATTTTAGTTATTAGATTTTTATCAGACGAGAATTTTTGTTTTATTGGAATTTTTGTGTTTAATATGTATATTTTGGATAATAGACTTTTATCAGATAAAAATTTCTATTTTGCCAGGCGGTGGTGGCGCACGCCTTTAATCCCAGCACTCGGGAGGCAGAGGCAGGCGGATCTCTGTAAGTTCGAGGCCAGCCTGGTCTCCAAAGCGAGTTCCAGGAAAGGCGCAAAGCTCCACAGAGAAACCCTGTCACAAAAAAACAACAAAAAAAAATTTTCTATTGTACTTAATCCTCTGTGTTCAATATATTTTATAGTTATTAGACTTATATCAGAGGAGAATTTTTTCATTTACCTAATTATGTTCTATATGTATATATTTTTTTATTTTATAATTTGATTTAATTTTGCATATCAGCCATAGATTTCCCTGTCCTCCCCCCTTCCACCCCTGACTTCCTCCCAGCCCATCACCCATTCCCACCTCCTCCAGGGCAAAGACTCCCATGGGGATTCAGCTCAACCTGGTAGATTGTATCCAGGCAGGTCCAGTCCCCTCCTCCCAGCCTGAGAGAAGTGTTTCTGCATAAGTCCCAGGTTCCATACAGCAAGCTCATGCACTAAGGGCAGGTTCTGGTCCCACTGCCTGGATGCCTCCCAAACAGATGAAACTAATCAACTGTCTCACGTATCCAGAGGGCCTGATCCAGTTGGGGGCTCCTCAGCTATTGGTTCATAGTTCATGTGTTTTCATTAGTTTGGCTATTTGTCCTTGTGTTTTTTCCAATCTTGGTCTCAATAATTCTTGCTCATACAATCCCTCCTCTTTCTCGCCAATTGGACACCTGGAGCTCCACCTGCGGCCTGGCTGTAGATCTTTGCATCCACTTCCCTCAGTCATTGGATGAGATTTCTAGCACAACAGTTAGGGTGTTTGGCCATCCTATACCAGAGTAGGTCAGTTCAGGCTTTCTCTTGACCATTGCCAGTAATCTATTGTGGAAGTATCTTTGTGGATTACTGGGGACCTCTTTAGTATTTTGCTTCTTCCTATTCTCATGTGGTCTTCATTTATCTTGGTCTTTTATTCTTTGTTCTCCCTCTCTGTTCTTGATCCAGCTGGGATCTCCTGCTCCCCTAAGCTCTCTTTCCTTCAACCCTTGCCTTCAATAACCCCACTCACATCCAGGTTGTTCATATAGATCTCATCCATTTCTCTGTCATTGTGCAATCTCTGTGTCTTTCTTAGGGTCTTGTTTTCTAGGTAGCCTCCCTGGAGTTGGGAGTAGCAGTCTAGTCTTCCTTTGTTTTACATCTAGTATCCTCCTATGGGTGAGTACATACCATGTTTGTGTTTCTGAGTCTGGGTTACTTCACTCAGGATGATTTTCTCTAGATCCATCCATTTGCCTGCAAACCTCACAACGTCATTGTTTTCTTCTGCTGAGTAGTACTCCATTGTGTATATATACCACATTTTATTTATCCATTCTTCTGTTGAAGGGCATCTAGGTTGTTTCCAGGTTCTGGCTATTACAAACAATGCTGATATGAACATAGCTGAGCAAGTGCCCTTGTGGTATGATTGAGCATTCCTTGGCTTTCTGTGGAAACAAAAGCAGAATCTCTTTTCCAAAGTAACATATCATTATATCCAAATTTTGAAGTCAAGGTACCTTTAAAATTTACATTTTGGCATAACTGAACAGCTTTTACAATTAAATGTTTTTCTTCAGTTACAAATATCAAAGACAACATAATCTAGATTCTCTGTGTGATAGCCATCTTTACGTGGCTTATTACCTTTATTGTTTCTTTAAAGAGTTTACTTTTAAAAACTATTTGTTTATATAACTGTATATATTCCTTTTTATCTCTTTTTGAAGCCTATGGCACTGTGGCTATTGGCTCTGCCCACTTTAGCTTCCCAACATGGCAGTTCTG
Source organism: Peromyscus eremicus (assembly GCF_949786415.1). Taxonomy (NCBI): domain Eukaryota; kingdom Metazoa; phylum Chordata; class Mammalia; order Rodentia; family Cricetidae; genus Peromyscus; species Peromyscus eremicus. The sequence continues at coordinate 465,289 of NW_026734311.1, forward strand.
CCAGCTCTGGGAGCCATCAAGTCTCAGAAATAGTGGGTCTATGCTTTTATCAAAGCAGTGTGTAGCCCAGAAAGCTCTCTCTCTCTTTTTTTTTTAAATACTAGTAAAGAATAAATCTACCACACAGCGTAATGTGCCGCTGGCACACGTCTCATTCCTGCTATACTGCAGGTCAAGTGCACATGCCAGGAACCTGCCAATAGCTCAAACCCATGTTTTGCAGCGTCTAGCTGCCCATATGAGACATGAAGCAAGAACCTGGTTTTGGCTTCTGTTTAGAATTAGTTATTAAATATTGTTAGGTTTAAGGTGGAAACTCGAGCCATTGGGCACCATTTGTAGCTGGAGAATTTTTCTCCAGCTCCCACCACCAAGTCCCGCCAGTCCCAGAGCCCACTTATAAAATAAACACACAAACTCTTACATTATTTAAACTGCTTGGCCATTAGCTCAGGCTTATCATTGTCTAGCTCTCACTCTTATATTCAGCCCATTTCTATTAATCTTTACTTTGCCACATGGCTTGTGGCTTACCGGTACTTTACATCTTTCTTGTCTTGGCAGTGGCTCCAGCTGGTCTCTCTTTTCTTCCTCCTTCCACCTTTCTCCTCTCTCCTTGTCCCACCTATCCTTTCTGCCTGGTCACTGGCCAATCAGTGCTTTATTTATATAGAGCGATATCCACAGCATAAAGGAGATATAATAAATTGATAGTAATTATTTTATACCTTGAGATAATTCTGACTTTTAAGTGTCTTACATTCCAATTAGAAGAAATAGCCTGACAGAATAGTCTATATAAGTGAAAGAGATCTGGTTTTGGAGGTTATTGCTCTTTTGATGGTCCTCCATCCAGCTCCTAAGTAAATCATACCTCTAGGCTTATTCTTACTTATGAGTACTCATAAGTTTGGCTTAATTTCCAGCCAGCTTTTCTTACATTAACCCGTTTATCTTTTGCCTTTGGCTTTTCTTATTCTCTAAATTCTGTAATTCTTACTCTTACTCTGTGGCTTGCTGTGTAGCTGGGTGGCTGGCTCCTGGAGCCCCCCTCCTCCTCCTCCTTCTCTGACTCCTTGATTTTAGAGCTTTCTACCCAGTTTTCTCCTATATATACTCTGAGCCTGCAAGTCCACCTATCCTTTCTCCTTTCTTGCTATTGGCCAGGTCTTTATTAAATCATCAGCTGTTTTACACAAGCACAGTAACATATCTTCACAGACTTAAACAAATTCAACATGAACAAAAGCAGTACACCTTAAAATAATATTCTATCACATAGAGTTACTTGGTACCTACAACAAATGAACTTCAGTGCCAAAGTAATAGGCAGAAAAATCACATGTGGAAACAAACAGGTATAACCATACTGATAGTCCACAATTTACCCTTTAAAGTTAAATTAGTGAATGAGAAAATGAAGGTCACTACATATTGATAAAGTGAGAAATTCAACAAGAGTCCATAAACACATGTTCTTGTGACATTGATGTTCCCAATTTTATAAAGCACTCACTACAAAATATGAGATAACAGATAGAATTCATCATTATTTGGGGTGATTTTAATACATGATTATATCAGTTATCAAAACAAAAGGAAAGAAATGAACAACTGATATACAAATAAATGGACTGATTTAACATTTACAGAACTTTCCATGGAACAGTAGCAGAATTCATTTTTATCAGCAGCCTGAGCAGTTACTTTTCAAGATGGTTTTATGCAAAGCAAATCTTCTCAAAAACAAGGTAATTGAAATAATTTTTATTTTTATAAGATCACAGTATAAAAAATAAAAAAAGAACAAAAATGAACTATAGGAAATATATAAACACATGGAGGCTAGAAAACAAAACACTGAACAATCAGTGAGATGCTAAAGATATTGGGAGTGGATTCCAAAGTTCTTAGACACAAATGGTGGTAGGAATAGAGCATAACATTCTTGAAATGTGTGAAAATAACAGAGTATTGGAATCTACAATAAATAAAGTGTTGCAAGAGGGAAGTCGAAGTCTATTTGATATAAAGGTATACATTTAAAAATTAGGGACTTGTAGATGGTTCAGCAAGTAAAGGTACATGCCAACAAGTCTGAATTCAAATCCTGGGAAACATGGTAGAATAAAGGCATTGAACACTAGTAAACTATTCCCATCCACCATCTACATGTGAATTATAGTGTGTGCACAACTGAGTGAATGCTATGTTTGTGAGTTCATTCACAAAAAACTATGTGTTGAAAACATAAAAATGAAATATCATTAGTCAGAAAGAAACAATGATCCGAACTCAAGTCAATGAGTTCTGAATCTCAACCCATACAGCACAAGAGAATACTCAGCCAATAGTAATAAAATCAACCCTGACAAATCATACAAAAGAACCAGTAAAACACTTAGTTCTGTAAAAGGATCGCAGTATACAACACACTCCTCTAATAAGAATGATACCACTTCAAGTTAAAAGACCACACAAATTGAAGAATGAATGGAACCTCACAATTAGCTGGGTCAGGGCCCAGAAGCTTCAGAAACAAAAATCACTGATGCTGGGTCAGGGGGCAGAGCTCAAGACCTCTCAGCATGGCAGAGCTACGTATTGACATGGAGAGTAAAACAGTCCCTCAGCGGTAATATGGGCATCATGTTCAAAAGTGACAATACATTCAGTCTTCCCTAGTGTTATTGACACTGTGGTTCCAACATTTTGGAGAGCATCAGATAGGGAATTTTATCAACAACGATGGGAGAGGACAAAAGAAAAGAGAACAGAACACACAGTTAACACTGCTGCCTATCTCCAACTGAGGTCTCTATAAGTGTGAACTAACAGCTTGTCAAAGTGAAGAGACCACGTTGGCATGCAGAGCATGGGAGGAAGAAGGCCACATGCCACCCAACAAGGTGACAAAAAGAATGACTCACTTGACCTATGCAGGGGGCCCTCCTACTTGCAAGCTGCTATCCCCACTGTGATCATATATAAACCCTGGAAAGCAAATGTGCAAAAAGCAAATGGTGCTGGACTTCGAACTTATTCCCTCAAGGCTGTTCATAGCACCTTTCTCCTCATAATGACGTGAAGATATGTGATGTGTGACTGATCCATCTGCATCATTGGACTTCAGCTTCAGGCAGAGAAGCAGGGATTGATTGTCAAATGATTCTCACAAAACACTCACTTCCCAGAACTACTGGGGCATGGACAAAAAAATAAACAATTGACTGTCATGAAAGTGGTGATGGGGTTGAATATGTGTGTGGGGGGAATGTGTATGAGTAAAGTGATGAATTAAACACAAGTGGGTTGAATGTTAAAGAGGCTAATGTTACAGGAGGAAATGGTCCTGGACCTAACCTTGACCCAGCTGCTTGTTCTTACCTGCTCTTTCTGTGTCTGGGGGTCTCTGACATTTTTCTCTTGGCCACTGGTAGAGAAAAGGGAATTCCAGAAAGAATCATGCTATTTCTGAAAACTCCAACAACAAAAGAAATCCAAGAAACTATCATAAGAAAACAGATTGCCCATCTACCCTTCTCTGACCATGGAAATGTGGAAACATCAGCAAGTAGAGAACAAATCCTGTCTGAGTGAGGGTAGGAGACACTAGTGGTGTAGCAATCCTATGGCAATAGACCCCTGCACAAAACCATACATGATATCCATCTCATGTCACAAACTGAACTTCTAAGTGTCATGACTCATTAGGTGATGGAATTACTCTTTCAAAGGGGAGGCATCTCAGATACTCTGCATAACAGATATTTAAATTATGATTGATAACTGTAGTGATTACAGTTATGACATAGCAAGAAAAATAATTTTATGGTGGAATGTCACAACATGAAGGATTGTACTTCAATGGTCATGGCATTAGGTCGGTTAAAAATAGTTGTTCTGGAGGCTATTAAGTATGACAATATGGGGTTGTGAGTAGCTAACAATCTGTTTCACTATTGGCAATGCTGAGAATGAGAAGCATAAGACAAAGCACTACTTGCTAAGGAAGCTTCCTAAGAGGCAGAAAGGCTGGAGCCAGAGCTTCAGACTCTGCAGTACAGCAACAAGGAAAGCCAAAGATGGCCATTGTACAATGTTGTGGTCCCGTGAAATACAGGCACTTAACAATGGAAGACTGACTCCTCGACCAGACCATTTAATTTCTCTGAGACATTGGTGTTCTCATTCTTTAAGCTCTGCGTGTGTGACATGACCTGCTCATGCCCCATCTTGAGCTTTTCATAGAAAGGATTTGCCTGGTAGTAGGTCGTGGACCTAGAGGTAATGAACTCCATGAACATAGTCCTCAAGTATCACAGGAATTCAGGGTGTGTTCTAGACTACTGGATGTCACGGGATGCCACATCTTGTCTCCTAAGTAATGGGAACTTCTGGTATTTATTAAACTTGCTATTGTAGGGACAAGGGGCTGGCTAAAGAAACCCACCCTGACCCTGGAGTGCAGAACTAGGTAGGAAAGACTCAGATCAGGGCAGAAAGAAAGACAGTTTGTCTCAGTCAGATCAGAACTATCTCTGCCCCTGCCCAACTGACTTGTGAAATCAACCAATCACACAGCAGAACAGTAGAACTGTGGGCCCCAAGTCAACCCGAGGTTGACTGTACCTCCAAAACATCCAGTATAAACCGCCCTGCCTGGTCATTAAAAAAAAAAGGCTGTTCTGTCCACCCTGGTAGAGGCAGCTACTCTCCTGGACTCCTCTTTCTCAAATAAATACCTTTCTCAAAAGAATTTCGGGTGTGATGATCTTCATTCACTGGTATAGAGAAGATCCTTGTTGAGATGTCCCCCAGTGGACAGAGCAAGAGGGAGCTGAAAGAGCAGAGCAAGGAGGAGCTGAACAGAAGATCTTTGCTGAGATGTCCCTCAGTGGACAGAGCCATAAAGAGCTAAAAAGTAACACTTTTCTCCAGAGCCAGAGTACCTTGCTACATTTCTGCAGGGTTTTTTTTCCTTTTTGCAGAGTGAAGCAAAAGAAAGCCACAGCATAGGCAAGAGAAGCAGAGCTCTGCTAGGAAGCCCCCTTATGAGGGGACTGAGCAAAGCTCAGCTGTAGCAGCTCTCCAGGAGAAGAGCAGGATTTTTGTATCCTGCAGGGAGATCATCCCCCATCAGTTCCAGGCCTGAATTTCCCAAGAAGTCAGAAAATTGTCCCATCCAGGGTTGGGCTGCTTCTTTGCAGTTCCAGCTGTCAGAGCTGTGCACAACAGCTCCATGTGTCTGGGACACCTTCAGGGCAGAGCTGTTTTGAGCAGCTTGAGGTGTCCAGGATACCTCACCCTCCAGGGCTAATTGTCCCTTGCAGTTTCAGCAATCAGAGCTGTGCTAAACAACTTCAGGTGTCCAGGGCACCTTCAGGGCAGAGCTGCTGTTCTGAGCAGCTCAAGGTGTGTGGGATACCTCATCTTCCAGGGCTAAACTGTCTCCTTGCAGTTCCAGCCATCAGAGTTGTCCTAAGCAAATCAAGGTGCTGCCTGACTCCCCAGGTAGTCAGGACACCTTTCCCCAGTGTTGTTACAAAAAATTTACTTATATTGTTGGTACCCAAACCCGGGACCAACCCACAGATTTGAAAACAATTTACTTACACCTATGCTGACCCTATGTCAGTAGCGGCAGGCTGTGTAGATGATGGGAGGTGGAGTTGCATGAGCTCTCTCAGGAGGCTTGCTGAAATAGCTGTCTAAGAATTTTCCTGGTGTCTACTCCACAGGTGTGTACCCTCTAGAGTCTGTGAGGATGTTTCTCCTGTCTTCAAAAACAAATTGTCTATGATGGGACCTGTCACAATGGAGACCAAAATAACATCATGAACAGTTTTGAGGATGGGACTCAACATCATGACAGATTTATAAACACCTGCATGGAAATATCTGTGTGTCACTAAAGTAAGTATACTGGTGGAACTATAATACTCAAATTGGTACTCCCAATTTTCACCCAGGTATCACCTGGGAACTGTGAGATAGGGAACTGCTCATGCCCAACTATAGATCCCTGACTGCAGGGACTAGAGGGAGATACATGCACAAACACAGAGAAAAATACACAACATAAACACATGTATGTGAGAGACAGAGAGACAGAAAAAGAGATACTTAGAGAGACAGAGAAAGAGAGACTGAGTGAGAGTGGGAGAACTCCATCAATTGGATGCTGAACAAATGAATGCAGGTGTGTCCTCTGAAAGGGTAACAAAAGAAGCAGGGATCAGTCTGAGTCCCTGTATAGACACATTTAGATGTGTGACCAGGCCTCTCCAACTGCTGCTTGGAGAATCAAATGTACAAGGCCTTTTAAATTAAGTAACAAAAATCTAACTCAAACTCACAGCAACAAACATCTCACACTAGACAGCACTTGATAGATTCTCTTCAAAGTCATGCTGGGAATTCATATTACTGCCTCAGTCCATGAGTACTATGAATCATGCCACAGGCTCTGTTTTTGTTTCTTTTTAGAGGAAAGAGAATAGTCTTTGTCCTCATGTCATTCCTGTCCACATTTGAGGTTCTGCCTTTGGGTGGAGTTCAGAGACACGATTTTGGCATATCCTTAAGGCATACCCTAAAGATGCAGCCTACCAGAAACACAGACCTTATATAAAATGAAGAAATGATGACAGAGTGGACCTGAGATTAAAACCACAGCATTTGAAAGAATGAATACCTATTCTTCATGCTCTCTTCTGTGATAAAGATCAGGCGATCTCACTGTTACTTTCTTACAATGGTCGTTTCCTGTAGCTGAGTGGCCAGTCTGCACCTTCTGCTTCACCTGCATCTTGGTGAGGAAGGTTTGGTGGGATGGTGGCTCTCTGGTGCTCCTTGTGGGTAGATGAACATAAATGAACTTGCAGTATCACAAGGCAAAGATAATGGACAGACCACCCTGAGTCCTAATCAAATGTTTGAGAAAGCTTTTTTACCAGTGACTCAGTGACACCACAAATTATTTTGTTCCATTCTTCAGATGCCCCCTCTGGGGAACTCAGCTGTGTCCTCTATTTGAAGGGAAGTGGTCATCCCAGCTATCTGGTTTTCTCTGCCCTCATAGCACATGCTCCGAGTAACCAAGGAGATAGCCTCTTCAGGCTCATTCACAGCTGCAGACTCAGAATTCAACTTGGCTACAGAGTCCACAAGCCTGTGGCTTTATAAGTCAGGAAAAAATTGCCATAGTTCAAAATCACCCCAGTCATTTAGAGGTTCCCCAAATATCTTGACAGGTCACTCTAACCATATAACTGTTGATGGAGAAGACATATAAGGGCAGAACATGGTCACCAGACTCAACAAGTGTCCTCACTGACAACTGAGGAACACAGAGCAGCTGGGAAGTACCTAAAGTTAGCCACTGTGGTTGAAGTAGAGTGATGTCCTGCCTTGAAATGGGCACATCTCATTAATCCCTCCCACTTTAATGTCGGTCTCATGTTCACACATCAATGCCTATCTACCAAAAGGAATGAAAGCCAAGAGTTCCCAGCATAAAGCATTGGCCTTACCAGTTCCCGACTTCTGAGCCAGAACAGTTAATATCCTGGAATCCTAGAATTTCAAGAGGCATGACAAGCAGGGAAGTTCTGTTGGTTCCCAGAGACTCCAGCTTTCTGTTCCCCATTACTGGAAGATTTAGCACAAGCCCACTTCCTCCAGGAAGATTCCCTTTTCTTGCACAGAACTCATTACATGATTCTCTTGACCATTTCTTTCTGGACATTTTACATTGAGACTGAACGTCAGCTTTCTTCAGTCACTCTCTGGTTTCTCCGAACTCTCCATTCTCTTTCTGAATTAGACTCTTCAGTATGCCATCATGTTCATCAGTAAATGGTGAAGGCACTGAATAAACTTCCCAAGGACAGCGGGTGTTGCCACAACATGGTGACATCACAGAGGATGCCAGGGTTCTCCAGGATACATTAGAATGTCTAGGGAAGAGCTGCAGATGTCATGGGAACTGAGATTGCTAAGAGCTTTCCTTACACTAGATGTCAAGTTGTTTTTTGCAGGAGCCTCTGCTGGGATACAAGGGAAGCCCTTCAGCATCCCCTTCATCCAAACCCAGAGATCTCTCCCTGATTGATTGAACATCCTTCAGTTCTTTCCCTGTGTAGATCTGAATCTTTATCTCCTACTGAAATTATATGTACACAAGGTAATAATATAATAGATATTTATATATGCTAAAGTTCATCATAAGTACCTGCAACTGAGGTGACTGGCCACACTAGTGGAAACCCATGAACTGTGGACTGGTGGCTGTGGAGCCCCATGAGACTGGACTAGGTCCTTTGGATTCAGAAGATAGTTATCTGGCTCGAACTGTGTGGGAGGCACCCAGACAGGGGATAGGGATCTATCCGTGGTCAATGGGCAGGCTTCTGGAACCCAGTGCCTGTGGTGTGACACCTTGAACAGCCTTGGTTTTGTGTGATATGGTCATGGAGCCCAGTGAGACTAAAATCTGTGTCATCAGCATGTGTGTAGTGGGTTTTGTCCTCTCTGTTCAGTAGCTCCAAATGGTCTGCTGTTACTGGGTAGTAAAGATGGCCAGATAGCTGGAGTCTTCCACACAGAACATGAGTTTCCCTTAGAGCAAAGGATATTCAGGAAAATCATTTGCAAGCCCCTTCATAGTTAGCAACATAGACACTTAGGTTCCACTGGACACTCTAGATCAATGGTTATTTTTTTTTCCAATATTCTGACCCTTTAAATCTTTAAATAGCATGAACAGTAGTTCCTCGTGTTGTGGTGAACCCTAAACATAACTGTTTCGTTGTTTCTTAACTTTAATTTTGCTACTGTTTTTTTTTAAATTTTTATTTATTTATTATATATACAGTATTCTGTATGCACATATCCCTGCAGGCAGGAAGAGGGCACCGGATATCATTACAGATGGTTGTGAGCCACCATGTGGTTGCTGGGAATTGAACTCAGGATCTTTGGAAGAGCAAGCAGTGCTTTTAACCTCTGAGCCATCTCTCCAGTCCTAATTTTGCTACTGTTATGAATTGTAATTCAAATATTTGATGTGCAGTATATCTGATATGTGACCCCCAATGGGGTGGTGACCCACACAGGTTGAGGACCACAGCTCTGAATGCAGGCAGAAATCTCCTCAAATCCTGGCAGTGATGGTAGGACAGTGTGATTCTTAGTTTTGATTATCAGACTGAATCAAACTAGTCACCTGGGAAGAGGGAACTCAATGAGGAATTATATAGATCAGATTTTTCTTTAAACTTGTCTCTGTGGGATTTTATTAATTGTTAATTGAGATAAGACTCCTAAAATGGGCAGAATCATTTCATTGTCTGCAACCTATACTGTGTACATATGAAGAAGCTAGAGCATAAGCATAAGCAAACAGGTAGCATGAGTACATTTGTTTATCTCTGCTCTTGGCTGTGGATGTGACATGATTAGCTGAGTTCCTATCCTGATTTTCCAAAAATGGAACTATTACTTGGAATTGTGGGCTATGATCAATTTTTCCTATTATAAATTGCTGTGCCTGATAATTCAGTGCAATAAAGATATTAAGAAAGCACTATATGACAGAGAGGTTTTCACAAGTCAGTGAGATGTGTGTTTCATGAAAGGCTCAACAGCACCTTATCTGTCACAGAAGAAGAGATTGTACTTCCTCCTGAACCCAACCTGTGTTTCCCTGTCACAGTTTTACAAAGACTCAGAGACACCCAAAGACTCACAAACCACTTCAACCTGTCAATAAGTGTCCCCTGAAATCGTCTTGCCATAACAAGTACCATGCTAAATTCTTCTAATGTGTTATATACACGCTTCACTTCAATGAATGTATTTTTCCTTGAATTTCCTGACCATTGGAATTTTCAGATATGGGGAACTGGATCTGAATTCACTGCCTTGACAATGAATTTCAATTTTATGCTATGTCCTTCCTTGAAGGTCAGAAGAGGCTCCTTAAATCTGAGAGCAATGTAGCACCATAAATTCCAGGTATGCGGGGGTATAAGTAATGATTGGCAATGTGTCCACTAGTTACCTTATGTTGGAGATTAACTCCAGGGCTGATGTACACAGATCCTTGTGAAAACTTGTCGGTATCACGCTAACTTCTGTGCCTCTTCAACAAGGTTTCTGTAAATGGATCTTTGACAAATTTCCTCCTTTGAAAGTAAATAGACCTTATCAGATGTGAAAAGTCGCTTTGATTTTTGTCCTTCTCCTCCTAGGACATGAAACAGGCCCTTTTGAGCTACATGAAAGGTTATCCAAGGAGAATAAGGTATGAAATAGCCACAGGTAAAGCTTTGGAATGCAGGTCTGAGGAACAGAGTGCAAAACAAGGGCAGGACAACAGGCACACCCAGGAAATTTTTGGTTATGTCTTTGGCAGTTTAGCCTCTCTGCGTGCCAGTTTCTTCTACCTAGAGAAAGATGGGTTGGGATACACCATGGAGATGAGGGCTCTCACAAGGCATGACTTACAAAATCACTTCCTTCATAAGTGGGACTTTTTTTTTTCATGTTTCTTTTTGTGTGTGGGGTTACATGCTAGCATTTATATGTGTAGCTATAGTTTTCCTGCCTGGCCCACAGTCAGGACAAATCTTGATTCCCAATTTTCTAAAAAATTGCCATATTCATTTCCAAAGTGGAAAAGCACAAGATTACATTCCCACCAACAATGTAGGAGTGTTTCCCTTGCTCCACATAATCTCCAGTGTTTTTGATCTTAGCCATTCTGATGGGTGTAAGGTGGTATCTCACAGTCCTTTTAATTTGCATTTCCCTGATGATTAGGGAGGTTGAGCAATTCCTTAAATGTCTTTCAGCCATTTGAGCTTCCTCTGTTGAGAATTCTCTGTTTAGCTCTATAGCCCATTTCTTAATTGGACTGTTGGATATTTTGATGTCTAATTTCTTGAGTTCTTTATATATTCTGGATATCAGCCCTCTGTCAGATGTGGGGTTGGTGAAGATCTTTTCCAATTCTGTAGGCTGTCACTTTGTCTTGTTGACTGTGTCCTTTTCTCTACAAAAGCTTCTTGGTATAAGAGGTCCCATTGATTGATTGTTTCTCTCAGTGACTGTGATACTGGTGTTATATTTAGGAAGTGATCTCCTATGCAAATGCGTTCAAGACTACTTCCTACTTTCTCTTCTATCAGGATCAGAGTAACTGGATTTATGTTGAGTTACAAATTTATATATATATACATAAATTTTGATATAAAATTCACACTTTAAGGAAAGTTTAAAGAATCAAAATAGCATCAAAGTATTATGAGAACAGTGGCAATAGAATCGTCCCTTAATTTTGGCTTTCTTCTGCTCCATATCTGTTGATTCTTCTGACATGATACAGAGATTAAGCATTTTCTTTTTAACAACATCCTTGGCTTTAAAGAAGGAGATAATCATTATCCAACTCCAAAGCCAGCTTTAATTTTTAAATGATCTGGGACTACATAAACACCATTTGTGATAAGTGTTTGTAGAGAAGAGCAAAAACAAACATTTAGGAAGACTTATGAATTTAATGTGTGATGTAATACCATCAGGCCAAGTTACTTTAAATTGGATGGTCATGCTGGTTAAGGAACTATTACCTCTTCTAATTAAGAGGTCTGTCTTGTTCAAATCAAACTTTTATCAATTTTTTTTTCTGGAGCTGATGATCAAACCCAGGGCCTTGTGCATGCTAGGCAAGCACTCTACCACTGAGTTAAATCCCCAAACCCATAGTTTTTTTTTGTTGTTGTTGTTTTTTCGAGACAGGGTTTCTCTGTGTAGCTTTGTGCCTTTCCTGGATCTCGCTCTGTAGACCTGGCTGGCCTTGAACTCACAAAGATCTCCTGGCTCTGCCTCCCGAGTGCTGGGATTAAAGGCATGCACTGCCGCCACCGCCCGGCCCTTTATCAATTTTGATGGTATTTATAGCTTACCTTCTCTGATAGAAACAAAAGCAAAACCTCATCCCCAATGTAACACATATCCTGGTTTCCATTCGGAGGTCAGCACATCCTTAAAATATACAGGCTGATTTAACTCTGTAGTTTTATTTCTATTATCCAAAGTCTCTCCGCAGCTCTTGTTCCTTTCTCATTAGCATTGAGAAAATACAAAGTTAATAAAGCATTATGTGGCTGGGCGGGGGTGGCGCACACCTTTATTCCCAGCACTGGGGAGGCAGAGGCAGGTGGATATTTGTGAGTTTAAGGACAGCCTGGTCTACAGAGCGAGATCCAGGAAAAGGCGCAAAGCTACACAGATAAACCCTGTCTCAAAAAATCAAAATAAATAAATAAATAAAAAATAAATAAAGCATTATGTAATCTATTTCTAGGGGATTTTGTTCCTCCTTTTTGTTTATTTAGCATACCCTTTAGAGTTCAATTTGATGTTTCTATGACTGTTTCTCATGTAGCATTGTGTGGTATTCCTGTAATATGTTTTATACTGTAATAAGCAAAAAACTGTTTCATTCTACCAGAGACATAGGCTAGATATTGTTAGGTTTATCATATATAGGTATACCCATGATGGCCATAACTTCTAGCAATTTCTGGATTACAGAATCAACCTTTTTGAAACTCAGAGCAGTTGCTCATGGAAATCTTGAGTAGGTATCAATGGAGTGATGTACATGTTTCAATTTTCCAAATTCTACAAAATGAAATGCATCCATCTGCCAGATTTCATTCCTCTGAGTTCCCTTTGGGTTACATCCTTTGGGTAGTGGAGTCTGATTGTAAAATTAACAAGTAGGATATTTCCATATAATTTCCTTAGCTTGTTTCCAGGTTACGGAAAAATCCTTTTTTAAAACCTCACTATTGACATGATTTTTTTATGAAACTCTGAGGCCTCCTGTACATTTCTTATCAATAGTTGATCAATCTCCTCATTTTCTTGGGCAAGATCTTTAAATTCTTTGTCAAGAGTTTTCAATTCCCTTAAAAGCTCAACATGTTCCCTACGAGCCTGGAGGGCCCGTACCAGTGAGCCGAGATCTGGGACAGGGGGAGCCAACTCATCAAGAATAGGCCCGCAAAAATGGGAAGACACAGAAACATAGGGAGGGGCCATTGCAGAAGGGGGAACTGCCAGAGATTTTTGAGGTGGTATAAAAGGCCCAAGGACTCCTGTGTTAAGGGGAGATTTTTGCAGGGGTTCAGTCTGGATTATGGTAACGGGCCGCCCCTTTCTCTAGGGAAGCCTCCTTGGTGGGGTCTAGAGGGGAGATAGAGGTCAAATTAACAGAAGGATGAGGATGGGCAGGAGCGGACTCCTGGGGATTGTTAGGTTTAAAAGTCGTGAGCATCCCCTCTTCCATACAGCTCAGGTCATGAACAGAGGGACAGAATGAAGGCGGACCAGAAAACGCTCGGGGGTCTTAGGGCAGGTAGAGGGGGAGTGAAAGGCTACTTTGGAGATTTTTTTCTCCTATATTAATAAGCTTTTGTATGTCAGGGGAATATTTATAGACCCTGAGAATGTCATTAATAATCAACAAAGGCTTTAAGATCTTTTTTCTTTACCCTAGTTCCTTATATCTGCTAAAACCATCTCAAAAATCTAGTAAATAGAAGAGTAAGCCTCAGCCTGTCCTGGCATTTCCTGTTACCAGAAGCCAGACCTCTGGGGACTCATCCAAGGTGGCCAGCCAGAGCGGCCCCTCAGGGGGTTTGGAAGATCAAAATGAGGAGGGGTAGCGGAGGAGGAGGAGGAGGAGCCATCACCAGAGGACCCCCGGCCAGGACAGATTTATCACAAATTAAATTTCCGCCTTTTGAAAAGCTGAAATCCGCCTGTGCTCAGTATGGTCCTAAGGCTCCTTTTACATTAGCCTTGGTGAACATTGGTTGACCCCTGATGACTGGTATTTTCTTACCTGTGCAGCTCTTTCTGGGGGTGACTTTGTCCTCTGGAAAATAGAATTCACAGAAAATTGTCGAGAAGTTTTTCAAAAAAATATTGAACAGCCATCCTCAAAAACTTGGACATTAAAGAAACTCCTCGGCAACCCCCCTTACGATACAAACGCAGCACAGGCAAAATTCCCTCCTGGCCTCTCGGCCCAGATTCAAAACGCGGGTGTCCGGGCCTGGAAATGCTTGCCCCAAAAGGGTTCGGCTACCACCTCATTAGCAAAGATTCGTCAGGGCCCTGATGAACCTTTAGTGAATTTGTCTTTCTCTTAAATGATGCAGCTGAGAGACTTTTTGGGTGGAAGAAACAGGAAAGCACCTTTGTTAAACACTTGGCCTTTGAAAATGCAAACCCTGCCTGCCAGGAAGTCCTCCGCCCTCATAAAAACAGAGCGGACCTGTCTGAATATGTGAAACTCTGTTCAGGTGTTGGCGCCGCCCATGCCATGGGATTAGCTATAGGTTCTGCCCTCAGGGCTTCACAATAGCCTGGAGTCCGTACCTGTTATTTCTGTAAACAACCCGGACATTTCTCTAGGGAATGTCCCCACAAAGGTCACAGCCTTGCACCCTTAGCCCAGCCAGCTCAGGAGGCTGCCTCTATGAGGGCCCTGCCTTCCACTCTCTGCCCCTGCTGCAACAAGGGCCGTCATTGGGTTACAGAATGCAGGTCAAAAATCAATTATGTCTGTCAGCCCCTTCCTCCGCAGGTGCCAGCAAACTTCCAAAGGGGCCAGCCCCTGGCCCCAATGCCTCCAAGAGCACACCCTGGGGCCTTGAGGTCCACTCACCTCCTGCCTCCCCAGCCTCAACAAATTCTCCTGCCCCAGTTCCATTCTCCTCCCTCCAGAGAGCAACTCCAGGCAGTGTCGGATTGGACTTGTGTGCCGCCACCACCGAAACAGTATTAAACTCCCTTGAAGGGGCTCAGGTCATCCCTACAGAGGTGACAGGGCCCTTACCTCCTAATGTTTGTGCGCTTGTCCTTGGCCGTGCTTCTGCGGCCCTCCGAGGGGTCCAGGTCTACCCTGGCATAATAGATAGTGATTTCTCAGGTGAAATTAAGATTCTGGCCACTGCTGTAAATGGCATGGTCACGATTCCTCAAGGTCCGCGCCTGGCACAGCTAGTTCCTCTACCTTCCTCTGTCTGTGATAATCCCTCAATTACAAACACCCCTCGGGGGTCAGCTGGATTGGGCTCCTCGGACGCCTACTGGGTCCAGCCTGTTACTCAGGATCACCCTACTCTCACCCTTACTATAGAGGGAAAGAAGTTTCAGGGTATCTTGGATACAGGGGCAGACACCACAGTCATTTTACAGTCTCACTGGCCGTCTGCTTGGCCACCGGTTCCATACCTCACCGATTTAAAAGGAATAGGTCAGTCTAATAATCCTTTAATTAGTTCGAGGACACTTTCCTGGAAGGACGAGGAAGGAAACCAAGGGACTGTCACTCCTTTTATGGTTCCGCTAATGGTGTTGCAGCCTTTGTGGCCCAAGGCCACCCTACCTCCTTCCTAACACCTTTCCGGTCAGCGCAGCTGGTTGAACTTTCAGCAATTTTAAAGGTTTTTCAGACCTATTCTGATCAATCTATTAATATCTATACAGATAGTGCCTATATTGCCTTTTCCATCCCCTTGTTAGAAACCTCTCAGGTCATAAGGCCTACCTCCAACGCCACCCCACTTTTCCCCCAGATTCAACAGCTTGTCCTGACTCGCCAACACCCATTTTTATAGGCCATATTAGAGCCCATAGTGATATTCCTGGACCATTAACTGATGGCAATGCACAGGCAGATGCCGCCACCAGGCTAACTTTCCCTGTCATGGTTGGCTCAGTCCTACAGGCCCAAACTGCCCATAAGATCCACTATTTAAATTCTCAGATCCTCCGTCTTCTTTTTAAGATCTCTAAACAACAGGCCCGAGAAATTGTCAAACAATGTCCCTCTTGTGTTGTTTCTCACCCTGCCCCACACTTGGGAGTCAACCCTCGAGGCCCCCTTTCCAACCAAATCTGGCAGACAGATGTTACTCATTGCCCTGAATTCGACAGACAAAAATTTATTCATGTCTCTATAGATACCTTTAGTGGCTTTATCTTTGCCTCTCCTCATGCTGGAGAAGCCACAAAGGATGTTCTTTCTCACCTGATTGTTGCCTTTTCTGTCTTGGGAAAACCAGCTAAGATAAAGACAGACAATGGCCCTGCTTATACCAGCACAGGTTTCAAAAAATTTTGTGTTAGTCTACAAATTATTCATACCACAAGGATACCTTACAATCCCCAGGGACAGGGCATAATAGAACGAGCCCACCAGACCCTAAAGACCTGATTGGCTCACCTCAAGTCTTCTAACCTTCATTTTACCTCCCCCAGAGATCAATTGAGCCATGATCTGTTTGTTCTCAACTTCCTCACCTTAGATGCTGCAGGGCATTCTGCCGCTGACAGGCACTGGCACCCTTCTCCAGATGCCACCCGGCCACTAGCCATGTGGCAAGATCCCCTCACGGGGCGTTGGAAAAGCCCCGACCTGGTCCTTATTTGGGGATGAGGTTCAGCCTGCATTCTTGACCAGATACACTCTGCTCCCAGATGGTTATCAGAACGCCTGGTTAGAGCTGTAAATATACCTGATCTGCCCAGGAGAGAGAGCCCCTCTCCTGAGGAAACTTCTTCTGTTTCAAATGCTGTCCCTCTGGCAAGCCCTCCAGGCTGTTGTCCTCACCCACAGCAACCCCCACCAGCCCTTTAGCTCTGTTATCACTCTGCTCAGAGTTCCTGTGGGGGGATAGTGGGAACTTTACAGCAAACTGTGTTTGAGACCTTTCACACAGTATACAAGTCCCATAGTCAATCATGTTCTGGGCTGAGCAGGGACACTGCTTGTCACAAATCCAGTCTGACAGCAGGGGTCATGTTTCCAAGGACAGTGCTGAATTTTCATCCAAGGTGTCAGAAAGGCTTGTCGGACTTGCTGGACTTGGTGTCACAGGAGGTCATAGCCATGTTGGGCCAGCTTGACACAGCCTGTGGCTGGTAGGTAGCACAGTAAACAGGGTAGCACCAGAGATGCCACTCAGGGCACTTAGGTCCCTTCCACCTAGACAAACCTATTATTCCTCAGATCAATTCCTAGATCTCTAGGAAGAGAAGCCAGGCTGAGACGACTGCCTTGATGGGAACAGGCACAAGAATTGCCTCTCTGGTCCTGTCCAACCAACATTAATCTGAGCTTTGACTGTCCATAGATGAGGATATTGCCCAAATTTGAAGAGGGAATTTCTGCCCTCCAGTCATCCCTTTCCTCCCTAGCTGAAGTAGTTTTACAGAACAGGAGAGGCCTGGATCTCCTCTTTCTACAACAGGGTGGCCTTTGTACTGGGCTCAGAGAGGAATGTTGCTTCTTTACAGACCACATCGGGGTAGTCAGTATGGTAGGTTAGAAAAGGACTAGAAAAAGAGAAAAAGAAAAGGAGAATAAGAGCTTGGATGCTTTCAGAATTGTTTTTCCAACTTCCCTTAGCTAACAACCCTTTTCCCCTCCCTCCTAGGACCTGTTGTAGGCCTGCTCCTGGTCCTTGCCTTTGGGCCATGGGCACTTTCCTGGCTCACTCGGTTCATCTGAAGCCCAATAACAGACCTGCAGGCCAGGCAGATCCAGGTTCATTACCACTGCTTTGATATGCAGGACTCCAGGGTTGAAATTTCCCCTGACAGAGATGCCCCACACAGACCCCTTCACTCGGGGAAGGCTGCACCTGTGTGTGGGAAAAAGGCTTGCTCAAGGCATGATTGGAGTGCAGCTGAGACTGCACAGGATGGGGACCATGGTACACCAAAATCCCGAGAGCCTGGATTATATGCCCTGTTGCATAGCGGTTGTGCAGTAACAGCCTTGCACTTACCCATTTCCGCTCCCTCAAAAAACTGCACGGTCCATTGATTCCTGCACTATGGGGATGCCTGTGGTGCTTGAGTCTGGAGAGACATTCCCTCTCGGACCTTTTTTCACAACCTTTAGAGGGATAGGGCCTCTGTAATCCTCCATGCAAAGCCTCTTTCAGAGCCCTCCTTTTAGACCATTCGAACCTGGTTTATGTTGGCACTTAGATTTGTTACTAAGAAGGGGGAGATGTCAGGGACAAGGATAGAATCTCTAGTTAGTAGAAAAATACAGACCCCAGATAAGACAGGGAACTAGATCATCTTACAGTCAGGTTTCCTAGCAACAGAACATTGAGGCAGAGCCCTTGACACTTTCACCCTGTAAACATCCTATACAGACATCCTGTTAGCTTGCCCCACCTTATGCAAATAACAGCTTCTTGCTCCCCCCACCCTGCAGAAACTATATAAACCCTCTTGGAGAAAAATAAAGTTGCACCTTGATCAGAATCTAGACTTGGTATATTTCCTTGTATCTCCTGTCTCTACATTCCATCCTTAGGGTGGACAAGAACCCGGTGAAGCCCTGCAGGCAGGGCAGAATGTCATGGAAGCCTCTAACCCCAGGAAGAGATGAAGGACATAAAAGTATCCTGAGAGCATGTAGTTCAGTGAAACCCTGTCACGAAATGAAAATACATGTTATTTCTCTCTGGTATCCACATTTGCACATAGGGTTATACAATTTGGCATGGTCACGCCTGTGTCACACACACACACACACACACACACACACACACACACACAAAACACACACACACACACAAGACAAGCAATTAGTAGAGGGCAATGCCCACAATCAACTGATGTGGCGATTGAAATTAGAGGAGAAACTGGAGCACCTGACCAAGAGGACTGCCCCAGTGTGCCTGAGGGAAATGGGAAATGGTGTGACAGTTTGAATAACCAATAGGTAGGTTTGGTTGCAGCAAAACATGGGTCCCTATGATGCAGCTTCTGGGAGAAATGGAAACACATTACAGGCTGAGCACCCTTAATCCAAAACCTGAAATCTGGACTTTGAGAACACTGAATTTCAGATCCAGGTGCTCAGTGCCTCATTATCGGAAATGCTGCTCAACTGGAAGTGACTTTACTCAGGGTATGGAGATAGATCAGATCCTCCAAGAATCCTCAACCAGTCAGAGGGCACCTCCCTGGGCCACACCATCTGAAATCCATTCAGACTCAGGAGAAAGCTGCAGGCATTATCATGACAACATAGGCACTCAAGAATTCAGTCAGATCTAGGGTCCAGCAGCTGGGGCTGGATGAAACTCAGCTGCAGGGTTTTGTTGATGCACCAGACCCAAAACTCATGCCAGCCAAGCCTTCAAGGCAGCATCAGCAACATGAATAGAAGCAAAGATAATCACCTTGGGGAAGCTGTCTGCTGAGTGATGTGAAAATGTTTTTTCTCAAGGTGGACATACAGTCACAACACTACCCTCCCCAAGGCACAGTCTAGGCAGAGGCAAACATAACATTTGGATTATCATAAACCAAGATTTGAACAGGGGATGATCTTGCCTGTGCTTGGCAGTGAGCCCTAACTTTGCCAGACAACAAGAAAGCCTATACTCCAGGGGTGAGGTGTCACCACAGGAATACACTTGCAGCTGACTGATGTCTCCAGGACACTCCCTAACCTGAATATGTGTTCCCCATTCTTTCTAAGCATTGAAGCTGAAAATATCATACAGGAAGTTCCAGAAATGAACACCACCAAAGTTGTACATTTTACACCATTCTGGTTGGGATAGCAAAATCTCCCATGGCAGATGTGCTTGTGACCTCCACCAAATGCCCACTCTCAGTGCTCATCACTAAGGAGCTGCTTGAGTTACAGAAGGGATGGTGCTGGAGGACAGACTTAACAGAATAGAGGCCCCCAAAACCAAAGGGCTCACCAATGAGATGCCAGCACACATCATGGAGACTGTCTAATGCTGAGACTCATGACTATGCCCAAACCTGGAGGCCACAGGTACTTGGTAAAGGTCCAAACGGTGTCCTTCTGGATGTTGCTGTGTCTGTCCATGTACCCTCCACCCCCACCCACTCACAGTGCCATCAGGAGTAAAGGACTCCATTACGTTCTTTGTTTTCCTCTCGTGTTGCTGGAATCTGACTCAACACAGTGTTTGCCCTAGAACATGCATACTGCACCATGAAGACACAGAACATGACCAGGACCACACAATGGAGAGCTAGGGCCACTGACTCTTCATGCTCAATGACAGGAAAATCATCAACCCTTCTGTTACCTGCAGACTGGCTCCTTCAATCTCCCCAGGTATGCACAGGGCAGCTAGTTCATGTAGTAACCTTTAAAGGATACTTAGTGTTTACAAGCCATTGATAGAATGCCTCTTGTACGCAGGTGCTTGGAAAAGGAGCAAACATCAAGTAAAAGATAGAAATATCCTAGAAAGTGAAAGCTAGGGCCACTGGGATGCCTCAGTGGGTAGAGGACTTGCCATCAAACCTCACATCTTCAGTTCAATCCCTAGGATGCAAGTAGAAGGAGAGAAACAACTCCAAAGAGCTATACTCTGACTTTCACGTATGATTCCATGGTATCTCCCCACCACATCACATTGATGAAACACAATGAGCGAAAAAAGCAAGTTTGGGAGCAAAATGTTTTTGGCCTATACATCTATATCACTGTTTATCCTTGAAGGAAGTCAGGACAGGAATTAAAAGAGGTAAGGAAGCAGGAGCTGATCCAGACTCTATAGAGGGTTGCTGCATATTGGCTTGCTTCTTCTGTGGTGACTCTAGCTTTTGTCAACTTGACATAAAACCAGCTAGTGTATCCCTAAAAAATCTTGGCTGACTGCTGAGATCTTGAATTTCCTGACTTCTTATTCTTTAAATCAGCAGAGAAAAAAAGATCCCTTCCTGTCACCATCTGGTCTGGCCCAACATGAGGCCAGCAAGACCCAACTATAGCACAGCCTCACCCATGGCCCTTGGATGGCCCTGCTTCATTCATGGTTGCATTCTTCCCCCAACTTTGAAGTCCCTCCCTCATTCTTATTTTCCCTAATCTCATAGGATCAGCCCTTTTGTCTTCATCAGAATGGAGACTGTCTTGGAAAAAAGGACTCCCTGCCCAGGGAGACTCTAGAGCCCCATTATGCTTAACCCCTTCATGGCCCCTGGGCTCTGGGAAATCTTGGGCTGCCCCAGCTCCACAGACACTGCTTGCTGCTCCCTTTCACCTGCACACTACTTCCCAGCTGTGCTTCATAAAAACACTGTAAGATCTCTGCTCTCATTGCCTGTTCTCCTATGGTCCTTTGCTGTGCTTCAGATACTGTGTTGAACTTTCTGATTATAGCAGAACCCACCTTAGCACTGATCCTGAATCCAGCATCCACCAGCAGCATAGATCATGGGGCCACTGGCAGCTTTGTGCCCTGCACTCAGAGCTACTTCCTCCTTTAATGGTCACTCCAGGCTGAGTCACACTGGTTTGCAGCTGGGTCTTTCAAACCCTAACCTTTCATGCCTCTGAACACTCCTGGGTCCAGGCCCTCAATGCAAACCAGTACCTTCTGCTGCCTTCCTTGCCCTGTCTCTTCAGGCTCAAATGCGCCATCAGAGCAGCCTGTGTCTCTCTGGGTTTCTGGTGTGCCATATGGATTTCCTCCCATGGCTTGGGATGTCTGCATGCATGATTTATGGCTGCAGCTGGACATGGATGCAACGGCTGACTGTGTTTCCTGAGCTGGCCAGAAGATTCTAGTGCCTCCCAAGTGCTTGGATGACAGGTATATGCCACCATGCTGGCTAAAAAATAGGTTTGATTAAAGACACATACCTGATCTTCTTGCTATTTCCAACAGTCGGGACACCAACATTCTGAGTGTCCAGCCATATTGGACTTTGTGTAACAGTGAGGACTCCATGAAGACACTGTCACCCTGAGGACATGGCTGTGTTAAGCAAATCAGGCAGCCTGCATAAATGTCAGAGGTTACAAAGAAGAATGTCAGGCTGACATCACTCAGTGGTATGGTGCTCACTGGACATGTTAAGGGCCTACTTCCATCCCTGCCATCACAGTAAACAAATATCTGCTGAGGATGTAGCTCTGTTAGCATCCTGGAGAAGTCCCATATAAGACCACCATCCACGTATGCAATCAACAAGAATGCTTATTATCTCAAGAATGTTTCCAGGATGCAGGGGCCTGCCATCCTATGCAAAGGCAAGATGGCAAAGAATGTGAGAGAGATGTGTCTACTCCTTTTAATAACCGCTGAAGGTGAGTGTCCAAGGAATTCAGCTCATCTTAGATATGATTGACTTATGCTAGTGACAATCATGATAGTAACTTTTAATTTGCCAGGGCTAGTTATTTGTTGATCAGGCTATAGTTTTCCTATTTGGTACAGGCCTGGACAAGTTCTAGGCTTTATCAATGATCTTCTGTCAAAGATGGCTGGCCTAGTGCATTGACCATAGGGGCTAGCTCAGTGTCCCAGGCTTGGTGTGTCCTATCTCCCTTGTCATTGTGGTCAGAGACACTAGTAATTAATTGTCCTTTGTTCATGGCTTCTCCTCAGAAACTGCCTGCCAGGTCTTAGGAAACTGAAATTAAGGTCTGATCTCTGAGAGAAGATTGATCAGCTTGTTATAGCATCTTCTTGCTCCTCTGATTGCACCCTTGAGTAGTGCATGATCTCAAATCTTGGAGATGTTTCTAATTGGTTAAAAAAAAACAAAAACAAAAAAAACCTTCATCATCAGGGTAGGAGACTATCATGGAGACTCTTTGGACCAGGATGCAAGAGTCTTTTGTATGGTTTAAAATCTTAATATTAACATAGGGGTTTTAAGCCAGAAGTATAGCTCATCAAGTATCTTCTAGTGGGATCAGAAAGCTGGATCCCATTGGTGTCTAAGTGAGGTTGCAGAGTTGGGAATAACTGCTGTGGGATGGTCTGTATGTCAAATGTGTTACTGATGGGTCAATAAATAAATCACTGATTGGCCAGTGGCCAGGCAGGAAGTACAGGCGGGACTAACAGAGAGGAGAGTTGAGAGAACAGGAAGCTAGGGGAGAGAGACACTGCCAGCCGCCACCATGACAAGCCACATGTGAAGATCCCAGTAAGCCACGAGCCATGTGGCAAGGTATAGATTAATAGAAATGGATTAATTTAACCTGTAAGAACAATTAGCAAGAAGCCTGCCACGGCCATACAGTTTGTAACCAATATAAGTCTCTGTGTTTATTTGGTTGGGTCTGAGTGGCTGTGGGACTGGCGGGTGTCACAGATTTGCCCTGACTGTGGGCCAGGCAGGAAAACTCTAGCAACAAATGGCGTCCAACGTGGTGGCAAGAGTTTCCACCTAAAAACTGAGAAAAAAGATTCTAAAACGGAGCTAAAAACAGCTTCCTAATTGTCTCTCTCAAATGAGCGGCAGCTGCCGGTTTAAGCTACTATGGCGGGTTCCTGGTGTGCATGCTCGACCTGCAGTATGGCGGGAATGAGGCCTCTGCAAGTGGAACATTAAGCTGTGTGGTGGATTTAGCCTTTGCTAGTACAAAACAAAAAAAAAAAAAGAGGTTTCTGGGCTACACGCTGCTTTGATAGAAGCATAGACCCACTATTTCTGAGAGTTGATGGCTCCCAGAACTGGCGGAAAACGTACCACCGCCATGTTGGGAAGCTGAAGTGGGCGGAGCCAGCAGCCATAGCACCAGCACCGTTTCAGGCTTAGAAGGCTGCAGTTTAAAGCAGTAGGCTCAAGCTAATATAAAAAAATAAGCCATGTAAAGATGGCTACCACACAGAGAATCTGGATTATGTTCTCTTTGATATTCATAACTGAAGAAAAACAGTTGATTACAAAAGCTGTTGAGTAATGCCAAAATGTATATTTTAAAGGTACCTTGACTTCAAAGTTTGGATGTAAGGATATGTTGCTTTGGAAAAGAGTCTCTTTTGTTTCCACAGAAAGCCAGAGGCTATGGATTTGTTCCAGATTAAGATACATCCAGTTTGACCAGCCAAGACACCCTGAAAGGTCTCCGATGACCCCATGGCTGAGATGATCCAACATCCAGAATGGTTTGAAGGCAACTGGCTCAGACGATACACTCTCATGGACTATTCCATAATCATAAAAATTTTCTTTGTATCCCCATAAGATACAGCCCCCCCCCCTCCAGCAGGAAGTAGTAAGAGAAGCTACGCCCAAATTCGAAAATTATATGTAATTTTACTTTGTTAAGGTTAAAACCTTCCTTTTTGAAAAAAAAATAGGGGAAGTGCTGTGGGATGGTCTGTATGTCAAATGTGTTGCTGATTGGTCAATAAATAAATCACTGATTGGCCGGTGGCCAGGCAGAAAGTATAGGCGGGACTAACAGAGAGGAGAGTTGAGAGAACAGGAAGCTGGGGGAGAGAGACACTGCCAGCCGCCACCATGACAAGCCGCATGTGAAGATCCCGTAAGCCACGAGCCATGTGGCAAGGTATCGATTAATAGAAATGGATTAATTTAACCTGTAAGAACAATTAGCAAGAAGCCTGCCATGGCCATACAGTTTGTAACTGAAAGACCCCACTTATAGCAGGCTTTTACTTAGCATAAGAAATGCCATTCTGTGAGGCAAGTACCAGAAAAACAGGGCGTCCTTGGCCTAACTGCAAAATGTACGTTTAGATAAATCACTTGGCATAAACCGTAATCAGCCAGCTGCAAAAGCCTGGGACCAGGGAAACACCCGCCCTGGGAAAGTATCCATTGAGTCAAAATAAGATATCTCTGGTTGGCTACTTGGCCTTGGGGAATAAACAGTTGGGCTGGGAAAGCACCCCCAAGGCCAAGTCAGCCACACACATCAAATTTCCGAAATTAAAAATATGTCCCTAAGTTCACCCTGGCCTTCTTTGAATCAACCAATGGGAACCCTGTAAGTATGCTTCTCGCTTCTGTAACCGTGCCTCTGCCCCTGGGATCCTATAAAAAGTCCCCTTTACCCAAGGAGGGTACGCAAGTCCTCCGAGAGACTTGATCGCCCCAGGTACCTGTGTATCTGAATAAACCCTCTTGCTGTTTGCATCTGA
Organism: Peromyscus eremicus; assembly: GCF_949786415.1. Taxonomy (NCBI): domain Eukaryota; kingdom Metazoa; phylum Chordata; class Mammalia; order Rodentia; family Cricetidae; genus Peromyscus; species Peromyscus eremicus. The sequence continues at coordinate 490,302 of NW_026734311.1, forward strand.
TCCGTGGTTTCGGTGTGTTCTTTGGACTTGGGGTCTCTCCTGAGGGAAGATTTCCTCAGGGGGTCTTTCATAACCAATATGAGTCTCTGTGTTTACTTGATCGGGTTTGAGCGGCTGTGGGACTGGCAGGTGAGAGAGATTTGCCCTGACTGTGGGCCAGACAGGAAAACTCCAGCTACAAATAACCATGCAGACATTGTTCTAAACAGAGACCATTTTCCCATTACCAGTGGCAAAGTGAGCCTCCCTTTATTTGGTTGTGGTGATCTGCAAGTTTGTCATAGGTTTGGTCCAAGGGCTGACATTGGGACTTTAGCATCATCAGTTTAGTGGTACCCAGACAGGAATCATCATTGAGTTAAGGCATCAGTGATGCAAGAGCCAACAGCAATTAACAGAAGCAGAAGGGCCAAAAGCCTTTGATGGCTGACAGACTTCCTTATCGAGAAGGAACTTGGAAATGAGAATGAGCATCAGTAATTATTATTATTATTATTATTATTATTATTATTATTATTGATTTTTCAAGACAGGGTTTCTCTTTTTATTTTTTGTACCTGTCTTGAATATTGCTCTGTATGTCAAGCTGTCCTTGAACTCACAGAAATCTGCCTGGCTCTGCCTCCTGAGTGATTAAAGGTGACCATCAGTAATTACTTTATCTCAGGTTCCATATGACAAGAAATTACCTTTAGATGTAACTTTCCAAGGGGAGAGGTTGAACAAGGGTGATGTATTGGCTTCCATAGTTACTTCCTGCTGACATTGGCACATTATTGTCAGGGCCTTGGAAAGTTAGAATGTTAGTCAAAGGTAAGGAGGCAATTTAGAACCCTCTGGTTCATTGAGCAGCTGAAGAAACAGCATTTGCATCAGTTGGATTAGTTTATATCAGCTTTCATGAAGTTCAGGGCTCATACTCATATGGAGCAGGTTGTCATTAACAATTGATGCTTGCATGTGTCTGTCAGCAAAGTGCAAACCTGTGGGGACAGATATAAACTAGGAACAGAAGTTAAAATTTATGACCTTATTTGGAACTTTTAGACCCATATAATGCAAGCCTTTATGTCATCAGATCTTTATATTTCTCAGACCCTTGTCAGTGCCACCCAACCTGTCAAACAATACCTGAATAGGGGAGTGTGGATTAGGAAGAGACAGATAGAAAAAACAGAGACATACACGAAAGAAAAAGACATAGGATAGATTTGGGAGGACTGTCACTGAATATTGTTGTATTCACTCTGCCCATTGCTTATATACAGCCAAGCAATAGACAAGGGAGCATCATCAAAGAATACAATATTGTTACAGACTTCTTTATCTGGAGGTTCTTTGGGTTCAAGGAACAGTTAAGCCACTTCCCTACAACACAGATCTTTTTTTTTTTTTTTGGTTTTTTGAGACAGGGTTTCTCTGTGTAGCTTTGTGCCTTTCTTGGAACTTGCTTGGAGGCCAGGTTGGCCTCGAACTCACAGAGATCCACCTGGCTCTGCCTCCCGAGTGCTGGGATTAAAGGCTTGCACCACCACCGCCCAACACAGATCTTAAAAGGTCTTATTAATAAAAAATCTAGAGCCAGATATTGGGGTAAAAACTGAAAGATTAAAGATGTAGAGAGCAAGCTACTACATCTTAGCTCTATGAAATTCTCTGCCAAAAGAGAGAGTTAGCTCCTCTCTGCACCCTGCCTTATTACTTTCTCTCTTCAAAACCTCTCAACATAGTTACTAACTCTCAGTATGCAGAAAAAGTGGTCCTACATATTGAATGGCAGAATTTATCCCTGATGAGTCAGAATTAACTTTGTTATTTATTCATTTACAAGAAATAATCAGAAACAGGAAGTATCCCTTATACATAACTCACATCTAATACCATATGAGTCTGTCAGGTCCTTTAGCACAAAAAAACGTGGAGATTGATCAACTATTGATAGAAAATGTACAGGAGGCCTCAGAGTTTCGTAAAAAAATCATTTCAATAGTAAGGCTTTAAATAAGGATTTTTTATTTTTTTTTTTGTTTTTTGAGACAGGGTTTCTCTGTGTAGCTTTGTGCCTCTCCTGGAACTCACTTGGTAGCCCAGGCCGGCCTCGAACTCACAGAGATCTGCCTGGCTCTGCCTCCCGAGTGCTGGGATTAAAGGCGTGCGCCACCACTGCCCGGCTAAATAAGGATTTTTTAAATAACCTGGAAACAAGGTAATGAAATTATATGGAAATGTCCTACTTGTTCATTTTACAATCAGAATCTACTACCTGCAGGATGTAACCGAAAGGGTACTCAGAGGAATGAAATCTGGCAGCTGAATGTGTTTTATTTTGTAGAATTTGGAAAATTGAAACATGTGCACCACACCATTGATACCTACTCAGCATTTCCATGGGCAACTGCTCTGAGTTTCAAAAAGGCTGATTCTTCAATCAAGAAATTACTGGAAGTTATACCTGACAATGATCTAGCCTATGTCTCTGGTAAAATGAAATAGTTTTTTGCTTATTACAATATAAAACATATTACATGTATACCATACAATCCTGCAGGAGAAGCAGTCATAGTAATAACAAATTGAACTCTAAAGGGTATGCCAAATAAACAAAAAGGAGCAACAAACCACCCAGAAATAGATTACATAATGCTTTATTAACTTTGTATTTTTTCAGGGCTAATGAGAAAAGAACAATAGCTGTGGAGATATATTGGACAATAGAAAAAAACTACAGAGTTAAATCAGCCTATAAATTTTAAGGATGTGCTGACCTCAGAATGGAAACCTGGATATGTGTTACATTGGGGATGAGGTTTTACTTTTGTTTCTACAAGAGAAGATAAGCTATAAATACCATCAAAATTGATAAAGGTTTGATTTGAGCAAGACAGACCTCTTAATTAGAAGAGGTGATAATTCCTCAACCAGCATGACCATCTCATTTAAATTAACTTGGCCTATTGGTATTTCATCACACATAAAATTCATGTCTTCCTAAATGTTGTATCTGATCTTCCCTACATTCTATTATCACAAATGCTGTTTATGTAGGCCTAATTCAATTAAAAATTAAAGCTGGCTTTGGAGTTAGAGAATGACTCTCTCCTTCTTTAAAGCCAAGCATGTTGTTAAAAAGAAAATGCAAAATCTCTGTATCATGTCAGAAGAATCAACTGATATGGGACAGAAGAAAGCCAAAATTAAATTAAGGGACAATTTTATTATCAAAGTTCTCATAATATTTTGGTTCTGTTTTGATTCTTTAAACTTTTTTTAATGTATGCATTTTATATCAATCAATCTATCTATCTATCTATCTATCTATCTATCTATCTATCTATCTATCTATGTAACTGAACATAAATCCAGTTACTCTGAACCTGATAGAAAAGAAAGTAGGAAGTAGTCTTGAACACATTGGCATAGAAGATCACTTCCTAAATATAACACCAGTATCACTGTCACTGAGAGAAACAATCAATCAATGGGACCTCTTAAACCAGAGAAGCTTTTGTAGAGCAAAGGACACAGTCAACATGACAAAGCAACAACCTACAGAATGGGAAAAGATCTTCACCAACCCCACATCTGACAGAGGGCTGATATCCAGATTATATAAGGAACTCAAATAATTAGACATCAAAATGCCCAACAGTCTAATTAAGAAATGGTCTATAAAGATAAACAGAGAATTCTCAACAGAGGAAACTCAAATGGCTGAAGCACGTTTAAGGAATTGCTCACATCCCTAATCATCAGGGGAATGCAAATCAAAAGGACTGTGAGATACCAACTTACACCTGTCAGAATGGCTAAGATCAAAATCATTGAAAACTGCTTATGCTAGAGAGGATGTGGAGCAAGGGAAACTCTCCTCCACTGTTGGTGGGAATGCAAGCTTGTACTTTTCCACTTTGGAAATCAATAAGACGATTTCTTAGAAAATTGAGAATCAACCTCGCCTAAAACATAGCTATACCACTTTTTGGCATACACCCAAGGAATGTTCAATCATACCCCTAGGGCACATGCTCGGCTATGTTCATAACAGTATTGTTTATAATAGCCAGAACCTGGAAACAACCTAGATGCCCTTCAGCTGAAGAATGGATAAATAAAATGTGGTATATATACACAGTGGAGTACTACTCAGCAGAGAAAAACTATGACATCATGAGGTTTGCACGCAAATGGATGGATCTAGAAAAAAATCATCCTGAGTGAGGTAACCCATACTCAGAAAGACAAACATGTTATGTACTCACTCATAGGAGGATAATAGATGTAAAACTAAGGATGACTAGACTGCTACTAACAACTCCAGGGAGGCTACCTAGAAAACAGGACACTAAGAAAGACACAGGGATCACCCAACAACAGAGAAATTGATGAGGTCTACATGAGCAAACTGGCAGTGAAGGGGGGTAATGAAGGGCAAGTGTCGGGGAAAAAAGAGCTAAGGAAGCAAGAGGTCCCAGCTGGATCAGGACCAGAGAGGGAGAACAAGGAAAAAGAGACCATAATAAATGATGACCCCATGGGAATAGGAAGAAGCAAAGTGGTAGAGAGGTCCGCAGAAATCCTCAAAGATACCTCAACAATAGTCTACTGGCAATGGTCTAGAGAAGCCCAAACTGACCTGCTCTTGTGATAAGATGGCAAAACACCCTAACTGTCATGCTAGAACTCTCCTCCAATCATTGATGGAAGCAGATGCAGAGATCCTTGGACAGGCCCCAGGTGGAGCTCCAGGAGTCCAATCAGTGAGAGAGAAGAGGGATTATATGAGCGAGAGATATTAAGACCATGACTGGAAAAAGCACAGGGACAAATAGACAAACTAATGGAAACACATGACCTATGAACCAATTGCTGAGGAGCCCCGAACTGGATCAGACCCTCTGGATAAGTGAGACAGTTGATTAGCTTGAACTATTTAGGAGGCCCCCAGGCATTGGGACTGGAACCTGTCCTTAGTGCATGAGCTGTTTTTTTTTTGGAACCTGGGGCCTATGCTGGGACACTTTGCTCAGCCTAGGTGAAGGGAGGAGGGGACTGGACCTGCCTCAATTGAATCTACCAGGCTGAGCTGAATCCCCAGGGGAGTCCTTGCCATGGAGGAGATGGGAATGGGGAGTTGATAGGGGGGAGGGTGAGGGGGGGACCCGGAGGAGGGAGGACAGGGAAATACATGGCTGATATGTAAAATTAAATTAATTATAATATTAAAAAGTGAAGTGCTTCTCCCATCAAAGTGCTAAAAGAAAAAAAAATTTGTTTTTGCAAGATTTGCTTACTCTGACATTTGCCTCCAGCATGTAACAGGATCTTCTTAAATTCTGATTTTTTTCAGTGAAGAAACTTTTACAACTCTCAAACATATTCTGTTACAGTAGTTTATTTTAAAAAAATTCCCCCCATTTAAATTGGGGTGGTTCACTTTCACTCAAACACACAAACGTTCCAAATAAGAATAGCAAGAGAGAAGAAAATATTAATCGCTGGACTTCATATATACTACAAGAGTTCTAATAAGTCATCAAAATCATTTATGTGCTTCTATTAAAGTACACCAATGGACACAGGTGTCATTTATTTGTTGTTAGATTAGCCAGATAAGGATTAGAATTCTGAGATTGGAACAGGCAAACACAGCTCTATATTTAGGATCAAACATGTTCCTTTCTAACTTCGCTCTCCATATTCTTTGCTTTTAGCATCTGAAAAGTGCTTAATCAATAAAGAATAGCTAGCTGCTGAGTCTTTCCAAACGACAAAGGACAGGAGCCACACACAATATTTGGTAAGAGTCATGAAGTGAAGTGTTGATTTTTTTGAACCAAGTCAAGTGATTCCCTGCTCTAAAGCATCATTTTCAGTATTTTTGTAAGTTTATGATCTGATTGCTCTGTTCCCAGAAAAAGACATTCACTAGAAAGAGATGTGCAGCTTAGCTCATGTAAATGCTAGCTCATCACCCCCACGCCCCCCAAAAACCATGCAAACAAACAAAGTCCCAGTTATGAAGGAAGTGATCTTATAAGTCATACCTTGAGACATCAATCATCTCCATGATATATCCCAATCCATCTTTCTCTAGGTAGAAGAAACTGACATGCAGAGAGGCTAAACTGCCAAAGACATTACCAAGAATTTCCTGTGTGTGCCTGCTCTCATGCCCTTGTTTTGCACTCTGTTCCTCAGACCTGCATTCTAAACCTGTACCTCTGGTTATTTCATACCTTATGCTCATTGGATAGCCTTTGATGTAGCTCAAAAGTGCCTGTTACAGGTCCTAGGAGGAGAAGGACAAAATCACAGTGACTTTTCACATCTGATAAGGTTTATTTACCTTTGAAGGAGGAAATTTGTCAAAGATCTGTTTACAGAAACATTAATGAAGAGGCATAGAAGTTAGAGGGATACTGAGAAGTTTTCACAGGGGTCTGTGTACATCAGCCCTAGGCTGTGTCATCCATATCCAACCTAAGGTAACTAGTGGACACATTGCCTGTCATTATTTACACCCTCACATACCTGGAATTTAAGGTGCTACTTTGCTCTCAGGTTTATGGAGCTTCTTCTGACCTTCACGGAAGGACATAGCATAAGATTGAAATTCATAGTCAAGGCAGTGAATTCAGACCCAATTTTCCATATCTGAAAATTTTAAAGGTTAGGAATTTCAAAGAAAAATACATTCATTTAAGTGAAGCTTGTATATAACATATTAGAAGAATTTAGCATGGTACTTAATGTGGGAAGACAATATCAGGGGACATTTATTGATAGGTTGAAGTGGTTTGTGAGTCTATGGGTGTGTCTGTATCTTTGTAAAATTGTGACAGGGAAACACAGGTTGGGTTCAGGAGGAAGTAAGATCTCTTCTTCTGAAACAGATATGGTGCTGTTGTGAATTTCATGAAATAAACATCTCATTGACTTGTGAAAACCCCTCTGTCATAGAGTGGTTTTTTAACATCTTTGTTACACTGAGTTATCAGGTACAGCAACTTAGAATGGGAAGAAATGATCATAGCCCACAATTGCAGGTAGTAGTTCCATTTTTGGGAAATTGTGGTAGGAACTCAGCTAATCATATCACATCCACAGCCAAGAGCAGAGATAAACAAATGTACCCATGCTGCCTGTTTGCTTATGCTTATGCTCTAGGTTCTTCATATGTACACAGTACATGTTGCAGACAATGAAATGATTCTGCCCATTTTAGGGAGTCTTATCTCAAATAACAATTAATAAAATCTCACAGAGACCTGCTCAAAGTAAATCTGATCCATATAATTCCACATTGAGGGTCCCTCTTCCCAGGTGACTAGTTTGATTCACTCTGATAATAAAAAGTAAGAATCACACTGCCCCAGCATCACTGCCAGGATTTGAGGAAATTTCTGCCTGCATTCAGATCTGTGGTCTTCAACCTGTGGGTCACCACCTCATTGGGGGTTGCATATCAGATATCCTGCAATCAAATATTTGAATTATGATTCATAACAGTAGTAAAATTAAAGTTAAAAAACAATGAAACAATCATGTTTAAGGTTCACCACAACATGAGGAACTACTCTTAGTGATATTTAAAGGGTCAGAGAAATGGAAAAATTAAGAACGATTGATCTAGAGTGTCCAGTGGAACCCTAGTGTCTATGCTTCTAAATATGAAGGCGCTTGCAAAGGACTTTCCTGAATATCCTTTACTCTGTAGGAAACTAATGTTCTGCATGGAAGACTCCAGCTATCTGACCATCTTTACTACCCAGTAATAGCAGATCACTTTGAGCTACTGAAGAGAGAGTACAACACCTACTACACACATGCTGATGACACAGATTTTAGTCACACTGGGCTCCATGACCATATCACACTCCTATGGGTACTTGTTCCTAGGCTGTGTCAGCCTCCTCCTCTAGCATAACTCTGCCCAGAGGTTTCCTGTAGACTCTTTACCAGGAAATTGTTTAACAAGTGTCCTTCTCAGTCAGTATCAAGTCTGTAATGTTTTGTGGATAAGGAGATAAGGAGATGCAGGAACTTTAGAAGAACTATAGCATATACAAATTTATAATATTATTACCTTGTGTGCATAAAATTTCAGTAGGAGATAAACATTCAGTTCCACACATGGAAAGAACTAAAAGGATGTCCAATAAATCAGGGAGAGATCTCTGGCTTTGGATGAAGGAGGTGATGAAGGGCTTCCCTTGTATCCCAGCAGAGGCTCCTGCAAAGGTCAATTTGACTTCCAGTGTATTATGAGGAAAGCTCATTAGCATGGAAGCAATGTCAGTTCCCATGACATCTGCAGCTCTTCCCTGGACATTCTATTGTATCCTGGAGAGCCCTGCATCCTCTGTGATGTCACCTATGTTGTGGCAACACCAATTGCCCTTGGGAAGTTTATTCAACGTCTTCACCATTTACTGATGAACATGATGGCATACTGAAGAGTCTGATTCAGAAAGAGAATGGAGAGGGTAGAGAAACCAGAGAGTGACAGAAGAAAACTGACCTTCAGCCTCAATGTAAAACATCAAGAAAGAAATGGTCGAGAGAATGGTGTAATGAGTTCTGTGCAGGAAAAGGGAAGCTTCCTGGAGGAAGTGGGCTTGAGCTGAATCTTTCAGTAATGGGGAACAGAAAGCTGGAGTCTCTGGGAACCAACAGAACTTCCCTGCTTGTCATGCCTCTTGAAATTCAAGGATTCCAGGGTATTAACTGTTTTGCCTCAGAGGTCAGGAACTGGTAAGGCCAATGCTCTATGCTGGGAACTCTTGGCTTTCATTCCTTTTGGAGGATAGGCATTGGTGAGTGAACATGGGACCAACATTAAAGAGGGAGGGATTAATGAGATGTGCCCATTTCAAGGCAGGACATCACTGTACTTCAACCACACTGGCTAACTTTAGGTACTTCCCAGCTGCTCTGTGTGTCCTGAGTTGTCAGTGAGGTGACTTGTTGAGTCTGATGACCATGTTCTGCCCTTATATGTCTTCCCCATCAATAGTTATATGATTACGGTGACCTGTCAAGATACTTGGGGAACCTCCAAATGACTGGGATGATTGTGAACTATGGCAATTTTCTCCTGACTTGTAAACCCACAGGCTTGTGGACTCTGCAGCCAAGTTAAATTCTGAGTCTGCAGCTGTGAATGAGCCTGAAGAGGCTATCTCCTTGGTTACTTGGAGCATGTGCTATGAGGGCAGAGAGACCAAGATACCTGAGATAACCACTTCCCTTCAAATAGAGGAGACAGCTGAGTTCCCCAGAGGGGGAATCTGAAGCAGGGGACAAAATAATTTGGGGTGTCACTGAGTCATTAGTAAACAAGCTTTCTCAAACATTTGATTAGGACTTAGGGTGGTCTGTCCGTCCTCTTTGCCTTGTCATACTGCAAGTTAATTTGTGTTCATATACCCACAAGGAGCACCAGGGAGCCACCATCCCACCAAATTTTCCTCACCAAGATGCAGGTGAAGCAGAATGTCCAAAGACTGACCAGTCAGCTACAACAAATGACTATTGAAAGAAATTAGCATTGAGATCGCCTGATCTTTATCACAGAAGAGAGCATAAAGAATACTTACTCATTCTTTCAAACCCTATGGTTTCAATCTCAGGTCCACTCTGTCATCATTAATTCATTTTACATAAGGTCTGTGTTTCTGGTAGGCTGCATCTTCAGGGTTTGCCTTCAGGGTATGCCTTTGCTCAAAATCATGTCTCTTAACTCCTCCCAAAGGCAGAACCTCAAATGTGGACAGGAATGACATGAGGACAAAGACTATTCTGCTTTCTCTAAAAAGAAACAAAAACAGAGCCTGTGGCATGAGTCATAGTACTCATGGACTGAGGCAGTAGTATGTGAGTTCCCAGCATGCCTTTGAAGAGATTCTATCAAGTGCTGGCTAGTGTGAGATGTTAGTTGCTGTGAATTTGAGTTGATTGTTTTGTAACTTGCTTGGAAAGGCCTTGTGTGTTTGATTCTCCAAGCAGCAGTTGGAGAGGCCTAGTCACACATCTAAATGTGAAGATATGTGGATTGAGACTGATTCCTCTTCCTTTTGTTTGTTCCTTTCTGAGAGGACACACCTGCATGCATTTATTCAACATCCAATTGAAAGAATTATTCCGCTCTCATGCAGTCTCTCTTACTCTGTCTCTCTAAGTATCTCTTTGTCTGTCTCTCGGTCTCTCACACACATAAGCATGTGTTATGTATTTTTTGATGTGTTTGTGCATGTATATCTCAATAGTCCCTGCAATCATGGATCTGTAGTTGGGCATGAGCAGTTTCCTATCTCACAGTTCCCAGGTGATACCTTGGAGAAAATTGGGAGCACCACTTTGAGCATTATAGTTCTGCCAGGGTACTTACTTTAATGACATACAGATATACCCTTGGGGAGTTTATAAATGTCATGATGTTTAGTCCAGTCCTGAAAACTGCTCATGATGTTATTTTCCTCTCCATTGTCACAGGTACAGTCATAGAGAATTTGTTTTTGAAGACAGGAGAAACATCTTCACAGATTCTGGAGGGTACACACCTGTGGAGTAGACGCTAAGTAAATTCTTAGATAGCTATTTCAGCAAACTTCCTGAAACAGCTCATTACCTCCACCTCCCATCACCTAAACAGCCTGCCTCTGCTCGCCTAGGGTCAGAATAGCTCTAAGTAAATTGTGTGCAACTCTGTGGGTTTGGTCCCAGGTTTTGGCACCAACAATGTAAGTAAATTTGTTGCAACAACTCTGGGGAAAGGTGTCCTGACTACCTGGGGAGTCAGGTAACACCTTGATCTGCTTAGGACAGCTCTGATGGCTGGAACTGCAAGGAGACTGCTTAGCCCTGGAGCACAAGGTATCCCACACACCTTGAACTTCTCAGAACAGCAGCTCTGCCCTGAAGGTGTCCTGGACACCTGGAGCTGTTTAGCACAGCTCTGATGATTGGAATTGCAAGGGGACAGTTCAGCCCTGGAGATTGAGGTATCCTGGACACCTCAAGCTGCTCACAACATCTCTGCCCTGATGATATAAGATAAACAACTGATTGCTGATTATTCTACTTTATTACGTTTCTACCAGATACATGAAAATATGGCTTTGAATATACCCATAAAGTATTTAATGTTTCTTATATTCTTTTTTAGTAAGCATTTTAAAATTAACATTGTTGTCTTGACAAAACAGCACACATTGGGAGTAGATTATCTATTCTTGGTCTACTCTGGAGGTAGAAACATGAGGACCATGAGTTCAAATGCATCCATGATTCCTTACTGAAATCAAAGCCAGGCTTAATATAAACAACACAATCTCAATTGGTGCAGTTGTAAAGTGGAATCAGTTCTGAAGATTTCATCATTGCTTTTACATCCATGTTTTATTTAAACAGTCCTAGTACTCATAGGGCTTCTCTGTAGTGTGATTTTGTTAATATATTAACAATGAAGATAGAAAATTAATTACTTGTATACTTTAATCAAATTCAACAAGTATACTCAATGTGGAGACTGCTACATATCTTCTGATTTTATAACAATGAGTTATGTTATGTCTTCCATATTCCTATGCTCACATGGCTTGTTTCCAGAAGGACATGTGATATAGCTAGTAAAGGAAGAATAGCAGATAATAGATTTCCCCATTGAATTCTGTTTGACTTTCTGTCCTCATAGACTTGTGGTATAGGGATTAACATTTCTGTTCCACAACATACCTTGACTTTTGACTCTAACTGCCCCACTCACTAAACAGCACAGTCACAACAAATATATGAGTTACACTAGCTTTACTATGGTCTATTTGCTTAATAGAAAGCTTTGACAATATACTCATCACCTCTTCACTGTGTGTAACTTTTGTAATATGAATGTTATAAAATAAAAAGATTGACAGTTCTACAGCATAGCTCTCATGGTGTTATGGTTTTAATAGTAATATCTTTAGAAGCATTGTTTGTTTGACATTGTTCTTTTTTTTGTTTTGTTTTGTTTTTTTGGTTTTTCGAGACAGTGTTTCTCTGTGTAGCTTTGCGCCTTTCCTGGAACTCACTTTGGAGACCAGGCTGGCCTCGAACTCACAGAGATCCGCCTGCCTCTGCCTCCTGAGTGCTGGGATTAAAGGCATGCGCCACCACCGCCCGGCTTTTGACATTGTTCTTAAAAGTATGCCCTGCTAATACAATTCACCAACCTGAAATTGAGATTTATGTTTTTGTGAGAATTTAATGATCATCAATGCACTTTAAGTGGTACTTATTTACACTGTTGCCTTTGTTTAAAATTTCCAGAATACAATATAATTTCTTCACAGGCATTTTTATCAGCTTGCACAGGAAAATTACCTTACATGTCTTCTAGAATTTTGAAAATGTTCTTCAGTATTATGATTTTCCCAACTGTATCCTAAAATAGGGTACCAGAAAATTTATAGTATTGAAAACATTGTAAAATTCATGTTACTATCTTCAGTGAATCTTAGAAACATGCCTGATTTATTCACCTCACTCTTCTTTCTCAATCAAATTACAAAGGAACATCCAAAACCAAGAAATAGTTGTCCACTTATTTTAAAACATGAAGGAAAATACACTGTCTTACCTATAATAGTGAGGTTCCTGTAGGTCTCAATCATCACCTCTTTGTAGAGATTCTGCTGCGAAAGATCCAGAAAAGTCCACTCTTCCCAAGTGAAATTGACATGCACATCATCATAGGTCACTGCATTCTAAAACAATCCATACATGTGAACAACAGAAAGCATGATACTGACAACATTGTAAATGTATAATTCTTTGACAGTATATTCATAAAATTCTGGTGCTCACTATCTTATTCCATTACATACTTGTTATAATGTAATCACCAGGTCACTTTAGAAGAAAACTGAAGAGGGTGTTCATGTCTGTCAATTCAGTACCCTTTGAAAGGGGTATCACCTTGCAAGAAAAATGCCAATTAACAAACATACACAGACAAGTAAACAAAACAACAGTACAAAGTACACATGAGAGAAATTGTATGAACTAACTACAAAAAAGAAAAAGAATAGACAAGCTATTGACTAACGACTTTAATCCCAACACTCCAAAGCCCGGTGTAGATATATCTGCCTCTGAGTTGAATGCCAGAATAGTTTATGTAATCAGGTCCAAGACAGATAGAATCTAGATGAGCAATAGTCCTTGTGGTAAGATGGAAGAGTAACATTGGGAATATGCACAAAAGTGATATAGCTGGATTTTTAGGTATATTGATTCCCAATTATCTGAGGATATCATATTGATTTCCACAGTGCCTGTATAAATTTGAACCTGTGACAGCAATGAATTCCCTTGCTCCATATCCTTTCCAACATTAGCTGTCACTTATATTTTTGAACTTAGCCATTCTTAAAAGTGTAAGATGAAAGCTCAAAGTAGTTTCAATATGCATTTGCCTGATGGCTAAGAATGTTGACCATTTTTTCAAGTGTTTCTCAGCCACTTTAGATTCTTCTACTAAGAATTCTATTTAGAGGTATACCCCATTATAATTTCATTATTTGGTTTGTTGTTTAGTTTCTAGAGTTCTTTATTATCTTTTGTGAGAAAACCCAGAAGCACATAGACAAACATGTTGTACTCACTGATACATGAAAATAGCTGTTAAGTAAAGTACAATCACAATAAAAATAGTTAATTACAGTACAATCCACAGATGCATAGAGGCTAAGTAAGAAGAGCAGCTCTAGGGTATATGCATGAATCTCACTGGAAGAAGTATATCGAATAGATTTTGTGGGTACACTGGAGGCATTTGGAGATGGGAACAGGATTGGTCAGGTGAGTAAGGAAGGGACAGAGGAGAAGAAGGGGAAAGATAACTGGATTAGGGGAGATTTTAGCAGGAGACATGGACACAGTGCAATGAAAACTTCATGGAACCTAAGAGGGTGACCCTAGGGAGGAGTCCTACTTATCAAGAATTCAGAGGCTGGCTGGGTAGTGATAGCACATACCTTTAATCCCAGTACTCAGAAGGCCGAGGCAGGCAGATCTCTGTGAGTTTGAGGCCAGCTTTCTCTAAAAAGTGAGTCCTAAGACAGGCTCCAAAAGCTACACAGAAAAAAAATAAACAAACCAACAAAAAGAATACAGAGGCTGAACCAACCATCTTCTCTAACCACACAATACTCCCAGTGGTAGGATTGAGACACCAAGCTAGTCACAAAATACTCAGCTAACACTTGTCCTGCCTGAAAGATATGCTGGAGCAATCGTGGCTCAGAGTGTCTAACCAATGAATGACTAGTCTAAGTCGATGCCCAAGCTATGAAAGGAGGCTCACGCCTTACAAAGCCTAGATGGATAGGAGCTGCAATAGGATGGTCCAGAAAACTAGGAAAGGACCAAGTACAACTGACCATGGAAAATACAATGAGATGATGTACAACTATATTCTGTTATAATCAAAGATTTGTGCCTAGCCTAATTGTCATCAGAGAGGCTTCTTTCAGTAGATGATGGGAGCACATGCAGAGATCCCTACCCAAACATGAGTATGAGCTCTAAGAATCCTGTGGAAGGAGAGAATGAATATTGTAGGATACAGAAGGGTTGTGAAAACAAGGAAATCTTGGCCCATAGAACCAATAAAGCAGGGTGCATAGGGGTTCAGAGAAATTGAAGTGGCAGTCATGAAGCCTGTATGGTTCTGTGCCAGGTCATCTGCATACATTCTATGGTTGTTTAGCTTGGTGTGTTTGTGGGACTTATAACTGTAGGAGTCCTGGTAGGATTGGCTCTTTTGCTTGCTCTTGGGACCCCTTTCCTCCTATTGGGTTACTTGTCCAGCCTTGATATGAAGGTTTGTTCGTAGCCTTACTGCACCTTGTTATGTGTTTGGTTGATATCCCTGGAAGGCCTACTATTTCCTGAAGGAAAACAGGGTAGCAGTGGATTTGGAGGAATGAGGATTTCAGGGTGGTGACTAGAAGGAGTGGAGAAAGGGGAAGGAAGCTGCAAGTTAGGATGTATTGTATGAGAGAAGTATAAATACCAAGAGAAAAAGAAAAAGGGAAATACATTTAATCTTAGTACAATGATCCTCATAGTCTGTAACAGCCACAAACAGCTCAAATGTTCAGTTTCTTTTGACACTCAAAATAATCTCTTGCCTGTCACATCTTGTACAAATCAAGAGACAAGGATTTCCAACAAATAATGGCACAGTATATATTCCCATTCAGAAAAAAGAAATGTGACTCTGTTCCTGGACCCAACACATAAAGATATCCCCAGCTCATGTGCATGTCACACCAGCCAGAAGGTTAGGTAGCCAGTCCACAAGCCCATGAAACTCCCACCATCCCCACATACCTACAGATACAATCCTCCACCAAACATACAGCTGCCACTCCCAAGTCCATGTCCCCACCCCAAATTGGATGGATATCCTCTGCTCAAAGGCAAGCCACACCAGCCAGAAGAACAGGTAGACAACCTGAGGTAGAGATTCCCTGCTGGACCAGAGGCAATGCCAGCCACCAGAAATCCATGTAACCTGCTCACTTTTGGACATCCTGCAGTCTTTCAATAATCCCCTAACAATATCCTCAATCCCACTTCTCTCTTCATCTCTGTGTTGTTGCCTCAAAATTGGGTTGAATTCTTTCTCTAACAAAGGACACACAATCTGCCCGATGTCTATGCAGGCCACCTGCCCATAGACTTCCCTACTTTCTCAATGCCACCTCAACCGTATCCCCAAACTTCCTCTTCTGCTCCCTTTGGTCATCCTGAAACTTGGGCAGATACTCTCTGCTGGAACAAAGGTAACACTGCAAGATTTCAAGGCCACAACTTGGGATGAGAACCCCTGTTCAATCATAGACCACAAAGAAGAGAAGAACAAAGAACAAATAGAAACCAAGGAATAAAAAACCCATCCAAAAAAGACAAACTGAGAAATCAGCACCCAGAGCCACAATCTCCTCAAATACAGATACCTGGACATCAGAATAAGAACATAATCAACAACAGCTGGAGCAATATTTCACTACCAGATTCCTGATATCCTACTACAGCAAGCCCTGGATATTCCATCACAGGTGAAGGACAATTAAGACAAACTTTATAAGGAGTTTTTAAGGAGGAAATGAATGAATATGTTTAAAGAAAGCAGAGAAAGGATAAATTTAATATTGGAAAAAATTAACAAATCCCTTAAAGAAAACCAAAAACAAACAAACAGTTGATGGTAATGAATGATCTCTTCAAAAACTGATAACAGAAATAGAAGCAATTAAAAAATGCAAACTGGAGAAATTCTAGAAATGAAAATATAGGTATTCAAACAGGAACTACAGAGGCAAGCTTCACCAAAGGAATACAAGACATAGAATAGAGAATTACAAGCTTTAAAATTATGACAGAAAATATGGCTATATTGATGAACTAAAATGTTAAATTGAAAGATTTCCTGAAACATAAGATCCAGGAAACCTGCAACACTATTAAAAGACCAAACCTAAGAATAATAGGAATAGAAAGAGGAAAATCTCAGGTCAAATTCCAGAAAGGATTTTCAAAAAAAATTCTTAAATAAAAGAACAGAAGAGAACATAGCCCAGATAATCTACTAAGCAGAGCTCACAGGGGCTCACAGGGGCTCACAGAGACTGAAACAGCATTTACTACCTACATGGGTCCACACCAGTTCCTCTACATATGTGTTACCCTTGTAAAGCTTGGTGTTTTTGTGCAACTCCTCACAGTAGATGTGGGTGGTGTGTCTATGACATCTTTGCCTGCTCTTGAAATCCTTTAATTCCTACTAGCTTGTTTCATCCAGCTTTGATATGAGGGTTCCTGCCTAGTCTTTTTGTCACTTGTTCTGCAGGGATTGATTGATAACACTGGGATATCTGCTCTATTCTGAAGGGAAAAGGAGGAGGAGTGGATCTGGTGAAAAAGGAAGAAATGGAGAGGATGCAGAGGAGTAGAGGGAGGGAAAACTGCAGTTCGGGTGTTTTGAATGACAAAAGAATAAAAAAAATAAAAAGTAAAGATTGAAATGTGGACACAGTGTGGAAAATCAACAAATCCTGTAGCTCTGTTTCAGACAGGTGTGGCTTCATTCTCAAAGGGCTTAGATAGTTCTGTCCATGAAATGTTTCTTACATGTCTCTGGCTTGCTACTTCTACTCATTTTGGTATTAAAAAAAGAAGAGACAGAGACAGAGAGGCAGAGAGACACAGAGAAGAGAGAGAAACACAGAAAAAGAGAGGAGCTCCCAAACAACTCACTGAACTGAAACTTACAATGTCCCCAAATTGTAACAAGGCTCTGTATTAATTAAGTGTAGCTCTCCCTCACAAAATGACACTTTCCCAAAGTCCATACTTCCTACCAATATCTGTGTTAAATACATTTAAAAAAGTCTCTTTTTTTCCAAGTCTGGACACATGAAGCAGAAACTGGTGGATCTCTTCAAGTTCCAGGCATAGCCTATCTACTACTTAGTGAGTTCAAGGCAAGACAGGGTTAGAATGTCAGACCATGTATCAAAACACACGCATTCAAAAATTTCTACTCAATAAACTTCAGGGCTGTTAAAAAGGTTTGACAAATAAAGTACTCACCTTGCAACTATTCATTTACTTCTGTCTTATAAAAACAGTTGCCATAATGCATGCTTCTAATCCAGTAATTTTAAGGCAAGATAAAAGGCAGACAGAAGAAATCTTGCAAGGTTATTTACATGTGATAGTAAACAAAGGACACTGTCTCAAACATGCTAAAGGGAAAAGACCAACAAGCAAAATGTTCTCTATTATAACTAAACCACAAAACACGTGAATACCTATCCCCATATAAATTAGGACACAGATAAAAACAGTCATAAGCAAATAAATAATAAAATTACAATTGGATGATGTGGCACATGGCTTTTATTCCAATACTTGGGCAGCAGAGGTAGGCAGAGTTATGGGAGTTTGGTGCCAATCTGATCTATATTCTGAGTTCACGGACAGCTAGAGATACACATAGAAACCCTGTCTCAAAATAAAATTTCAATTCTGATTTGTATTGTCTCATCCTGAAATCATTTTCCAAAGTGAATTGAAATGTCCCATCTTAACCTCTGCAGAGGTCTCATGGTTCAGGACCATATCTCTTAAAATCCTTTCAGGTGTCAGCCACTGGTCCCTGTCAAATCATTCTCAGAAATAAATATAGCTTAGTATGGTAGCAGAGCCAAGCAGTTCTCCTTGAATTCAAGACATTTTGGTCTATGAAGGGAATATGATAGTAAGACATTCCTCAATAAACACAGACACAGACACAGACACACATACACTCAGAAAAACACACACACACACACACACACACACACAAATATAGTTCAATATATTTTGCTTTGCTATTTGAGACAAGGTCTCATTAGAAAGCTTCAACTGGAATAATCCTCACACTGTATAGT